>NC_057796.1:44138343-44477422 GCF_018294505.1 Triticum aestivum
CCACTCGGTTGTGCACATCTTCACCACTCGGTCGCCCCGCGCGTTGCCACTCAGTTGTGCACGTCTTCATCATCCAACCAACTTGCACATCATCACTCGGCCGCCCCGCACGTCGCCACTCGGTTGGGCATGTCTTCACCACTCGGCTGCTCCACGCGTCGCCACTCGGTTGTGCACGTCTTCACCACTCGGTCGCCCCGCGCGTCGTCATTCGGTTGTACATATCATCGCCCCTCGGCCGCCTCGCGCGTCACCATCAATTCGTCATGTCTTTACCTCTACACCCCCAACACGGGAACAACTAAGTTACCCATATTACCAAACCTCATATCGCACTCTGTAGCAAGCTTACTTCTTTCGAGCATCACTCGAGGGCTACGCACAGCCGTTGGCCATGCCGCCCTCAGGGGTTACACCCATTCAATCAACACATTGATCACATCAGGAATATCTTTCTGACCATACATGCTCGGTCTACCGAAAATCTATAAGGGTAGTATTGTCCACTCGGACGATCGCCCAAATCATTACCTAAAGTTATCTTCAGGGCTGCAAAAGGGTGAAAACAACGCTCCTCTACAGATACACTTGGCCCTATCCTAGGCTCCAAGGCGTTAGTTTCACAAACTTGGACTCAGAGATGGCATGTGCTGGTGTTCCCCTGGGATAACGAGTGGCCTCTCTCTGGAGAGTTAGCCCACACACTAGCCTCGTCACTCGGGTTTCACGTTACGTCCATGTCAGACCACTAGTCTATCTCCTCCGGGAGACATACAAGTGCCACCAAGTTTTTCCCTGCAGTCAACATACCCCGATCAGTCGAGAAGCACGTCCACTCGGACAAATACCACTTTCATGCAAAAGGGTGAAAATGAAGCTCTCTACGGATACAATGTACTCTTACAAATACCCCTTTCACGCAAAATCTAATGGTCAATATAAGAAGTACTACTGGAACGATTACTCCCTGGAGTGTCCAGTTTTTTTCTACAGTCAGCCGTTTCAAAGCCGAATTTATTCACCGTGCCGAGAGCACGAAGATTCACCTGCTTGACCGAGTTCCAGGCTGAATTTATTTCGTGCCGAGTGCACGAAGATCAGTCCGACTGACTCAGCTCCAGGCTGAGCTTATTTACCATGTCAAGCGCCTGAAGATGCATCTGATTGACTCAATTTCAGACTAAAAGATATCTAACGTGTCGACTGCGTGGAGGTTTACCAGGAGACTTAAACCCTCTGCCCGACTCATCTTGTCCGACTGAGGTTCGGGGACTACACCCAGTGGGTGCACTCAGCGTGCCCCCACTGGAAGAGAACTCAGAAAGAAACATTTTGCTCGACGCAAGACCATCTCCAGATCACTCAAGTGCCACTCGACCTCCGAGTCGGAGAGAAACAAGTTCTATCAGTACCAGCTAAGAAGATTTTTAGTTCTCTCAGACCCCCGCCGACTGCCGGTAGTCGACGGCGGTCTCGGGGACTACACCCAGTGGGTGCACTCAGCGTGCCCCCACTGGAGTAATCTCCACTCGGTACGGCTGACCGGTCCGAGTGCAGAACAACAAACAAACAAGTTCTAAGGCTCCCGTCGGCTACCAAAAAAATAGCTATAAGGTGAGTTTAACGCTCCTCCGTGGACCTGTTTTGAGCCTTCTTCTAGGACTCAAAGCGTGAAACTCATAAGTTTGGATCTAGAACCGACTCGTATTGACGTTCCTCTGGGATAAGAATGGCATCTCTCCGAGAGAACAGTCCATGCATCAATCTTGTTGCCCGGATTTAATGACACATCCATACTCTGATCACAAGTTAACCTCTTCCGAGAGATGATCGAATGTCACCAAGTTGCTCCTCGCGGGCACTTACCCCACATCAGTCGGGAAGCACGGTACCAGAATCCATTGAGATTTTATTCAAACCTTGGTTGTCTGAAAGCACGATGATAGGTACCGAGTATTTCCATAATCACTCGGGCCAAATTTCATCTTTAACAAACTCGTTCTGCAAAATTGCAATCGATTCGGGGGCTAATGTTGGGGATACACATAACAGGTAGGCCCATGAAGGGTCGAAATATCATAAAGCATGGGGTCCACACAGCATGTGGGTCCAGATAAATTTCATATAGACATACTATCCACTCGGATGACCATCAAGTCACTCGGAAGACAACAACCACTCGGAGCATAGCACTCCACTCGACCAACTCATTCCACTCGGAACTCCTGATCTCACTCGGATATGCAAAGACCAACAGTCGACAAGGCACACGAAGCATCATCTTAGTAGTAGGCTGAGTTATGGCATTAACGCCCCCACTTTGTAACATAGGAGGTGGGGGTGGCGCACTCTATATAAGCCACCCCCCACCACTAGACTAGGGGGTTTTTTCTTCCACCTCTCCCTCTTTCTCACCATTTAGCTTGAGGCATGGAGATCTGTTCTCCTCTCTCTCTCTCTCTCTCTCTCTCTCAAATACACAATGTAATCTCCGGATATACACTCATATAAACAAAGCCTCTCCGGAGCACGAGATGTAGGGCTGTTATCTCCACCGTGAGAGGCCCGAACTCGCTAAAACCATCGTGTCACCCATTTGCATCTCGATAGATCATGCTCCGTTACCCTATACCTTATTATTGTCGGAATCGTTCCCACGACAGTCTCCTGTGCTAAATTTAGAAGACATTGAATGGAAAAACCTTGTTATGCACTGGTCTCGTTCCGAGGATGAGGTATTGTCTATGATATCGCATGACAATTTGAACTTCTACTTTTCCGCATGTGCCTTACGGATCTTTATTGCAGGAAATCTGCTCGAAAAAGAATTCCGGTTTGAAAAAAAGACAGGATATCGCAAATATGTTGCCCGCTGCTTTCCTCTTGTTAGTACTTGTTGTCCTGTATCTCTCTACTTGCATACATACCTGGTTCATTATGTGACAGCAGTATGCATGATAGCTTGCTTATCAATTTTTCGCTCCAAATTATCTGATCTGTATGAATGGTTACATTAGTGTAGAATATATCCAATGCCAATGAAAATTTTTAGCTCTGCATTGTTCTTGTAAGTACCTGTTGTCCTTTATCAGTGTACTTATATTGATAGATAGTTGTTCATGTACCATCACTCTGTAGCTTATTTTCCTTTGCCCTCCATTTTCTACACATATGATGTATATTTACTCTTACCATAAGGTTGGATAACATCGATGGTACTGAAGAAGTTTAGCTCTGCATTGCTCTTGGTTGTACCTTTTGCCTGTAGCTGTACTTACATTTATAGCTACTTGGTTATGTAGCATCACTCTTCATCTTATCTTAAATATCCTCCATTTTTTCTTATATTGTCACATCAATATTTACTCTTAACAAAATGTAGAATAAAGGCAATGCTTATGAAGAAGATTTTGTGGCAAACTTCTTGAATTCCCCCCCCCCATCAGCATGGACAAGGGCTTTATAGAGCCTGCCTTCACCAATAATGTAAGTTTGTCCTTCTCAAGCCTTCAAACTTTGTTGTGTATATTTGGTTAGGCATGACTGCAATAGCTGTTTATTTTTGGTGTTTGCATTAAATTGCATAAGTTTATTATGTAGTTCATAAACAAAAGTTTGTCCTTCTCAATTTAAGTTTTCAGTTGTACAACCAAGTTCCTTCTTCATACCATGTAAATTAAACTATACAGAGCAAGTGATCTTCTTTTGCAGTGCATGTATGCTTCTATTCTTGATCTGTAATCCAGTGGTGTGGTGAACCTACCCACTACAGCACAATGTCATATTCTGCAATGTCTTAACTATGAACAATGTCATATCATTCTACTATTATTTAAACCGTCTCTTTATTTGCCAATCTGAAATGGGATAAATTGACAACACACTAACCATTGATACTTATGAGTTCTTGATCTGTAATCGAGTGGTGTCGTGAAGCTGTCAACTCCTTCACAATGTCAATTTCCTGCCATGTCTTGACCTGAACAATACCATATTGTGTTAATGCAATTTTAAACTGTGTCACTTGATTCATCAGTAAGAAATGTGATGAATTGTCAGCACTGATACTTTTATGTGCAAAACCTGTCATCTGTCTACTTGTTTATCTTTCAGAGTGAGGAGGATATAAGTGTTAAACAAGCGCAGTCTCATCAGCTTGCTCAGCTGCTTGCGCTGCAGCTCCCCAGTAGGGCTAACCTTTCTTGAACTCTATTGAAGTGTTGTCGGTTTTGTATATTATTTTGTCGGCGTGTTTAGTTGCACCGGTGGCGATCTTTGATGCCCCGTGTATGTAATCTGCTGTCTGCTTGTGCTTTATTATCATAGTGGCGAACTTTGATGTCCAGTGGATGTAATATGCTATAATTTCTTTATTGTATAGTCTAGGTTTTTTCTTATTCACGATGTTGCAGTTATTTTACTGTATATATATCCTGTCTTCGCAGTAAACCGGCCAAACCGTAAAATTACGGTACACAATCGGGCCGTCATGCAATCACGATGTATGATCCGCATCATGGGCCCCGTCATCTTGGTCCGTTAGAAGGCCTAAATGTAAACTGGCCCCTAGTAGATTCGGGCCTTTAATAGGCCGAGTAAACCGCTGGCCCTCTTTTCGCAAGAAAACTCAATCTTTTAGGAGACTAAGAAGTAGGTTGGGCCTGAAACGTGCCGAACAGCTCACGGGCCGGCAAAAGCCCGAAATGGACCCCGGCCCATGATTGTGCCAATCAAATCACGGGCTTTTAACATGCCAAAATTGTCTCGGTCCTTGTTTGGGCCAATCAGATTATCGGCTGCGAGCAGGCCGGATGCAAACCGGGTCGTAGTTAGGCCCAACTATATGACGGGCTTTTAACAGGCCTAAATTAATATAAGCCACTCTTTAGAGAATTCAAACATCTAGGAGAACCAAAGGAGCAAGGCCAAAAGGAAACACACAACGAGGAAAAACACCTAAGCACAAGGGCGGTGGCCGGAGCCACCTATGTTTGAGTTAAATGGTATGGCGCTGCGAAGAATTATCCTTGGGCCCATGACCAAAACTCGTCTTTGAAGCACAAGTACCATCAACAATGGCTAATGTGAAAGAAATGATTAATTGATGCATAATGGGGGGAGGAAGAGTTCATTGAGAGAACTATACTCCCCCTATGTCCATGCCTACACCTAGAACAAGACATCATTAAGAGTATGGTGGGGTGTGCAAAGGTTCAAGCCACATTGCTCAAATCAATGATATTTAGCTCATGCCTTAACTCGCGAAATCTTGCTTCATCCAAGGGTGAAGATATCTGCAAGGTTATCATGGGTGTTGACATAGTTGAGCTCGATCTCCCCTCGCCTAATGTGATCCCGGATGAAATGATACCGAATCTCAATATGTTTCGTCTTGAAGTGTTCCACCGGGTTGAGAGAAATCTTGATGGCACTTTCATTGTCACACCAAAGAGGCACTTTGTAACAAATGACACCGTAATCCTTTAAAGTTTTCCTCGTCCAAAGAAGTTGTGCACAACAACTGCCGGCGGCCACATACTCTGCTTCGGTGGACGAGAGAGAGACACAACTTTGCTTCTTAGAAGACCAACTCACCAAAGAGAACCCAAGAAATTGGCACCCTCCGGACGTGGACTTCCTATCCACTTTGTCTCCCGCCCAATCAGAATCTGAATAGCCAATAAGATCGAAGTTTGCTCCTCTTGGGTACCATAAGCCAAAGTTTGGGGTATGAGCCAAATATCGAAGGATTCGCTTGACCGCCACAAAGTGACTTTCCTTAGGTGCGGCTTGAAACCGTGCACAAATTCCCACACTCAACATGATATCCGGTCTAGATGCACAAAGGTAAAGCAAGGAGCCAATCATGGAACGATATACCTTTTGATCCACCGCTTACCATTGGGATCAATGTCAAGTTGGCATTTGACGGGCATTGGAGTGGAAGCCAGCTTGACATCACTTAGCTTGAATCTCTTGATCATGTCTTGAGTGTATTTGTCTTGGTTGATGAAGGTTCCTTCTCTTCTTTGCTTGACTTCGAACTCGAGAAAGAACTTCAACTCTCCCATCGAGGACATCTTGAACTTTGAGGTCATGAGAGCGGCAAATTCCTCATTGAAAGCTTTGTTAGGGGAACCAAAGATAATATCATCAACATATAGTTGGCACACAAACAACTCCCCTTTGACCTTCTTAGTAAAACGAGTGGGGTCGATTTTCCCAATTTCAAACCCACGATCTTGTAGCAAGTCGGTAAGGTGGTCATACCACGCACGTGGGACTTGTTTAAGGCCATAGAGTGCCTTATCGAGTTGATACACATGATCGGGGAAATAGGGATCCTCAAACCCGGAGGGTTGTTTGACATACACCAACTCATTAATAGGACCATTAAGAAATGCACTCTTCACATCCATTTGTTGCAACTTAAAGTTATGATGAGAAGCATAAGCAATCAACATGTGAATGGATTCAAGACGAGCAACGGGAGCAAAGGTTTCACCGTAGTCGATACCCTCGACTTGGGAGTAGCCTTGTGCTACCAATCGAGCCCTGTTGTGAATGATAATACCATGAGCATCTTGCTTGTTCTTGAATATCCACTTGGTTCCAATGACATTATGGTTCCCCAATGGCCTTGGCACCAATCTCCACACCTTGTTGTGCTCGAAGTTGTTGAGTTCTTCATGCATGGCATTAAGCCAATCCAGATCTTCGAGCGCCTCATAGACCTTTTGGGGTTCAACACAAGAGACAAATGTGTGATGTTCACAATAGTTTGCCAATTGTCTACGGGTGCTTACCCCCTTTCGAATGCTCCCAAGCACATTTGTCATGAGATGGCCCTTGGTAGAGAGCTTGGATGCAATCTTGGCGGCACGACGCTCCAATTCTTCCTCAGGACTGAGTTGAGGAGCCGTTACTTGATCATCTTGAGCGTCGTCATGAGCTTGCTCTTGATCTTGAACTTGCTCGAAGGAGAGAACTTGACCTTGGGCATCACTTGGTGGTTCAACACCATCTTGAGGTTGATCTTGCCCATGGTCTTGTTCATGAGGATGAGGGCCTTCACTTTGTTCTTCGGAAGCGTGTGGGTCTTGGGTTGGTGATGGTTCCACTTGAGTGGAACATTGTCCTTCTCCTTCGGTCACAAGGGGTTCCTCAATGGGTAGGATAAAACCAACACCCATTCTTCTTATGGCTTGGGGAGGAATTTCATCACCTACATCACAAGTACCACTTTGCTCCACTTGGGAGCCGTTATTCTCATCAAACTCCATGTTACACGTCTCCTCAATAAGTCCCGTGGACTTGTTGAGGACACGGTAAGCATGAGAGTTTGTAGCATAACCAACAAATATGCCCTCATACGCTCTAACCTCAAATTTGGACAAACGAACACCTTTCTTGAGAATGAAACACTTACACCCAAACACCCGGAAGTACTTGAGGTTGGGCTTGTTACCGGTTGAGTATCTCATAAGGAGTCCTGTTCAAGCCTTTGCGGAGATAGAGCCGATTGGATGCATGACACACTGTGTTGATGGCTTCGGCCCAAAAGTTGTATGGAGACTTGAACTCCGCCATCATGGTTCTTGCCGCATCCATCAACGTCCGGTTCTTCCTCTCCACTACACCATTTTGTTGAGGGGTGTAAGGTGCGGAATATTGATGCTTGATCCCCCATCACTAAGAAACTCATCCAAGGTGTAGTTCTTGAACTCGGTGCCGTTGTCACTTCTTATCGTCAAGATCTTTGCATTGTGTTGGCGTTGGGCTTCATTTGCAAAGTCAATGACGGTTTGTTGGGTCTCACTCTTCCTCTTGAAGAAGTACACCCAAGTGTATCTTGAATAATCATCCACAATCACCAAGCAATACTTTCTACCTCCAAGACTATTAAAGGATGGAGGCCCGAAGAGATCCAAGTGAAGGAGATCCAAAGGCCCCTTAGAGTAAATGATAGTCGTGGGAGGGAGAGCCTTCTCATGTAGTTTTCCTTCGATACAAGCACTGCAAGCACGATCTTTAGCAAAACTAACATTTGTTAGTCCGCGAACATGGTCCCCCTGAGAAGACTTTGCAAAGATCTCATATTGACATGGACTAAACGGCGATGCCAAAGCCATCCCACGTCAACTTTAGCCATTAGGCATGTCGCGGTCTTAGTGGGTCGCTCTGAGAAGTTAATCACATAGAGACCGTTCTCGACATGCCCAACAAAGGCTACTTTAAGAGTCTTGCTCCACAAGAGGGCCACGGTATCAATATCAAAGAAAGTAGCAAAGCCCATAAGTGCAAGTTGACGAACGGAAAGTAAATTGTATGCAAGGGACTCAACAAGCAATACTTTCTCAATCATGAGATCATGAGAAATGACAACCTTGCCAAGAGCCAATACCTTAGAAGATGAGGCATCACCCCACTCGACATTGGTGGGCATAGATGGAATCTTGTGCACGTCCACCACCAAGTCCTTGCTTCCGGTCATATGATTAGTAGCTCCACTATCGAGCAACCATGATCCCCCACCGGAAGCAAACACCTACAAGAGATCAATACTTGGTTTTAGGTACCCATTTTGTAATGGGTCCTTTGATGTTAGTGACAAGGGTCTTAGGAACCCGAATAGACCATTCAATGTACTCATAAGGAGAACCAACAAATTTAGCATAAACATGTCCATCACTAGCACGGCATAACACATAGGAAGGGTTAAAGTCGCTGGCTTTGTTGGAAGGGGTGGCATTGCCTTTTTTGACACCACCACCCTTCACATTGTTCTTATTCTCCTTAGAAGCACCCTCTCCCTCTTTCACAAAAGTTTGCTTGAGAGGAGGAGATCGATTGGCCTTGTCATTCTTCTTCTTGTTATTGTACTTGGGTGCGAACCCAATCCCTTCCTTGGCCACAACTTCCTTTTGATTGCTCAAAAGGTCGTTGAGGTTCTTCTCACCTTGTATGCATGACACAAGGCCCTTTTCAAGTTGCTCCTTCAACTTTTCATTCTCCTCAACAAGGTGCACATGCTCACAACAAGGGTTAGTAGCATTTGCATTATCAATTAAAACCATATGAGGAAAACTGGCTTTCTCCTTGGTTAGCTTCACTTGGAGTTGATCATGATACTCTTTAAGACTAGCATGAGTACCCTTCAAGGCCTTGTGAGCCTTGTCAAGTATATCAAACTCCTCCTTGATTCTAGCAAGATCAATCCCAAGTTTGGCCTTCTCGGAATTTAGCACACGAGATACAACAAGAGCATGATCAAGATCTTTCTTTAATTTAGCATGATCATCGTTGTATGACTCCTCAAGAGCCAAGCGATGACCATGCTCTTCCTCAAGAGCGTTGGAGAGATCCGATATCTCATCGTCATAGTCACGACTATGCCCCTCCATCTTAGAGATGGTTTCTTCGTGAGCCTCGATCGTGTCATTGGCTTCACCAAGTTGTTCCAAGAGAGCAACAAAGTGCTTCTTGGACTTACCCTTGAGTTTACTCATAAAAGACTCAAGTTCATTTTCTTCCTCATTAGGCCTCTCACTTTCATCAATGCAATCCGTCAAGGAAGGATTAGTAATGATGGTAGTTTTGATGTTGGGGGTTACCTTGTTGGTGGCTTTAGCCATGAGGCACTTGGCAGTGATGTTCTCATTGGGTGAGTCGATGAGGGACACCCGTGGAGTCGGTGCAATGGCCGCAGAGGCCATGGCAAACGACTCACCGTCTTCATCATCCTCATTGTCCTCTTCTTGTGCCACCAACCCCTTGGGAGGAGTCTTCTTGGTGAAGTTGCTCTTGTTGGGGAAAGACTTGGCCTTGTCTTTTCTGATGAGCTTGCCACCATTGTCTTCCCTCTTCTCATATGGGCATTCCGCAAGAAAGTGGCTCACATTTCCACAATTATAGCAAGTCCTCACATGTTGCTTTCTCTTTGCGCCACTTGAGTTGCTTTTGTTGAAGTTTGGCCTTGTGTTCTTCTTGCTCCAAAATTGCCTTGAAGCGAGAGCCATGTGCTCATGATAAGCATATTTTGTATCTTCGGGGTTGCTCTCCTCTTATTCCTCTTCATCCTCTTCTTCCACACTAACCTTGGCCTTTAAAGCAAGGTTGGGCTTCTTAGCTCTTTGAGAACACAATACCGCATTGTCGGCGGTCTTGTCCAAGATCCTCATTGCCACAAACTCATCCAAGACTTCACTTGATGACAAGGTGTGGAAGTCAGGCCTTTGACGGATGACAGAGGACATGGCCTCGTGGTAAGGCATCATGGCCTTGAGGAACTTGCGCTTGATCCAATTGTCATCCGTATCCTTGCTTCCATGATCTCGGAGTGAGAGCGCGAGAGTGGTTAGCCTCCGGTACAGCTCACGAGGTTCTTCATCTTAATTCATTGCAAACTCATCGGCTTCGTCTTGCACCACTTCATAGTTGGAGCGTTGAATGCTTGCACTTCTGTTGTAAAGGGAAATGACATGGTGCCATGCTTCCTTGGCCACGGTGAAGGGTCGAAGATGAGCAATATCTTCGGGCGGAATTGCATCTTGGATGATGAAGGGAGCGTTCTCATTGAATTGATTATCCGCGGCTTCTCTAGGGGTGAAGTTTCTTCGGTCGTGCGGATAGAAACCTTCTTCAATGATTCTCCAAAGATTAGTATTAACATGGTTTAAATGACGCTTAAAGCGATATACCCAAGCATCAAAGTCCTCATTTTTCACAATCTTAGGAGGAGAACCGGCACGATTCAAATGAGTGGAAGGAATCGGTCCACCATAAGTAAGCGGAGGTTCCACATGAGCAAAGATGCCATTTCCACTTCTACCACTAGATAAAGGAACTTTGTCATTAGTAGCTTCCCCCTTGTCGGAGTTAGCATCCGTCACCTTGTTAGTGGGATCGACCACTTCCAATGGTGCGGTGAGTAATTTAAGACCATCAAGAAAGTTCTTAAGCATGCCTTTGACCTCGGCCGTCATGGAGGTTTTGAATGTGTCCAAAGCCACATTGAACTCCTCGCGTGACACCAAGGTTCCCCCATCGGCCGTAGACGAGGACGTAATCACACCGGGGTGCTCCTCGTCACCGTCTACGGAGTCAACCATACTCTTCGGACGGAAAAGTCCTTAATAAAGAGACGAGGCTCTGATATCACCATACCCGGTACAGAAGGGAGTCACCCCTGAGCGGTACTTGGAGCGGTAGTGAGACCGGAACTACCGGCCAGCGGTACAACCTCTCACGGGAGCGGTACTACCTCCATGGGCAGAACTGCACAGGATAGAGGACTTTGGGGAACCTCTCTCTTCTCGAACGGAGGGTATATGGTGGGTGCAGAGAATGTGTACGTGAAGTGATTCACCCAATACCTTCCAATGTGGATTCCCTCTTAATAGTACGGATATCCTACGACCAAAGGAATGAAAACGTCAGAAACTCCGTCTTCGATCTTTTCCGCATAGAGGGAAAGCCTAACCGTCTTGCCCCACACAATGTGTACCTGAGAAAACTATGGCGCACGATTAGTCCACACGTGTGTTGTCATCATCACCAAAACTCTAAGGCAGAAGATGCCCTTACAACGTCTTCGCGATCCAACCGATCCAAGCACCGAATGTACGGCACCTCCGCGTTCAGCACACGTTCAACTCGATGACGTCCCTCGATCTCTTGATCCAGTTGACGATGAGGGAGAGTTCCGTCAGCACGACGGCATGGCGACGGTGATGATGAAGTTACCGGCGCAGGGCTTTGCCTAAGCACTACGATCATATGACCGAGGTGTGTAACTGTGGAGGGAGGCATCGCACATGGCTAAGAGAAGGCTTGGTGTGCCTTTGGGGTGCCCCCCTCCCACGTATATAAATGGGGGAGGAGAGGTGGCCGGCCCAAGGGGGGGCACACCACGGGGGGAGTCCTACTTGGACTCCCGGTCCAAGTAGGATTCGGCCTCCCTTTCCTATTCCCACTAGGAGGAGGGAAGGAGGAGCAGGAGAGAAGGAAAGGCCCCCCCAACCCTAGTCCAATTCGGTTTGGGCTTGGGGGGGCGCGCGCCTCCACCTGGCCGCCGCTTCCTCTCTCCACTAGGGCCCATGAAGGCCCATTAACTCCCCAGGGGGTACCGGTAACCCCCGGTACTCCAAAAAATGTCTGAACCTTTTCGAAATCATTCGGTGTCCAAACACAACCTTCCAATATATCAATCTTTATGTCTCGACCATTTTGAGACTCCTCGTCATGTCCGTGATCTCATCAGGGACTCCGAACAAACTTCGGTACATCAAATCACATAACTCACAATACAAATCGTCATCGAACGTTAAGCGTGCGGTCCCTACGAGTTCGAGAACTATGTAGACATGACCGAAACACATCTCCGGTCAATAACCAATAGCGGAACCTGGATGCTCATATTGGCTCCTACATATTCTACAAAGATCTTTATCAGTCAAACCGCATAAGAACATACATTGTTCCCTTTGTCATCAGTATGTTACTTGCCCGAGATTCGATCGTCGGTATCATCATACCTAGTTCAATCTAGTTACTGGCAAGTCTCTTTACTCGTTTCGTAATACATCATCCCGCAACTAACTCATTAGTCACATTCCTTGCAAGGCTTATAGTGATGAGCATTACCAAGAGGGCCCAGAGATACCTCTCCAATACACTGAGTGACAAATCCTCGATCTATTCCAACTCAACAAACACCATCGGAGACACCTGTAGAGCATCTTTATAATCACCCAGTTACATTGTGACGTTTGATAGCACACAAGGTGTTCCTCCGGTATTCGGGAGTTGCATAATCTCATAGTCAGAGGAACATGTATAAGTCATGACGAAAGCAATAGCAATAAAACTAAACGATCATTTATGCTAAGCTAACGGATGGGTCTTGTACATCACATCATTCTCTAATGATGTGATCCCGTTCATCAAATGACAACACATGTCTATTGTTGGGAAACTTAACCATCTTTCATTAATGAGCTAGTCAAGTAGAGGCATACTAGGGACACTCTGTTTGTCTATGTATCCACACATGTACTAAGTTTCTGGTTAATACAATTCTAGCATGAATAATAAACATTTATCATGATATAAGGAAATATAAATAACAACTTTATTATTGCCTCTAGGGCATATTTCCTTTAGATATAATGTTCATGCTCAACGCTGGCACCAAATAACAATTATTCAGGTCTAAAACTAATCCTCAAGGTAGATGTAGAGGCAGCATGCTGACGTCGATCACATCGACCTTGGAACCATTTCCGACGCGCATCGTCACCTCGTCCTTAGCCAATCTCATTTAATCCTTAGCCCCTGTTTCGAGTTGCAAATATGAGCAACAGAACCAGTATCAAATACCTAGGCGCTACTACGAGCATTAGTAAGGTACACATCAATAACATGTATATCAAATATACCTTTCACTTTGCCATCCTTCTTATCCGCCAAATACTTGGGGCAGTTCCGCTTCCAGTGACCAGTCCCTTTGCAGTAGAAGCACTTAGTTTCAGGCTTAGATCCAGATTGGGCTTCTTCCCAGGAGCAGAAACTTGCTTGCTATTCTTCTTGAAGTTCCCCTTCTTACCTTTGCCCTTTTTCTTGAAACTAGTGGTCTTGTCAACCATCAACACTTGATGCTCCTTCTTGATTTCTACCTCCGCAGCCTTAAGCATTGCGAAGAGCTTGGGAATTGTCTTTTCCATCCCTTGCATATTATATTTCATCACAAAGCCTTTATAGCTTGGTGGCAGTGATTGAAGAACTCTGTCAATGACACTATCATCCGGAAGATTAACTCCGAGCTAAGTCAAGTGGTTATGGTACCCAGACATTCTGAGTATGTGTTCGCTGACAGAATTGTTCTCCTCCATCTTGCAGCTATAGAACTTGTTGGAAACTTCATATCTCTCAACTCAGGCATTTGCTTGAATTATTAACTTCAACTCCTGGAACATCTCATATGCTCCATGACGTTCAAAACGTCTTTGAAGTCCCGATTCTAAGCCGTAAAGCATGGCACACTGAACTATCGAGTAGTCATCAGATTTAGCTTGCCAGATGTTCATAACGTCCGGAGTTGCTCCTGCAGCAGGCCTTGCACCTAGCGGTGCTTCAAGGACGTAATTCTTCTGTGCAGCAATGATGATAATCCTCAAGTTACGGACCCGGTCCGTGTAGTTGTTACCATCATCTTTCAACTTAGCTTTCTCTAGGAACGCATTAAAATTCAAGGGAACGGTAGCTCAGGCCATTGATCTACAACATAGATATGCAAAAACTATCAGGACTAAGTTCATGATAAATTTAAGCTCAATTAATAATATTACTAAAGAACTCCCACTTAGATATACATCCCTCGAGTCATCTAAATAATCATGTGATCCATATCAACTAAACCATGTCCGATCATCACGTGAGATGGAGTAGTTTTCAATGGTGAACATCTCTATGTTGATCATACCTACTATATGATTCACGTTCGGCCTTTCGATCTCAGTGTTCCGAGGCCATTTCTGTACATGCTAGGCTCGTCAAGTTTAACCCGAGTATTCCGCACGTGCAAAACTGTCTTTAATCCGTTGTATGTGAACGTAGAGCTTATCACACCCGGTCATCACGTGGTGTCTCGGCACGACGAACTGTAGCAACGGTGCATACTCAGGGAGAACACTTATACCTTCAAATTTAGTGAGGGATCATCTTATAATGCTACCGCCGTACTAAGCAAAATAAGATGCATAAAAGATAAACATCACATGCAATCAAAATATGTGACATGATATGGCCATCGTCATTTTGTGCCTTTGATCTCCATCTCCAAAGCACCGTCATGATCTCCATCGTCACCGGCTTGACACCTTGATCTCCATCGTAGCGTCGTTATCGTCTCGCCAACTATTGCTTCTACAACTATCGCTACCGCATAGTGATAAAGTAAAGTAATTACATTGCAATTGCATTTCATACAATAAAGTGACAACCATACGGGTCCTGCCAGTTGCCGATAACTTCTACAAAACATGATCATTTCATACAATAACGTATATCACATCATGTCTTGACCATATCACATCACAACATGCCCTGCAAAAACAAGTTAGACGTCCTCTACTTTGTTGTTGCAAGTTTTACGTGGCTTCTACGAGCTTCTAGTAAGAAATGTTCTTACCTACGCATCAAAACCACAATGATTTTTCGTCAAGTGTGCTGATTTAACCTTCAACAAGGACCGGCCTTAGTCAAATTTGATTCAACTAAAGTTGGAGAAACAGACACCCGCCAGCCACCTTTATGCAAAACAAGTTGCTTGCATGTCTGTCGGTGGAACCGGTCTCATGAACGTGGTCATGTAAGGTTGGTCCGGGCCACTTCATCCAACAATACCGCTGAATCAAAATAAGATGTTGGTGGTAAGAAGTATGACTATGATCTCCCACAACTCTTTGTGTTCTACTCGTGCATATCATCTACGCATAGACCTGGCTCGGATGCCACTGTTGGGGAACGTAGCATGCAATTTCAAAACAATTCCTACGATCACGCAAGATCTATCTAGGAGATGTATAGCAATCAGAGGGGGGAGTGTCTCCATGTACCCTCGTAGACCGAAAGCGGAAGCGTTAGCTTAACGCGGTTGATGTAGTCGAACATCTTCGCGATCCAACCGATCAAGCACCGAACGTACGGCACCTCCGATTTCTGCACACGTTCAGCTCGATGACGTCCCTCGAACTCTTGATCCAGCAAAGTGTTGAGGGAGAGTTTCGTCAACACGACAGCATGGTGACGGTGATGGTGATGTGATCCGCGCTGGGCTTCGCCTAAGCACTACGACAATATGACCGGATGAGTAAACTGTGGAGGGGGGCACCGCACACGGCTAAGAGAACAACTGATGTGCTTTGGGGTGCCCCCTAAAGGAGGACAGGGGAGGAGGCCGGCCCTAGGGGGCACGCCAAGTGGGGGCGAAACCCACTAGGACTCCTAGTCCTAGTCGGTTTCCCCCTTCCTTCTCAAGGAGGGGGGAAAGGGGAAAGGAGAGGGAGAGGGGGAAGGAAAGGGGGGCCACGCCCCCTCCCCTTGTCCAATTCGGACTGCCCATGGGGGGCGCCACCCCTTGTGGGCTGCCCTCTCTCTCCCCTATGGCCCATAGTGGCCCATTACTTTCCCCGGGGGGGTTCTGGTAACCCCCACTACAAAAAAAAATACACTTCCGTGATGATACGTGTTTGTCACAGTAGGTCGCGTTTTTTTGTCATGCATGTACATCCATGACGATTTTATGACAGAATCAAGATAGTCATACATGTGCTGTCGTAGAAGTGTTCCATGACATTACAAAAATTATCATCACGGAAGTGTCCACTTCCATGACGATAAATCGCGCGTCACAGAAGTGCTTTCGTCAAGGGTGACCGACACGTGGCATCCACCGTAACGGAACGCCATTAAGCTATCGGGTCGGGTTTTGGATCCGATAACCCGTTAACAGCCCCGACCAATGGGGATTTTCCACGTGTAAAATCATCATTGGCTGGAGGAAACATGTATCGGCTCACCGTTGGGACAGATGTCATCCACTCATTGGACCGAAGGCGCCTATGATACGGCGACACGTGACACGGCCCAACAGAGGCCCATTCCTGTGAAAAGGCCGGCTCATTTGACTTGGTCAAAAAGTGGCGGGCCGGCCCACGGAAAGCCTGTTAACGGCATGTTCGCATATAGCCCATTTACAGCTCGCTAACCCAGGGCCCATTACGCCCTATCCGAATTAGGCCCAGTAGCGTCATCTGGGCCGTCCAATATGATTCAGCCCGTTTTAACTTCCGGCCCATGTGTGGCCCACGACTTCTTTCGGCCCATATGAGGACCTTTGTAACTCTTGGCCCAATAACGGCCCGTGGTGAAACTGGCCCGTAATGAACAGTGTATCACTTTATACCCATTAACGGCCCGTTATTCCATTGGGCCGTTTCCTGCCCAAGTTATCTTTCGGCCTTCTCAGGGCCCATTGATTCTTGGGCTCATTTGCAGAATTCGGTTACATACGGCCCGTTACTATCATTTTCTGCTTGTGGGCCAAATTCAGCCCGTCGTTACAGTCGGCCCGTTTGCGGACCGTTAATACGTTGGGCCGTTTTCATGTCAAAAAAACTCGTTGGGCTGTTTTAATAGAGTTATCAAATACGGCCTATTAACGGCCCGTTATGGTCCACGAATAGTACGGCCCATGATTGGCGAAATGATGATACGCTCCGTAGAAGGCCCATGGATCCTACGGCCCGTATGAGGCCCATGGATAGTACGGCCCGTAGAAGGCCCATGGACCCTACGGCCCGTAGAAGGCCCATGGACCCTAAGGCCCGTATAGAAGGCCGATGGATCCTACGGCCGGACGAAGGCCCATGGATCATACGGCCTGCAGGAGGCCCATGGTTACAACAGTCCGTGTGTTGCCATGATTATTTTGGCCTAGTTACCAAAAATAGGCTATTGTGGCCACTAGAAAAAAAACAGAAAAAGAACTGTAGTGACTACAAGCAAACAACTAAACAAGACAATAAGGAAATAAATAAGCAAGCAATTAACGCTAGCCTATTACCGCTATTACACATATTACATCCACTGGGCATCAAAGTTCGCCACCAGTGCAAATATAGGGAACAAAGCAGCACATTACATACACTGACCGTCAAAATTGGCCACCAGTGCAAATAAACGCGGCAGCAAAACAAGAGCATAACTGAAACAACTTCACAAGAGCTCAAGAAACATTATCCTGGGTATCCACCATGCTGGCAATAAGCTTAGCAAGCTGATTAGCTTTGTCCTGTTTGGCGCTAAAATCCTCCAACGCTTGCTGTTGCGCCAGAAAGTATGCATCTGAATGCTCCAGGGACTTCCGCAGTCCTTCCGCTTCTTGTTGCGGCACAGCTGATCGATGTCTTTTAGCTTGTAGTTGAGACTCAAGAAACCGAACTGATTCAGACAGTGAGTTTGAATAGCTTGTGCAAGCGGTAGTGGCCAGTAACTCGAACACTAAACCAAGACAGGACTTTGGGGTTGTCTCGCTGTCTTCAAGATAGTCTTCCTTAGCTGTTTTATTAGCTTTGTTGGAGACCAACAAGGATGTGTCACTATCCTGAACCTTATCTGCATTACTTCCTTTACCATTGCTTAATAAGGCACTCTTCCCCAATATTCTGTCAGCATTCTAAAAGAAGAAACAAGCAGACACATAACAAGTTTAGCATGTACTAGTATATGAAACTCATTTCGATGAACCAGTTCATTAGTAAGGTGGACAGGATTAAACTACCAAGTCTTCTATTGCCAAGTACTAGTACATAATAAAAGCATCAAACAAACATATATCTATGTCCTATGGTCACTTCATTGTCTTGCCAAATCAAAATAGAGACACGGTTCAAATCATATCGGTTCAAGACAAAGCATCAGTGAAAGAATACAAAGCATGGGAAACTACACGGCACAACAAGATTTCAGATGGGTACCACGGGTCTACATGTACAACAACACTATTGGCTCTGTTGTGATGCTAGTAATGTGCATGATATGAAAGTCAACTGTATACACAATTGAAATTGAAATCAACAGAGCTATTGATAAGAGCAAACCTGTTAAAAAAACTTGCGTGAACATACCTGCTGTGCCATTGGAGTTTCGATTGGATCCTTCAATTTAAAAATAAGTTTGTATGAGTAAATACAGTGATACAAGAGCAAAGCAATCATAGTTAAAAAAGGCGCGCCTAGGCTCTAGGCGTTGGCAAAACGCATTACGCATAACTACGCATAATCTGTGCATAACTGCGCATAAGCATGCGCTTTGGTCAGTAAAGCGCAAGGCGGTGGCAAAACGCACAATTAACGCCTAGCGCTTTTTTGAACTATGATAGCAATGGAATCTTAAATTAGAACAGTTGTTCTTCAGGTTTAGGCACTTGTTCTACATGAACAGAGTACAGTAAGACGCAAGAATATAATACTTAAAAATAGAAAATGAGCTCATATACCTTACCACATTCTTGGTTCGGGACCAGTACAGAACAAGGCGTTCCCGGTCATCGTCCAGTAAATGTGTCTCAGGAGAACGTAAGGGAATTTGATGAGTTTCTTTGCCGGTGAAGTACGTTTTCTTCAGGTAATTCCGATACTGCCACCAAGCATTCTTGAAGATAGCAGAGGTATTAGCACAGGTTACCTCATCCTGAGTTTCCAAATCGGTCCTTCTCTATAGAGAAAAATGGGAAAATTTGCTGTATTATAACCATCATGGAGGTAGGATGTATGGGACGAAGCAAAGTAATTGCCATGAATAACATTACTTACACATAACTCCTGGACAAACACCTGCAACTGGCATTTTCCTTCATCTTCAGTATAATATTTCCAAGATGGGAAGATACGCACATACGATCTAACAACATCAAATGCGATAGATGCTAAACTACGATTAGCTGGTTGTGCTTCCTCCACAGGAATAGGCGTACTAACTGGTGGAGTTGGGGTTCGCCGTGATAGTACTGGCCCTTTGGGCACTGGAGCTGCCTTACTAACTGCTCTTGTTTGGGAGCACTATGGTGGAGATGGTGCTGTGTCAACAGGAACCGGGTTACTATCGGCTGGGGTTAGATTGGGTGAAGCTGGTTCTCTGTCCATCGCAGTAGGGGTACAATCTGCGAGAGTTTGGGTTATGTGTGGTAGGGCTGGTTCTTGTGCATGTACAACCGGGGTGCTATCTCCACCAAGAGGTAGCATTGTTTTATTTGAAGACCGTCTTTTTAGTCCGCTAGATACTGGCATCACCCGCTCCAATTCAAATGGCTGATAAACAGGAAACATAGTTGAATGTACAGACATTGTATGAGAGACAGATGCAATAGATAGTGTGGAAAAAAGAGGGCATGAAATAGTTGACATGTATATTGTTTAACTAAAACGGATAGCATGACATAATTTCACATATATGATGTCTATCTAAACTGGATAGCATAGCATAACATAATTCAAAGATATGATGAATAACTAAACAGGATCGCATGACATAATTCACCTACATGTTATCTAAGTAATCAGGATCGCATCATTTAATTCACATATGTGATTTATATGCTAAACAGAGGGCATTCGATATGATGTCTGAACTAAGAACATGGTGTTGAATATTGTGTATATGATGTCTAAACTATGCAATGCAAGACACCGTATGCATGATATGAGCAGTATAACCGTGCCAAGTTAGAGCATACACCTCAGTGGGGGAATAGGACTGGTCATCTGTCTCTGAATCCATCTCTGAGGAGCTATCGGGACCCAACAAGAGATCTGCTTCGACAGGTAGCACTGTCTGCTCTGAAGGCCTTGTTTTCACTCCAGATTTTCCATCTCCCACCCAAATGGCTGATTCACAGGAAGAGTAGTTTAATGTACAAACATTGTCGACAAATGGAAATGTAATGAAGAAAAGGATGGGCAAGATATCATTCAAATATATGATGCCTGGTTAAACAGGATGACATTGCACATTTCACATATATTATGGCTGGCTAAAAGACATGAGACTGCATAATTCCCATATATGATATAGAAACTAAACAGGTGGCATTACAGAACATGTCTAAACTAAGCAGATGACATATATGATGTCAAAAGTAGGCACTGCAAGGCAACATATGCATGATATGACTAACATCATCATGCCAAGGTAGAGCAAACACCTTGGGGGGTAAATAGGAGTGGTCAGCGGCGTCTGAATCGGCCTCAGAATAGATATCTTCCTCAGGATTACAATTTGGAGAGGGGTGGGGAGGGTTTGCCATTGAACCCACCATGGAGCGATGTCTGCATGACATTGTATTGCCGTGCAAAACTCTTCTCTTTTTCTCTACATGTTCAGCATGACTGTGTACAATATCTAACATGCGTACGAAAAATATATGGTGAGATTATGTAAGGAGAGCATGCAGAAATTTAGAGTGATGGTAACAACCAGTGGATCGACGTTTTTCCGTTGAACCAAAATAGCCCTAATGGATCGACATGAATGTATAGTAATAAGTGATGCAACAAGTGTACAACCTCTTTGCCGTAGCCGTGTCGACCTCAGCATCATTGGGTTGGTCGCTGAAGCAGTTGAGGCAGAGGTGGCTGTCGGAGGTGTGGAGGAAGATCTGAGGAATCTGTAGACGGCGTCCAAGGCACTGCTCTGTTGTGATGGATCGTTCTGTCGTTGGAGCAGCTCCGGTGAGCCGTAAGACGTCAAGGCTGAAGCAGCACAAGACAGACATCATCAATCTCAAGTGGGATTCTAATAGCATCTCCAATAGGTGATGTAAAATGGATGTAAAATTAACATCACCAAAAACTACCTGACTACAACAGATGAGGTAAAAACTGTTGACTCTGAACTTAACTGTCGAAACTGAAATTTACGGTGGAATCTGAATGCTACTGTCGAAACTGAACGCAATGGTAGCAGAGAGGCACTTGACATGTAGTTTAGGGAGGGCCTGCAGTTCATCTTCAACCTGCACCCCCCTGAGCCGCCAGCCACTACCGGCCAAACCGCCGGCCCCAGCGCCGCCTCGCCGCCCCGAAACAACTCGCCACCGCCGCCCCGGCCAGTCCTCTAGGCCCCCCGCCCCCCACCCTGAACCCTAAGATAGATAGTGGGGTACCTCTCCGGCGAGCCCCCGTCCCAGCTGCGGGTGGTTCTTCCTTAACTCCGGCAAGCCCCCCCCCCCCCAACCCCTGAAAATCGACTGACCCAAAAGTTGATTCAGTCGACTGAAGTGTGGCTTAATCGGAGCAGAGCAGCAGCACGAGCGAGGGGGAGAGCAGCAGCAGCAGCTGGGCGAGCGAGCGATCGAGCGAGAGCCGGAGCAGCAGCAGCAGATCCAGCTGGTATGGACGCCGCCGCCGAAGGGGCCTCGCACTGGGGGAGAGCCGCCGTGGAGATGTCGCTCACGGCGCCGGCTTCAAGGTAGCCGCTCCATGGGGGTGCGGGATGGAGCACCGTCGGCGCCGGGAGGTCGAGTTAAGGAGAAGGTGTGATGCGATGAGTGTACAACCTCTTTGGTGGTGCCGAGTAGGCCTTGGCTTCGTCCGAGGAGTCGGTGAGGATGTTGCGGTTCCGGTGGAGGAGGTTAAGGCGGCGCTGTGGGGATGGAGCAGCCGCAATAGACGAGGCGATCGTCGGAGCAGCTCCTTGGAGGTGGAGGACGGGGCGGCTGAACCGGCGGGACGGCGAGATGGACGACGGATCCTTATCCGGGGAGGTGGACGAGGGACGTCGAGCTGTTGCGGTGGACGACGTCATCGGGGAAGAGGCTCCGGCTGGGCAGCGGTGACGTGGCGGACGGAGGAGAGTGGGGTTTTGTGGCTGGAGCGGAGAGGTTATGGCGGCCTGGGATTTCGAATGGCGAAAAGGGGGCGATGGGAGGGGGTGAAGCATGACTTAGGGACGCGCTTGTCCAAAATGTAGGGTGTGTTACAAAAGTACCCCCAGCGATTTGAACTAGCGGCCCTTTCGGCGCAGGGTTAGAAGGGGGATTTCGCGTGTCGGGATTTGGCAGCTGGAGGGAGTTTTCACGCGTGTTGTAATTTCGAGATAGCAAGGCGCGGGTTGTGAAGGCGCCAGTTTTGGGAGCACGATATCTGAATTTTCGGGATATAACAAGACCCGGGTTGAATTTTAGGGACAAGCCTAACGTGTAGTAATATTGTACTTGTACGTACCAAATCAATTCGCACTTCCCTCCACCAAAAAGAAAACGAAAAAAATAAAACTATTCACACCACACAAAGAGAGAGTCTTGCCCCGTTTTACTATACAAATGCTATTCAAAGCTACTCCCTCCTTCCATCTATATAGGGCCTAATGCGTTTTTCGATGCTAACTCTGACCAAATATTAGAGCAATGATATATGACATGCAACTTACACAAAGCACACCGTTAAATTCGTCTATGAAAGGTTCTTTCAATGATATAATTTTCACATTGTGCATGTCATGTACTATTAATCTTGTCAATAGTCAAAGGCGGTCTTAAAAATCTCATTACGCCCTATATAGATGGAAGAAGGAGTATGAATCCATGTTATGTCCGATTAAATTTTTTTGCTTGCTGTATAATGCATGTAACCTACTCATACCAACATTTTAGTGCATTCCAAATGTCTATACTACCGCTGCAATTCGAACTAAATTTGAATTCGTTTCTCTATTTCAATAAGAATCTACAATCATGATTGTTGCCAACTTCAACCATCATAGTTTCCTTGCTATCCGCCAGATATAAATCGGACGGCCTATAATGCAGGATGGCAGGCACACCATCATCAACAACTCCGTTTTTTTATAAGAGTAGAGATAAAATATATTAAATGTAGTATAACATGTTCATAACCACACCATGTGTATCACCATTATATATAATCACACATGCGTCGGTTTGAAACACTATGATAAATTCTTCAAATATCCGAATTCGCTTTTTATAATGAAGTATATATGATCTCTATTCGTCTTTTACACCCACACAACCCTCTTATCTTTGTAGCTAGCGCTAACTTTCTCTTGTGCATGCACCCGCATCCCTCTCACCCTCCCTCAGCATTCTCTAGCTCCATCGCGCAAATTCGTCTTTTCACTTTAGGTCGTTCACCCACGGTGTGTGTAGGCCCCCAGCTCCTTCTTTACGGCACACATCGATCGATATGCCTCTCTAGCCAGGTGTGCCTAGCACAAACACAAGCTTCCCCTCTTCTCTTGTCACCGTCCATGCCTCACTCCCACCACTCTTTTCATCGTTCTCGTACTCGCACACTCCTCCCCCTCGATATAGTATGCCTCTCGTACCACCTCCTACATGCATCCCTCTCTCTCTATCCTTCTCCTCGTGCCTCATTTGCTTCTAACACACACATGCATGTATACCGATCGATCTCCCAACATATACCTAGATCGACTTTAACTACCCCCCCCCCATCGATCGACGTACTTCACAAGTTATGTCTCTCCTTTCTCTAACAAAGGGCGCTTGATCTTCCTATGTAGTTTACATCTGCTTCACTCACAGCCACATCGTCCCCCCTCATCATTCGTGCATGCCCTCCTGACCCGTCTCTCACACGCACGTGCACAGACAACAAGCAGCCATCTCCTCTCTTATTGATATTGCAGGCGTGCCCTCAGCCGCACGCCTTGCCACATCCCGACGACCCTAAGGTGTAAGTTTCATTGAAACCGTCGTTGCTCTAGCTGCATGTGGATCTTTTTCGATCTGTAGTCGAATCTAGGTCTTGCTTCAAAGAGGAAAGAAGGGTGCGATGGGCTGGAGCAACAATCTAGGACGTGGTTCAATGAGGAAAGGAGGGGCGGAAAGTAGTATAGACTGGCTATCCAACCGCTTTGTAGGTCAAAAAGGGAAAAAGGGGGTAACCCAGTACACACATCTGTAAGGAACCGATCTCTTTGTTGAAAAGGGAAAGAAACTGGGGGGTCGGGTAGTTTGTGCAGGACTAGATTTGCTGCCCTCACATAGGAAGAAGGTTCAAAGAGAACAAATATGGGACCAGCGCATATATGCTGCTTGGCTACATACTCTGCATCACCCATTTATACGTGTGGACGCACATGGTGCTGGCATGTCCCATACAGCTATTTTGCTGTTGTTAATCTAAGAATGCCGCCGGAAAATTGAAGCAATGCCACTGTTAAAAGTAAATTACATTTTTAACGAATGTTGTTTCAAGAGAATGTCTCTGTTAATATGAATCAATGCAACCGTTTTAGAAATGCTACTGTCCTACTTTGTTTTCCATCCAAGATAAGTTAGATGCTTCTTTCTGTCACCGTTTGTTCCATCCTCCTTTATCGACAAGTAATTGTTTCCTTTTTTGCCTCTGTTAAAACAGGGCTATCGATTCAACTTGTTGCTATTGCGACATTTTGCTTCGCTACTCGAAACACTTATGTTTTAAGAGTGTTTTGTGCAGTTCAACTTGAATGTCACACTGGTGACTTTGCTTAATTTTGGTGGAACTGCACAAAAGGAGATCGAGATTTGTTTCCAGTCTTCGTGGCGAGTTGTTTCAAATCTTGGTCTCAACCACATGATGTGCAGTGTGCTTTGAGATGTTGTGCTACTTGTTTTGGTACTGTTTTAAATAAATGTTCAATTGAAGCTATTGTATTGCTGTCTTTTCCCATTAAGTAGTGAACAAAAATGGGACCAACCCAGACATGATGCTTGTTGCTTTGTTACAACAAATTCAGCATCACCCCCTTTATAAGCCAGTAATTGATGCCACTCTCAGAATTAACTACTGAATCTTATTTCAAAACTGCAACACTTGTTAGGGATTGGCGGGATTACCATTTTTGTGGCCGCATGTTTCATCCTCCTTTATTAGCCAGTAATTGATTCCTTTTTTGCCTCTGTTTAAACAGGGATATCTATTCAACTTGTTGCTATTGCGACATTTTGCTTCGCTACGCGAAACACTTTGCTTGATTTCAGTGCAACTGCACAAAACGAGATTGGATTTCCTATTCGTGTTGGCAGATTCGTATTTTATCTTGTCCGTCTCATGAAAGGTCAGTACAGGCCTTCATCCACATGATTGTGCAGTGTGCTTTGAGATGTTGTGCTACTTGTATTGGTACTGTTTTAAATAAATGTTGAATTGAAGCTATTGTATTGCTGTCTTTTCCCATTAAGTAGTGAACAAAAATGGGACCAACCCAGACATGATGCTTGTTGCTTTGTTACAACAAACTCTGCATCACCCCCTTTATAAGTAGATGGAAGCACATACTGTTGTTGCGCCCACTCTCCCCTGGAACTGTTTATGCTTTTCGTTAATCTAATGCCGCTGGTAAAATTAAGCAATGCCACTCTCAGAATTAATTAACTACTGAATCTTAGTTCAAAACTGCAACACTTGTTAGGAATGGTACTATCCTGCTTTGTAGTTCTTTCTACATGTTTAACCAAGGTATTGTTAAGATAATGTCTCTGTTAAAATGAATCAGTTGCATTGTTTTAGGAATGGTACTTTTCTGCTTTGTCGTTCTTTATACATGTTGAAACAAGGCATTGTTAAGATAATGTCTCAGTCAATATGAATGAATCACACTGATGGAGAATTGCTACTCTCCTGCTTTGTTTCCCATTAAGATAAAGTAGATCAGTAGATGCTTTTCTTCTGGGAGTACAAGTCATCAACCGTTATTTCTCAGTAATTGTTTCCCTTATACCTATTGTTGCTTACAGGGATATCAAAATTAAAGCTCGGTTTTATTCCGACTTCGATTTTAGTTGAACTGCACAAAAGGAGCCAATGTGTCCAAGGCAAACTGCTGCATTACTGGGTCCAGTTGGTCGTTCCACTTTGCAGAAAGAAGCAGTCACTGTTTGCGCTACATTACAGAAGGAATGACCGAGAAGCTTTACAGAGTATTATTAGACACCGGTGACATGACTAGTCTGCAGAGACCATTGGCAATTTAACAACACGTGGAGTGCCCTGGGCAAAAAGTGCCCAAACAAGTACAAGAAGCTACGACAGGACTCCACGATCATAGGCATTACATATTTTGAATGGGAAAAGCTTGTCAAAGTTTAATCATTGATGTTAGCAAGAAGACGTTAGTTTAATATATTGGAATTGGAAAACCTTGTCAAAATTTGCTCATTGATGTTAGCCAGAAGACATGCATTTGATATTTTTGAGTGGGACGCCCTTGCTGTGAGCAGCGTCGAGTGTTTTTTCCTATTCCTGTGTTCAGTTTAGAAGTAAATAGTTACTCTGCTGAGATATTCCTGTGTTAAGAGTTTGTTCTGAATATTGTCTATGTAATGCCAGGCCTTGTGTTTGATTGCAAAGTTGAGCTTGGAATGTTGTGGCATGCGGCATCACGAGCTGTTCACCGTGCCTCCTGAGAATAATGCTTCGTATTGTTTTGCATGTCGATCTAATGCCAGTGATTTGCTTGTTAAGAAGATCATCCTCTTCTGTTGTTTCCGTGCTTAAGAAGTTCATCGTCTGATGTTTCATTCATAGCCTATACGACAGGTCGGGTAGGTTAGACGTGAAACCATATGATCTTCCGACCAACTCATGATATTAGGCCGTGATTGGATCGTCGTTTTCCAACCAAAACCGCTTGTAAAACTGACGCTTGTAAATTAAAGCAGATGGTCTCGGGCGAAGGCGCTTGGTTGGTCGATTTCGACTAGTAAAATATCGGAAGTACTTGACACACGATAAAACGCTGAACGACACTCGGACGATTGCTAATCCAGCCGTTAGCTGCTATTTCAGCCTTGCCCATGGATGGCATGATACGCACGTCGTGCATGTATCGTCTGGTAATGTCGTCCATATAGCAGTGCTCGTAAAATATACACTGGTCTCTCAAATTACACGCGTAACCCGCCGGTTTTACTTACAGACCTCGGGCCCTCGGTTTCATTACGCCTGTATTTTACGCGTTGTTTCCGATGACGAGTAAATTACACTTGTATGTTAATACAGGTTTGAAATAAACCAGAGCTCCCAAGCGCGGCCTTACCGTTTCATGCCGTCTCAGTTTCTCGAAGGTGCTCATAGGTGTCCGATGATCCTGGCTTCCTGAATGAGCAGCGGGCGCTGTATCAGACCATCCGTAGGGCCCGCGAGGCCCTCTCCGTTGTCCTTCGAGTTGTTGCGCTCGCCGTGGCGCCGAGCATTGTTAACATCGTCAACGAACATGAGGATTCAGGAGATGACTTTATTTTGACTGGATGACACTAGGGACCCACTAGGGCCATAGCCGTACGTACGCAAGTGCCTCCTTATTATGTACAACTATATTTTTTTGCTTTCTCCTGGTTTCCTGACATCACGGTCCCACACCATTGTCAACCTATGTAGTCAATATAAACGAGAGAATTGCACAAGGTGCGGCCGACAGCTGGGACCAAGCAGCTCGAGCAGTATTTGTGTTTTTGAGGCGTGAGCACTGCAGAGTTTTTCTTGGCGATGATTTCGTTGTTGTTCAGAGGAGAGCAGGGTATTAACTGGGCGGGCTGTGGCCCGTCTAGCCCAGGCCAGATATCCAGCCCAGATACTAATTTTTTCAAGATGAAAATGGCTAGCCCAGCTATACGTCTTTTTGAGGAATACCCAGGCAAGGTCAACTTGTTATTCTCCGCCCCGCTGGGCTGCAAATCTTTCCTAGGAGGGATGCATTAGGCTTAACAGGAAAATGGGCTTTAAAAAATAATAAATGGGATGTAATTATAAAAACTGGGCAGTAACTATAAAAAATGCACCAAACACGAAATTAGTTTATAAAATATTATTTATGGATTTTGAAAATCTTAAATTTTCATTGTTGCGCGTGCAATGTTTCGTTGGATTTTTACGTAATACAAATTTATATTTAATCTGACTAGAAATTTTGGGATAAAAATATTTCGGATCCCATCAAAATGTGGGAAATTTTATTGAATTCTGTCTTCAACGGTTGGTTGAAATTATTAATCGTTGTCCTAGCTAGAAAATGGGCTGTACTTTTAACAAACTGTAAATGGGCTGTTGTAAATTCCATTAGAATTCAAAAATGGGATGTACATTCTTACAAAACGCAAATGGGCTATAAGTTCTCTGCCACACACTTGTGGGCCTACTAAGTGACGCGTCCCCTAAAAAAATAAGTTGACGCGTATGCAAGGCTTTGTCAACTTATTATAGTCAACACACGGTTCTAGCAGCAGTGGCCGTTGGATGTCTATCCAACGGATGTCGTGCTTCTTCTTCAATCTCGGATATTCTTAGCTTCGGCCGCCCAAAAAATGATTCCTCCCCCTGACATCTGGGGCGCACCGTTTCGGAGGCTGACCTGTGGGCCTACTAAGTTGGAGCGTACCAAGGGCTTTGTCAACTTAGTCAATATAAACGATTCTAGCTTCAGTGACCGTACGATGTCCATCCAACGGCCGTAGTGCTTCTTCAACCTCTGGTCTTCTTGGTCCAGCGGCCCAAAGCAACGCCGGTCGTGCCGCCTGCTCCTGCCTCCCATGGCCGGCTGTGCTGCCGCGGAGGCCTCACCGCTCCCATACTACTCCCACCACTGGCCAGGCCATCCCTCCACTCACCCACACCCCCTGTTATTCTGCGGCGACGGCAGCCTCGCACCGCAGCCGAACTAGTGAACCCTCGTACTCCTCTCCGCGCGGGCTTCCACTGTTGCGTCTTCCCCGGCTCCGCGTCGTCCCCTTCCTAGGCCTCGCCGTCGTCCACCGCCCTGGTGCTCTCGGCGCGGCGTGGTCAACGTGGTCAACGACCGACTTCCATCGGAAGAGTACTGTACATGGAGAGGCTGACAGCTGGGTCCACGGCGGCCGCAAGGAAGTGCCTCCTTATTACGCGCAAAATAATTATTCCTCCACCTGACAGCGGGGACCCACCGGACGGGCCACCTTATTTCGTGAAAAAAACGTTTCCCCCCTGACTGCTGGGACCCACGGACGGGCCACCGTATTTCGCGAAAAAAACGTTCCCCCCGCTGTCAGCTCGGACCCACCGGAAGTGCCTCCTTATTACGCACAAAAAATGAATACTCCCCCTGCTAGCTGGGACCCACCTTGGTGGGAGGCTGACTTGTGGGCCTACTAAGTTGACGGGGACGGAGGGCTTTGTCAACTTAGTCAATATGAACGATTCTAGCTCCAGTGACCGTACGATGTCCATCCAACGGCCGTAGTGCTTCTTCAACCTCTGGTCTTCTTGCTCCAGCCGCCCAAAGCAGCGCCGGTCGTGCCGCCTGCTCCTGCCTCCCGTGGCCGGCTGTGCTGCCGCGGAGGCCTCACCGCCCCCTACTATTCCCACCGCTGGCCAGGCCCTGCGGCGACGGCAGCCTCACACCGCAGCCGAACGAGTGAACCCTCATACTCCTCTCCGCGTGGGCATCCACTGCCGCGTCTTCACCGGCTCCGCATCGTCCCCTTCCTAGGCCTCGCCGTCGTCCACCGCCCTGGTGCTCTCGGCGCGGCGTGGTCAACGTGGTCAAGGAACGACTTCCATCGGACGTGGACTGTACGTGGAGAGGCTGACAGCTGGGTCCACGGCGGCAGCAAGGAAGTGCCTCCTTATTACGCGGAAAATAATGATTCCTCCACCTGACAGCAGGGACCCACCGGACGGGCCACCGTATTTCGCGAAAAAACGTTTCCCCCCTGACTGCTGGGACCCACCAGCTACACCTTCGCACGCAAGGAAGTGCGTCCGGGCAAAAAAAACGATTCGCCCCCCTGACTGCTGGGACCCACCAGCTACATCTTCGCATGCAAGGAAGTGCGTCCGGGCAAAAAAAACCAAAACGATTCGCCCCCCTGACTGCTGGGACCCACCAGCTACATCTTCGCAGGCAAGGAAGTGCCTGACAGTCGGGACCCACCTGGTCGAAGCGTACGTAGCGTTGTCATTCTGGTCGCGAACGTGTACGTACATATATACTGGTCGATGTAAAGGCGCGCACGTGTCGTAGTAGAGGCGCGTACGTGTCGTAGTAGAGGCGCGCACCTAGCATGTACACGTACTTACAGCGGCCAGGGTGCAAGAAAGAAAATACGGCCACGTGCGTACATACGGGCAGGGTCTCGAACGCCTACTCGCGCATACGTACGGCGAGGGCTCGTGTACATGGCTGGGTCGGAATGGAGAAACAGCGTCGTCGTCGTGTTCATGGGGAGGCAACGGAATGCGTCGTGTTCATGGGGAGGCAACAGAATGCGTCGTGTTCATGGGGAGGGGTGTGGCGTACCGCAAAACGGAGGAAACGGACCTCCTACGGTCGAAACGGGGGTCCCCTTTAATCGGGAGGAGTGTGGCGTACCGCAAAACGGAGGAAACGGACCTCCTACGGTCGAAACGGGGGTCCTGTTGATCGGGAGGGGTGTGGCGTACCGCAAAACGGAGGAAACGGACCTCCTACGTTCGGAACGGGGTCCTGTTGATCGGGAGGGGTGTGGCGTACCGCAAAACGGACGAAACGGACCTCCTACGGTCGAAACGGGGGTCTTGTTGATCGGGAGGGGTGTGGCCTACCGCAAAATGGACGAAACGGACCTCCTACAGTCGAAACGGGGGTCCTGTTCATCGGGAGGGGTGTGGCGTACCGCAAAACGGGACTCCACGAGATAATGTTCATCTCCACCGTCGACCTCCTCCAGCCTCCACGGGCTACCGTCGACCTCCTCCAGCCTCCACTGGCTCCTGTTCATCCAGCCTCCACCGCGCGCTACTCCACCGGCTACTGTTCAACCACCCCTCCACGGGCACCCCTCCACCGTCTACTGTTCATCCAATCGATCGGCTTCAGTTAGCAGCAGTAGCGAAGGAATCGCTCGATCGGGTTCAGTTAACAGCCATCGATCGATCGCTCGGGTTCAGTAACGCGTAGCCTGCAGTGCAATCGCTCGGGTTTAGTTAGAGCCCAACGCCTCGCTCGGGTTCAGTTAGAGCCAACGCCTCGCACACACGCGCGTACGTGTACGAGAGAAAGGCGCATCGCTCGGCCCCCGACCTCCCACCATAACCGGGAAATCCCCGAAATTTTCCTCCCCCTCGCTTCTACCACGGTTTTTTCCGTCATCGACAGCCCAAAGAATGTCATGCAGCTGCGTCTCCGGCCCGCCCAGGATGAAAAGCCCATTTTCTGTCATGATTTTTTGTCATAGAAGTAGGAGCCCACCACATCTATGATGATACCGGGTTTTGTCACAATTATCGTCATAGAAGTGTCATATGTATGACAGAAAAAATTCGTTCGGCCCAAAATGTCACGGATTTGTCTTTTTTTTGTAGTGCCCTGGTACTCCGATAAATACCCGAATCACTCCGAAACCATTCCGGTGTTCGAATACTATCATCCAATATATCAATCTTTACCTCTCGACCATTTCGAGACTCCTCGTCATGTCCGTGATCTCATCCGGGACTCCGAACAATCTTCGGTCACCAAATCACATAACTCATAATACAAATCGTCATCGAACGTTAAGCATGCGGACCCTACGGGTTCGAGAACTATGTAGACATGACCGAGACACATCTCCGGTCAATAACCAACAGTGAAACCTGGATGCTCATATTGGTTCCTACATATTCTACGAAGATCTTTATCGGTCAAACCGCAATGACAACATACGTCATTCCCATTGTCATCGGTATGTTACTTGCCCGAGATTCGGTCGTCGGTATCTCCATACCTAGTTCAATCTCGTTACCGGCAAGTCTCTTTACTCGTTCTGTAATGCATCATCCCGCAACTAACTGATTAGTCACATTGCTTGCAAGGCTTATCGTGATGTCCATTACCGAGAGGGCCCAGAGATACCTCTCCGATACTCGGAGTGACAAATCCTAATCTCGATCTATGCCAACCCAAGAAACACCTTCGGAGACACCTGTAGAGCATCTTTATAATCACCCAGTTACGTTGTGACGTTTGATAGCACACCAGGTGTTCCTCCGGTATTCGGGAGTTGCATAATCTCATACTCAAAGGAATATGTATAAGTCATGAAGAAAGCAATAGCAATAAAATGTAACTATCATTATGCTAAGCTAACGGATGGGTCTTTTCTATCACATCATTCTCCTAATGATGTGATCCCGTTCATCAAATGACAACACATGTCTATGGTCAGGAAACTTAACCATCTTTGATTAACGACCTAGTCAAGTAGAGGCATACTAGGGACACTTTGTTTTGTCTATGTATTCACACATGTATCAAGTTTCCGGCTAATACAATTCTAGCATGAATAATAAACATTTATCATGATATAAGGAAATATAAATAACAACTTTATTATTGCCTCTAGGGCATATTTCCTTCAGAATAGCGGTCGATGTGTGGAGTAATAGTAGTAGATGAAGGCAGGAGTCGGTCTACTTGTCATAGACGTGGTGCCAACATTCATGATAATTGCCTTAGATATCGTCATAACTTTGCGATTTTCTATCAATTGCTCAACAGTAATTTTTTCACCCACCGTATGCTTTCTTCAAGAGAGAAACCTCTAGTGAAAACTATGGCCCCGGGTCTATTTCTTATCATATATTTTCAGATCTATAAAACCAAAAACCCAAAATACCTTGTTGCAATTTATTTATATTTACTTTATTTTTCCTTTTATTTTTCTTTTATACCTATGTCTATCTGATCTCACTCTTGCTAGTGACCGTGAAGGGATTGACAACCCTTTTTCGCGTTGTGTGCAAGTGTTTGTTAGTTTGTGGAGATGCATCTATTGGGGACTTGTTTGTACCTCCTACTGGATTGATACCTTGGTTCTTAACTGGGGGAAATACTTATCTCTACTTTGTTGCATCACCCTTTCCTCTTCAAGGGAAAATGAACGCCAGCTCAAGAAGTAGCATCAGCGCCTAAGATGCTTACTTCAAGCTAAAGAGGGACGTCATCGGCTGAGGGAGTCCTGGACTAAGGGGTCCTCGGGCGTCTGGCCTGTTAGCCATGGGCCGGACTGATGGGCTGTGAAGAATATGAAGACCGAAGACTACACCCGTGTCCGGATGGGACTCTCCTTGGCGTGGAGGGCAAGCTTGGCGACCAAATATGTAGATTCCCTTCTTTGTAACCGACCTTATGTAACCCTAGATCCTCCCGGTGTCTATATAAACCGGAGGACTTAGTCCGAAGGGGGGGACTCATTATCATAGTCATACAAGCTAGACCTCTAGGGTTTAGCCATACGATCTCGTGGTAGATCAACTCTGGTAATACTCATATTCATCAAGATCAATCAAGCAGGAAGTAGGGTATTACCTCCATAGAGAGGGCCCAAACCTGGGTAAACATCGTGTCCCCTGTCTCCTGTTACCATCGACCTTAGACGCACAGTTCGGGACCCCCTACCCGAGATCCGCCGGTTTTGACACCGACATTGGTGCTTTCATTGAGAGTTTCACTGTGACATCGATGACAGGATCGATGACTCGCCTCGTCCTTAAAGATAATATCACCGCCGAAGGAGGACTGGCCCCAGGCCAAACCCTCCGGCTGGGCGGCTTTACCTTGACCGCCCGTTCGGCCGTTAAGCCAACGATGACCTCTCGGGCCATCGAAAATCCCCTTCGTATCGACTCCGAACACTCCAAACAGATGGATCCGACGGAGTTCTCGTCTTTAAACGAGCTCCTGGATCGCATCGCCACCCTGGGAATCGCCACAGATTACGATCGGATCGGGCTTAAACCCGACCAAAGAGAAATTAAATATCCACCGGTCACCCACCAGATAGCGGTAGTCGAGGAGCAAGACGGCGACTCTTCCCCTATGCTAAAGATGGACTATGTTCGGATCACCGACCCTGCAGAGCCGGATACCCACCAGCGAAAGGATGTGACCAGCCTTCCGAACATACAATCGGACGGCGGGCATAAGCAGTCAGAAGATACTCCGGAGTCCGGACTGTTAAGTCTGGAAAATCTTCAGACTCCGGATCATCGATCGGGTCAGGGTCCGGATTCAATTCCACCCACCCACCCAGACATAAGCGCTCTTATGAGCATACAATAGCAGTCTCAGGAAACGGTCCACCACTTCTGGGCCAGATTCCTCCTTGTCAAGGACAAGGTTAAAGATTGCACCGACGAGGACGCGATATCAGCGTTCTGCAACAATTGCATGGACGAAGGAATCCTCAACGCCATTAATCGCCGCTGCATACTACACTTCGCTGACTTGGCAACTATCGTACAGAAGTACAGCGCAATGGAAAGCGCCTGGAAAGATCAGGCAGCTTGTTGGGAGCCCTCGGTCCCAACTCAACCGCTCGTCCAGGCGAAAAGGGCGCATCCCCGTGACACGCCCAGTCAGATATCCAAGAAATATAAAGCCATTACGCGGCACAGAACCGTTCTGGAGGGATGGCTCAATGGCCCATGCAAAATACACACAACACCGGATACCATATCTACCCATAGCCTTAGAGCATGTTGGATACTCCGGCAGGTAGCCAAGAGCGGCGAGGACATCCTTACCAAAAACGCCCCAGAGCAACACCCTCCAGAAGACGACGACCCCAGAGTATTGACGGTCTTCGAGACATTCGCTTCAAAGAATAAGCGCAAAAGGGCACTCCGCGACCTCGCCGAAGTCTGTCAAATCGCTGCGATAAACCCTTGGAGCGACACGGCTATAACCTTTAATGCCGGTGACGAACCAAAATACAGGACAGTTCGAGCGCCAGCCGCATTAGTCCTCAGTCCCATCGTGGACTGCTTTCGACTCACCAAGGTCCTCATGGACGGCGGCAGCAGACTAAACCTCATCTATGAGGATACACTCCACAAAATGGAAATAGACAGGAGCCGCATCGAGCAAAGCAGCACGACCTTCCAAGGAATCATTCCCAGCCGGGAGGCGCGGTGCGTGGGAAAAATAACACTCGACGTGGTATTCGGCATGCCGGAGAATTATCGGTCCGAAGAAATAACTTTCCAAGTGGCCCCTTTCAACAGCGGATATCACACCCTCTTGGGGCGAGAGGCATTTACACGCTTCCAAGTTGTACCTCATTACGGGTACATGAAGCTTAAGATGCCCGGGCCCAACGGCATAATCACTCTCGCCAGTCATCTGGACATAGCACTCCGCGCCGAAAATAAAACCACATCTCTGGCCCTTGAGGCATTATCTGAAGCCCTCGCGGCCGAAGAGTTAACCGCACTGCGCTCCACGGTGGACAGGGACGATGTGATCCTAGACAAACGCCCCAAATCCACCTCCTTCAAGCCAGCGGAAGAAATAGTCAAATTCCAGGTCCATCCAACGGACCCCAAGAAGACAGCATCTATTGGGGCACAACTAGACCCAACGGTCGACACCACGCTACGGGATTTTCTTCGCGAAAACTGGGATATATTCGCCTGGCACCCTTCTGACATGCCAGGAATCCCGCGCGAGCTGGCCGAACACAGCCTCAACATATTAAAGGGATATAAACCGGTCAAACAAACACTGCGGCGCTTTTTCGAGTCCAAACGCCAAGCCATGGGAGAGGAGCTAGCCAAGCTAATCGAGGCCGGATTCATTAGAGAAATAAAACATCCGGACTGGCTGGCAAACCTGGTGATGGTACCAAAGAAGGATAAATCCTGGTGCCTGTGCGTTGATTTCAAAGACCTCAATAAGGCTTGCCCTAAGGATCCCTTCCCCCTCCCCCGCATTGACCAAATCATTAACGCTACCGCAGGACACGACTCGCTGTGTTTTCTCGACGCATACTCCGGATACCATCAAATCAAAATGAAGGAGTCTGATCAAACTGCAACAGCATTCAGGGCCATTCTGCTTCAACACCATGCCCTTCGGGCTCAAGAACGTCGGCGCCACATACCAACGCATGATTCAAACATGCCTGGAGAAACAGATCGGCAAGACAGTTGAAGCTTATGTGGACGACGTCGTCATCAAAACTAGGCACGTCGAAACACTAATAGATGATTTACGTCTCACATTCGACAACCTCCGCGTGTATGACATTAAGCTCAATCCGGAAAAGTGTGTTTTTGGTGTCCCCGCTGGAAAACTGTTGGGCTTCATCATTTCCAATAGAGGAATTGAAGTAAATCCAGCCAAAATCGAGCTCTGTCACAATTGGCTACGCCAACAGACCTTAAACAAGTCCAAAAACTCGCGGGTTGCGGGGCAGCTCTAAGCCGCTTTATCTCCAGATTGGGAGAAAAGGCACTGCCACTCTATCGCCTTCTACGGTGAACCGATCACTTCAAGTGGACGGACGCGGCAACAGCCGGACTGGAAGAAATAAAAACCCTTCTAGCGAGCAACCCAATCCTGGCCGCGCCAAACGTCGGTGAACCCATGTTACTATACATATCGGCAACACATCAGGTGGTGAGCGCCATACTCGTCGTTGAACGAGAGCAGGACGGACACAAATTCCCGCTTCAGAAGCCAGTATACTACGTATCCACTGTCCTTACACCATGCAAATCCCGGTACCCCCATTATCAAAAGATAGCATACGCGGTCTTCATGGCATCCCGAAAGCTACGACACTACTTCCAGGAGTGCTTGATCACGGTGGCTTCCGAAGTACCACTCAACGACATAATAAACAACCGCGATGCCACGGGCCGGATTGCCAAATGGGCCATTGAGCTCCTTCCATTTGATATTACATACAAACCACGTCGAGCTATTAAATCCCAAGTACTGGCTGACTTCGTCGCCGAATGGACAGAGGCCAAACTCCCTAAAGAGTACGGCACATATTCCAATTGGGTTATGTATTTCGATGGCTCCAAAATGCTGGCAAGGCTAGGAGTGGGCGTCGTTTTAACGTCCCCCACTGGAGACGTCGTTCAGTACGTACTCCAAATACTATACACAGACTCCAATAACACAGCCGAATACGAGGCCTTATTGCATGGTCTCTGGATGGCTGTCTCCATGGGCATATAGCGCCTGCAAGTGCGCGGGGACTCAAACCTTGCAATATCTCAAATAAATGGAGACTTTGATGCCAAAGATCCAAAGATGGCAGCTTATCATAATGCCATCCTAAAAATGTCGGCTCGGTTCGAGGGGCTCGAGTTCTATCACGTGGCCCGAGAAAGTAATCAAGCGGCAGACGTTCTTGCTCGTATCGGCACCAAGCGCGACCCCGTCCCACCTAATATCTTTCTGGAAAGGCTTTTTAAGCCATCCGTGGTGTGGCAGGGGGGAAGCACCAACACTAGTCCGGATCCGAACACAACCCCAGATTCCGAACACACAGATATCATCGGCGGCTCAGCCACCGAAATAACACCGTCGGCCCATCTTATTATGGTAGTCATCACCCCATGGACCGAACCTTTCCTGGCCTACCTTAATAGGAAATAACTCCCTGAGGATCATAATGAGTCCCGCCGCATTGTCCGGCGTTCGAAGGCCTACAAGGTTCACGACGGAGATCTCTATAAGAAAAGCGGTACCGGAGTCCTTCAAAGGTGTATCTCCGAGGAAGAGGGGCGGCAGCTCCTGGCCGAGATTCATGCCAGTCTTGGCGGGCACCACGCCGCAGCTTGGGCCCTTGTTAGCAAGGCCTTCCGTACAGGATTCTATTGGCCGATGGCCCGAGCAGATGCACAGGACCTTGTCCAACGTTGCGTTGGATGCCAACTCTTCGCCAACCAAAGCCATATGCCCCCCACTGCCCTACAAACAATCCCCATCACTTGTCCTTTTGCGGTCTGGGGACTGGATATGGTTGGACCCCTTAAAGGAGGAAGCCATAAGAAAAAATATCTGCTGGTCATGGTGGATAAATTCACTAAGTGGATAGAGGCCAAACCAGTTAAAACGGCCGAGTTCGGGCCAGTGATAGAATTCATATCCGGCGTCGTACACCGTTATGGTGTTCCGCACAGGATCATCACCGATAACGGCTCCAACTTCACAACCGACGAAGTTAACCTGGTGCGCTAATCTGGGCATCAAGCTCGATTACGCCTCTGTCTATCATCCACAAACAAATGGTCAAGTCGAAAGAGCCAATGGTCTTATTATGAGTGGCATTAAGCCTAGACTAGTGCGGTCTTTGAAAGAATCAGACAAGCACTGGGTTGAGGAGCTCGACTTTGTACTCTGGGGGCTGCGGACCACGCCCAATCGCACTACCGGATACACACCTTTCTTCATGGTGTACGGCGCAGAGGCAGTGCTACCCTGCGACATTATTCATGACTCACCTCAAGTGCGCATGTACGAAGAGAGAGAGGCCAAGCTCGATCGGCAGGACAGCCTAGATGCCCTGGAGGAGGAGCGCGACATCGCAAAAGCCCGTTCCGCATTTTATCAACAGCAGGCTCGCAGGTATCAAAGCAGAGAAGTGCAGGCCAAAACAGATAACGTCGGCGAACTCGTTCTACGCCTGCCGGAGAAGAAAAAGGACAAACTCAAGCCCAAGTGAGAGGGTCCCTTCATCATCAATGAAGTTCTCACCGGAGGGGCGTACCGCTTGCGTGATGCGTCCGACAATCGACTAGAGCCGAACCCCTGGAACGCGGCCAGACTCCGAAGATTCTATGCCTAGCACCGAACTCTTTGTTTGTTTCCTTTCCCCTATTGTTTCCGTCATTTTTTCTCTCTTTTCGTTTTTTCTCTTTAGCCTTAAAAGCTTTCGTGCGGTTAGACCGTGCACCCTCGACGCATACATCTTCAAGTATGTACGTCTATTATACCTGGGGGCTTCTTGGACAGAAGCTTGCTATTATTATTTTCCGAGCATCAAGCTCATCACATATGCGTTTTCTCCCATATGTACCTTTTCTTCGCCATTATATGCATCGATATGACTTAAGTTTTGGCCAAGCTGGGTTGCCTGGCTCCTGTGCTTATGCCCTACGTTCCCGTTAGTTCGGCTAGGGCATAAAGGGAGCACCTCTGCGATTGTTACTGCCGGGTCATCCGGATGTGTACCTCAGACTGGGTGAAGCCGAAAGCTAGCATTCTTAAGGGAATATTCGGTCGGTGAACTAAAGATGTTTTTGCATTCGTCCCATCGTGAACCCCCAGAAGCTATACACATTGTGATTTCTTCATCACAGTTCGGACATGCACATCGATGCATGCACACCGAGGGAAAGGAACCCTTAACGGAACTATTCTCTCTGGAAGATGTTTCTTACAATCTTAATGTAATATAACATAACTAGCTGGATAATTGTCTATTCAAGCAACTATGACCCCTACGCCTGGTTTCCATGCATACCCGGTCTACTTGGCCGCTCTGGTATTCGGAAATACTCCGCACCTTCGGGTCCAGAGGTTGAAGCGAAAAGGTCTGCCATGACAATCATTTTATAATCCAGCTAGAGTTGTGTATGCAAAGGAAAGTACATAGTCACTTAGGACTCAAAAACTTCCTCCTCTATGCCGTCGAGCAGGCTATCTAACTTACAATCCTGCTGGGAATACTTGGCAGCTACTTTTACTTGTTCATATACTAAACTAATGGGAATTTCTTCCCCATTTGACCCTAGCGGTCCAACCCGGGCCATGTGATTTGGATCCAGCTTGGTATACCGCGTTTTCACCATGGCCCAGGCCTCTCGCGCACCCTCTTGGCAGGCCGATATCTTCCATAGTCGGATATGCCGCCACGCTCCCTTGAACAGCTCTACAAGTTCCTCCATACTCCCTGGAGGGGAGGCGGATGGCCATAAGGCCTTGGCTACACTCCACATTGCCTGCCGAGCTTGCTCGTGCAATTGCGACAGCCCTTGCAGAAGATCACTTGATGATCCGGACACCTCCGCTTTGGGACGGCCCGTCAACATACCTGCAATCATAGCTATATCAGCTACTTTTACCTCCAAACTGTTATAAGGTAAATTCGGCCACGTACTGAATATGCCGCCTCGCAGCTTTTTGTTCTCCTTCACGGAGTCGGCTAGCTGGGCTCGCACATCTTTCAGTTCTTCGCCCAGTTTGGTGTTTGAATCCTGGAGTTTGTTTTTCTCCTCTCTGACTCGGTCAGAACGCGCTCGCCTGCGGCATGTTGTCTCTTCGCCTCTTTTTCGCTCGTTTGAGCGGCCTTCAGTTCCTCTTCCAGTTGGTCCGATGACCCTGTTATGAGACAAGCAGCAGTTTCAACATAGCTGGCATATCATTTTTGTTTCTCGATGGAGGGAAATATTACCAGAGGACGCCTTCTTGAACTTTTCCAGTTCGGTGGTAGCAGCAGTTAGCTGTGTCCGGCACTGCTCCAGCTCTTGGGCTAGCAGGTCGTTCTTCTCCGTAAGAACCTGGTTATACAACGATCCTTAAAACATTTGTCCCAACTGCTTCAAGTCTCGGGGGCTACTGGCACATGGTTATCAAATTCGGACAAGGTAAACTTACCTGCACATCTTTCAAATGCTGCTCTGTGGCTCTGTTAAGCCCATCTCGAGCAGCCCGGATGTATGCATCAGCCGAGCTGAAGGCACCGAATGCCTCTTTTGAGAAGCGGGGATTTCGTAAAACGGCCCTCCGGCGCCGGTGATTCATGGCGCTCTCCACTTCCGAATTGGTGACGGACATATTTTCCGAACCCTCGGCAGAAGGACAGTCCGGCGCCACTCCCATATCGGGCCCCGTCTCTTCGGCTGGGACCGAATCCTGGCTATTAGGAGTACGACTGGCCGGGTCCCCGGACACAGTCCGTCGAACCTTTTTCCTGATACAAGACGAACATAGGAGTCACAGTTGGACGCGATTGCTAAAAGAGCATAGTTGCGAACCCATACCTCTTCAAGGAAGGCCCGACCGTATCTCTGTTTGCCTTCCTCTTCGAAGGCCTGCCCGGCGTGGGAGCCGCTCTCTTTGGAGATGCCCCTGGGGCAGCACGACGCGCCGAACGCCTCCCCTTCTGAGCACAGGATGGTGCGGTGGGTGAGGAAGAATGAGAAAACCCTCTTGGACAAAGTGTCTCCTGATTACTTACATGTGAAGCGGGGAGAAGACCGGGATAGTCGGCGATGATGGCCACCTCTGTGCCGTCATAGCTCGTTTGGTAAAACGTCCCATTCTCGAGCACCACAAATATATCCGGATCCTCTTCGAATCCGGGGTCAAGGTCCCGATTGTGGCCCTCGGGCTGCGGGGCGGGGCTGTGAAGCCCCTCGGAAATCTTTCGCCAGTGCTGTTATAAATGGACGGGTTAATATTCATTGAACGAAGCTTAGGGAGTGGAATGAGTAGAGCAGGAGAGCTGGGGGCTTACCCAGCTAGGAGGACTGTACATGGAATATCCTTCTCTGTGCGTGATGCGCAGGAACTCCTCTTCCTCACCCTTGAACAGTTCGGCCAATATTTTGGCTAGGGCGGCAGGGGTGTCCGGACCTTTCCTGCCGCAGCGGGAGGCGTCATCTTCCCCATTGTAGTTCCACATGGGAAGTCCTCTGTATTGGAGTGGCTGGACCCCCCGCACTATGGAGGTCGCCATCACTTCGACTATCGTATATCCGGACTGGGCAAGCGTCCTGATCTTGCTCAGGAGTTGGCGAACTTCCGCTCTATCTTCCTCCTCGAGGCTCCGAGGACGCCAGCTGTGGCGTTTCTTCAGAGGAACACTTGTAAACTCGGGGAGACCCCTCCGGACTGGATCTGGAAGTACGACGTCCTCGATATAAAACCACTCAGAGGTCCACTCTTCGGAGGCTTTCTTCGGTGTGCCGGATAGGTATCCGGTCTCAGCAATGCGCCATATTTCGGCTCCGCCCACTTCAAATATCGATCCCTCATGGTTACGCGGGACAAGGCAGAATAACTTTCTCCACAATTTAAAATGGGCCTCGCAACCCAGGAATAATTCGCATAAAGCGACATAACCCGCAATATGCAAGATGGAGGCTGGAGTAAAATTGTGCAGTTGGAGGCCATAATATTTCAGAAGCCCTCGGAGGAATGGATGAATTGGAAATCCCACGCCCCTTAGCAAATAGGGGACAAAACACACTCGTTCCCCCCCGGATGGATTGGGGAAATCCTCCGCCTGGGTTTTGCCGTCAAAGGAGGCTAACCTTGCTCGAATAGGGACCAAGTCCGCAGGGGGGAGAAACCCCTGCGTTTGCAGCTTCACCAGCTGACTGTGGGATACGGAGCACTTCTCCCACTCGCCTCTCTCTGGGCCGCAGGGATGGGAGGAGGGGCTGAGAACGCTAGACATGTTGGAATGTTCTTTCCTAGCAGCCTTTGAGGATTTTTCTGCAAGATGATTGAACAGATCTGGGATCCAGTCTCGTTAAATAGATGTTGTCCTTCATGTAGCCGGGGTGTTATGTGCAAAAATACCCTGACCTCTCACATCTGCTCGACATGTGGAAGCTGAAGTTGTTGATACACTGAAGCCGAGGGGAGCAACATTAAATGGAAGGTCGAACATACTACTTGGGAGTCATCGGTGGAGGAACCTGCCTTGCAATGCCGAAGACAATCTATGCGCCGAACACCTCGCCATTGAAGACTGGTTCAGGGGCTACTGAGGGAGTCCTGGACTAAGGGGTCCTCGGGCGTCCGGCCTATTAGCCATGGGCCGGACTGATGGGTTGTGAAGAATATGAAGACCGAAGACTGCACCCGTGTCCGGATGGGACTCTCCTTGGCATGGAGGGCAAGCTTTGTGACCAAATATGTAGATTCCCTTCTTTGTAACCGACCTTATGTAACCCTAGATCCTCCCGGTGTCTATATAAACCGGAGGACTTAGTCCGGAGGGGGGGACTCATTATCATAGTCATACAAGCTAGACCTCTAGGATTTAGCCATACGATCTCGTGGTAGATTAACTCTTGTAATACTCATATTCATCAAGATCAATCAAGCAGGAAGTAGGGTATTACCTCCATAGAGAGGGCCCGAACCTGGGTAAACATCGTGTCCCCTGTCTCCTGTTACCATCGACCTTAGACGCACAGTTCGGGACCCCCAACCCGAGATCTGCCGGTTTTGACACCGACATCGGCCACATTGAGTTCTCTGGTCTCCAGAAGTGCACGACTGCTACTAGGATGCTTCTGTGCCCTAGACTAGTGGGATGAGTACCTTCGGGTGTTTGTGAGCACATGCCTCAAGTCCACGGTTAGATTTGCTACTGCAGCGGTCAAGGTGTTTGTAACGTGATACCTTGACGACCCCAACACTGGGAATGTGTTAATGATGTTTGATAATAAAAGGTTATTGAAATGACAATGTGTGACTCCGAACATGTTGATGTTTATTAGTTCTTTTTTACATCGGGTAATGCTTTAATATCAAGACGATACCAATTGCCACCGGCCCTCTTCCTCCGTGCCGGAGCCATCACCTTTGCCCTAGATTCATGCGGTAGAGGACGCAAGTCCGCCGGTTTTCTGCAGTGGACCAGCCGACCGATTCACTGGTCTGGTCCAGTTCGGTCCTCCTTTTTATGTTCTGGGAGTCTCTCACAGCACACAGAACTTGTGATGAATTGAATTAAGTTGTGTAATTTGACATTTACTTATGCCAAAAGTAAAAGCATGGAGAGTAATGATTCGAGGACGAGTCTCATCTACACATGTCCATGAACAGTAAATTCAAAAATAATAGTAGAAAAAACAAAACAACTGAATTTTTTAATCATCCAAGACGCTCAGGTTACCTTCTTTGTTGTTTTGTATCAATGGTTCTTGAGGTGCTTCACATCCCTATGTCGGTCACTCTCGGTTGTGTTGTTGTATGTATCAGTTACCTCCTTCAAGTAGTATTCTCCCTTCTTTCCATTCCCATCGATTGGATTCATAGACTTGCACAACCAAGCACTCACCTACACAAAAGGAAGTAAGCATATGGTTAAATTTTACTAAACAAAAGACAAGATGCATGTCCAAGAGTATAAAACTAGGAGAACCAGCCAAGATAAATTCGTAGATAGCAAAACATGAGTTATCTTTGATGTCTACTTGACAAGAATAAGAGGATTTTGGGGGCTTACCAATCTGATATCCTCATGTTTTGTATAGTACAACCTCAGCCTATTTTCATCATATGCTTCCACATCGACTATGACTCGTTTTCGCTTGTTCGATGGAGTTGAGGTCCTGGGATCAGACATTGATGGAAGACGGTGGTACTTGGATGGTGGCGGCGGCTGCTGCATGCAGAACACCGGATATTGGAAACCAAGCTACTGAGGGGCCAGAAGGTGATGTTGGGATGACTTTGGACCTGAAGGAAGCTCATGAAACCATTAGGAGGACGGTATTCCATTGCAACTGAAAGAAAAAAAGAATGTTTGATGAAGTTAGAGTATGACAAGATTATATGATTTTGTAGGGATAACTTTCTTCAGCCATGATATTTGGAGAATACATGATTGCTTTATTAGTATGCTTGAAGTATTATTGTTTTTATGTCAATATTAAACTATTGTTTTGAATCTTACGGATATGAATATTCATGCCACAATAAGAAAAATTACATTGAATTATATGTTAGGTAGCATTCAACATCAAAAATTTTGTTTTTATCATTTACCTACTCGAGGACGAGCAGGAATTAAGCTTGGGGATGCTTGATACGTCTCCAACATATCTATAATTTTGTATTGTTCCATGCTATATGTTATCTATCTTGGATGTTTTATATGCATTTATATGCTATTTTATATCTTTTTTTGGACTAACCTATTAACCTAGTGCCCAGTGCCAATTGTTGTTTTTTCCTTGTTTTTGTCTTTTATAGAACATCAATGCCAAACGGAGTCCAAACGGAACAAAACTTTTTGAGGATTTTTCTTGGACCAGAAGACAACCATGAAGCTTTGGGAAGAGGCCAGAAGACCCACGAGGGAGCCACAAGCCCTTAGGGCGCGCCCCGGGGGGCGCCCCTAGGCTTGTGGGGGCCTCACAGACCTCCTAACCATAATCCCAGCTCTATAAAATACCCAAATATTCCCCTTACGTCAGAGGGCACACCAAAAATACTTTTTCGCCGCCGCAAGCTTCTGTTCTCGTGAGATCCCATCTTGGGGCCTTTTTCAGCACACTGCCGGAGGGGGATTCGATCACAAAGGGCCTCTACACCAACCTTGCTGCCCTTCTGATGATGTGTGAGTAGTTTACCACAGACCTACGGGTCCATAGCTAGTAGCTAGATGGCTTCTTCTCTCTCTTTGATCTTCAATACAATGTTCCCATCGTTCTTGGAGATCTATTCGATGTAATCTTCTTTTGCGGTGCGTTTGTTGAGATCCGATGAATTGCGGATTTATGATCAGATTATTTATGAATATTATTTGAGTCTTCTCTAAACTCCTTTATGCATGATTAAGACAGCTTTGTATTTCTCTCCGATCTATCGATTTGGTTTGGCCTAGATTAGTTTTTCTTGCAATGAGAGAGGTGTTTGGTGATGGGTTCAATCTTGCGGTGTCCTCACCCAGAGATAGTAGGGGTTGCGAGGCACGCATTTGTATTGTTGCCATTAAGGATAAAAACATGGTTTCTTACCATATTAGTTGGATCTATCCCTCTACAACATGTCATCTTGGTTAAGGCGTTACTCCGTTCTTACTAACTTAATACACTATATGCATGATGTATAGCGGTCGATGTCTGGAGTAATGGTAGTAGATGCAGGCAGGAGTCGGTCTACTTGTCATGGATGTGATGCCTATATTTATGATCATTGCCTTAGATATCGTCATAACTTTGCGCTTTTCTATCAATTTCTCAATGGTAATTTGTTCACCCACTATATGCTTTCTACAAGAGAGAAACCTCTAGTGAAAACTATGGCCCCCAGGTCTATTTCTTATCATATATTTTCAGATCTATAAAACCAAAAAGCAAAATACCTTGTTGCAAATTATTTATATTTACATTATTTTGCCTTTTATTTATCTTTTATACCTATCTCTATCAGATCTCACTCTTGCTAGTGACGGTGAAGGGCTTGACAACCCCCTTTTCACGTTGTGTGCAAGTGTTTGTTAGTTTGTGGGGGTGCATCTATTGGGGACTTGCTTGTATCTCCTACTGGATTGATACCTTGGTTCTTAACTGAGGGAAATACTTATCCCTACTTTGCTGCATCACCCTTTCCTCTTCAAGGAAAAAATGAACACAAGCTCAAGAAGTAGCATCAGCGCCTACGATGCTTACTTCAAGCTAAAGAGGGACGTCATCGGACACATTGAGTTCTCTGGTCTCCAGAAGTGCACGGCTGCTACTAGGATGCTTCTGTGCCCTAGACTAGTGGGATGGGTACCTTCAGGTGTCTGTGAGCACATGCCTCAAGGCCATGGTTAGATTTGCTACCGCAGCGCTCAAGGTGTTTGTAATGTGATACCTTGACGACCCCAACACTAGGAATGTGTTAATGATGTTCGATAATCAAAGGTTATTGAAATGACAATGTGTGACTCCGAGCATGTTGATGTTTTATTAGTTCTTTTTTACGTAGGGTAATACATTAATATCAAGACGATACCAATTGCCGCGGGCCCTCTTCCTTCGTGACGGAGCCATCACCTCTGCCCTAGATTCATGCGGTAGAGGACGCAAGTCCGCCGGTTTTCTGCACTGGACCAACCGATCGATTCACTGGTCTGGTCCGGTTAGGTCCTCCTTTTTATGTTCTGGGAGTCTCTCGCGGCACGCAGAACTTGTGATGAATTGAATTAAGTTGTGTAATTTGACATTTATTTATGCCAAAAGTAAAAGCATGGAGAGCAATGATTCGAAGACGAGTCTCATCTACACATGTGCATGAACAGTAAATTCAAAAATAATAGTAGAAAAAACAAAACAACTGAATTTTTTAATCATCCAAGACGCTCAGGTGCATGCAAATTTTCAGGGTCAAATGACATCTGAGGAGCTCGTGGCAAAGAAAAAAGAACGGCCACGAATCCAAGCATCTTGGATGCCTAAATTTTTAATAAAAATTTGAATTCATTTTTGAATTTACTGTTCACCGAGAGCAGATAAGCTTGGGTTCTTCTCTGGATTACCGCTGATACACCAATTACATAGGTTTCTAATATGGATAACAAGTATCTAAACGCGTTGACTGGTATAATCATTCATTTCAGACAGAAATTGAACACAACATGGAAACAAATTTTCATCGCCAAAAAGAAAACATGGAAACAAATTTCTGCTACAAATTTTAGATAGAACGACTCAGCTTATAATGCAGGCAATACAGCAGCAGTCCAAATTCCAAATGGATAGATAGGATATAAATCATCATCGACTTAGATGTCTTTGCACCCCAGATAACTCACTAACATGTAGTAGGTGAAACAACAGTTTGTAGTAGAAGACAGGCCAAAAAGATGTAACTGATGTGTGATGCTACTACTTCACCACTCCACATGGATGCAACACAACTGACTACTTCCTGAACTATTTTTCCTGCTAGAGGTTATCATCACCTAAGATTCAAAAACTTTCTTGCTTGATCTGAACATGTAAACTCTTTCATTGTTTTCTCTCATATCCAAAATAACCTGCAAAAGAGTTAAAACGGCATCGACATTGAGTAACACAAGAACAGGAAGTGCTACAATGTGTCATGATGCAGACAAGAAAAGGACTACATTGTCAGGGATGAGCGGAAGAAACTAGAATGATTCTGCAATGCAAAACCTGAGTGAGCCAGCTACTGAAGAGCTTCGACTGCGAGGAGGTCCAGGAGATCCATTCCCTCACACACGCTTTCATTATGTTATAGATATCTATTTGATCCCAAAGTCATGATGGTTCGGGCACAATTTTGAAGTGTTGTTGTAGAACTCCAAATGCACGTTCAACATCCTTTCTCGCACCTTCTTGTTTCTTCGCAAATAACTTGTCCTTTTCAGTTAATTTGAGGCAGCTGAATGGTTTTCACAAAAATATCCCACTCCGAATATATTCCATTTGCAAGATAATATCCCTTCTTGTATTGTTGCTCATTGACATAGTAGCTGTCACATCCTAGATTTTTCCCAAATATGATATGTTAAAATTTTCGCAGGGAATTAAAAAATTCTAGTAATTAGCCATGATTGCCTAGGATTGAGTGGAAATGACTTTGATTGCTTGATTGTTGCATAGAGGGGATGAAATCCCAGTGGAGATAGTTGAAACCCTAGCTAGCCTTGTAGGAACCCAAGCCATTTGAAATATTCTTGGGAAAAAGAATTCCTAAATAAGCCCCAAGAATATCCAAGCAAAAATAATTTCCCTAAAAAGATTGAGTTGGTTTTATTTTCAAATCAATTCAAAAGTCAAAGGGAATTATTCAAAAATGGTTTTGCATTTATTTTGGCATGGAAAAGCATTTCCATAAGTCCAAATGACATGATGACCCCCTCCCAATTTTCTAAAATGAATTTGAGACACTTTTGGTTTTGAAACCAAATTCAAATTCAAATGGGAAAGGTAAGTTGCAGAAAATATGTGCCCAAAATGCCCAAATAAAAAGTTCAAACATTCAAAAATATTCTATTTGGAATTTAGAAAATATCTTATGTTGGAAGAAAATTCAAATTCAATGCCCATTTGAATTTACAAAACAAAACAGAAAAGAAAAGGAAGAAAACAGAAAACAGAAAAAGAAAATAAAAAGAAAACCCTCGCGGCCCACCTAGACCTAACCGGCTTAGCAAGCCGCAACCCAGCTCGCCCCGCCTTTCTCTCTCTCTCTCTCTCACCCCGAGTCGCAGCCTAGTCACCCCTAACCTCATGCCCACGTCGCTCCCGCACACCCCCACGTTCTCCGCAACGGTGCCGCACCCCCATGACCCAACATTGCCCTCCGGCCACCCCACACCTCCCCGAGCCAATAAAAACCAGAGTTCAAAATTTATTTAGGTTAACTTCCAAATAAAAGATATAAATGGAATAATTCCTTTTGCAACCAAGTTCAAAAACTTAAGATGAACCTTACTAAATACTTTTTGACCATTATTTAACTTTAGGAATTTAATGAGAATTAATCCAAATACAATTTAAATATAACTTCAAAACCCTAGGTTTAATTTAAATAGAGCTAATGCAAAATGGTTTAGTGAATTGAATTAAACCTAGTAATTATATTGGAGTTAATAATTGACTATAGGGAAAGATGTACTCGAACTAAATTCAAATAAATTATGAAAAATATTTGCATATAGTAAATTCTCTTGGATTAATATTTGACTTTAGTTCAAATTAAGGAAATAAACTTAGTCATACTATTGGATTTATATTTGACATTAGTTTAAAATAAAATCAAATAAATAAACTATAGCAATTATATTAGATTTGTATTTGAGTTTAGTTGAACTTGAATTAAACAAAATAAACATTGGTAATCATATTGGATTTGTAATTGACTGTAGGGAAAGCACTAATTGTATTTGAATTGGATTGACTTAGTCAATTATGAAATGGTTCATAATCCAATCTGACTTAGTAGAACCAAATCAAATTGTGAACTATTTTCAATTTGAATTCAAATAAGATGAACCCTAATGCAAATCCAAATTGAACTGGAAGCCAACCAAGTAATCATTTCCAGACACTTAGTGTATTCAAACTCATGAAAGGTCAACAAGTTTGAATTGTCATTCAAACTTGAACATGAAGTTGGCTATGCAAGATTCATAGACCATGACTCCTTATGTGGTGAACCCTATTATTCGAAACTGCATGTGAACCCTTATGTCACATGTACCCCAATTAACAACCACTATGTTGTTTTCCAAACTCTTATGAGTTAACTCTGACACATGATCTCACAGCACACTGACACTGACACCATGCACAACACTTGTTGTATGTTTGATTGCATTGTATGGTTGTTGATGATTGCTCTTTACTTACGTTAGCTTGTACGGAGAACAAAGAGTAACTTTATCACTATTGAAGAATCGTCAATACAAGGCAAGTACCACTTTGATCATATATATCACCCAGTATTTCTCTTGCATAGTAGTTTTGCCATGTTAGGTGTGTGAGTTTAGGATGATAAATTATGTACAACCTAGTAGTTGACAACTTAGGTCCAAACTTACCCTAACCTTGTAACCATCGAGTAGATGCTTAGCTGCTATGACATGGATTGGGAAATAACAATTAATTTCCATCATACAACCTTATGATTGACTAGTTAATTGCAACTAAATTAATGAACCAATCTGGGTGGACTGGCTTTGATTGGGTCATCGGAGTGTAGTCTTTGGGTGGTAAGGCCACCCAGGTATTAAAGGGATTGCACGATTTCAATGTTGAGTAGCTTCTGTGTGTAACCATGATACAATATGGGCTCTGTATGGACCTAGTAAGTTGTGGGGACCCTCCTAGGTAGACCGCCAGATGTAGCCACGTAGGTGTGTAGGTTCGATTGGGTCTGCCATTTCTGAGGGGGCGACCACTTCCCAAAATAAGACTGCCAGTTCCAAGAAGAAGGGCAAGTCCAAAAGGAAGTCTAGTGCCGCCAGTAAGACCGTGTCTCAGAAGAGGAAGAAGGGCAGAGCCACTAAGGAGACTGAATGTTTCTACTGCAAATAGAAAGGACACTGTAAGCGCGACTGCAAGAAGTATTTGGCAGATAAGAAGAAGAACGGTTCTTCGAATAAAGGTATAAAAGTTATTCTACTTGATACTGATCGGTTGCTCTCATTTGCAAACCGATGCAGGGTCTGCAGAAAGCTCACAAGTTGAGAAGGAATAAAGTCCCTTCAGGTAAATGTGCTCTTGTGCTCGAGCAAAGCTTTTCTCGGGTATAATTACTAGTGTTGCTAGAACTTGTGATGCATTGAATTAATGTGTGCAATCTGGCATGTATTTATTCCAAAAGTAAAAGCATCAACTATGATTTGGAGCAGTGGCGGAGCCAGAAAAAATATATCACCAGGGCCAAGTGTTGTTAATACGGATAGAAATCCTTCACTCGCAGGGAATTCAAATAGATGTGTTGAAGATCATCAAAGAAAGGAAAGAGACTGAATTCGATTCATCTCCTCCCTTTTCTTTAAACCAAGAGCTACTCCTCCCCTTTTTTATGTACTTTCAATACGGTTTCGTTTGTGTTCGTGTTTTCAATTTAGAACCCCACGGAAGTGAATAGAAAAAAGAAAAAAAAATCCCCTGTGATGGCAGGGCCCAACCATTGAAAGACTGATTTTTAGCAGCAAATAATCACTATTTTTTCACTGTTCATTAGCAAATGTGCACTAAGAGTATGATTGGTTCGATGCCAAAAGTTGGCATGCCAATATTTGGCAAATGCCAAATGTTGGCTAGTGATTGGTTGGCTACCAACTTTTCTTCTCAACCTCACAAAAAAGTTGCCAACATTTGGCAACTTTTGATTTTGCCAAATGTTGGCTTGCCAAATATTGGCAATGCCAATTGTTGGCATCAAACCAATTATGCTCTAAATCCCAGATGTTAGGGGGGGCAGGGCCCCTGCTGGTCCCCCTGTCTCCGCCACTGATTCGGAGTTGAGGCTCATCTACACCCGTCCATGAACATTTAATTCAAAAACAACAGTGAAAAATCAAAAAAGAAAAGAAAATCTGAATTTTTTAGGCACCCAAGATGCTCGGGTGCGTGCAAATTTTCGTGGTCAAATGACATCCGAGAAGCTCGTGGCAAATTGAATTAAGGTGTGCAATCTGACATTTATTTGTATCGAAAGTAAAAGCATGGACAAAGATGATTTGGAGAAGAGCCTCATCTATACCCGCCCATGAATAGTAAATTCAAAAACAATAGTAAAAATATGAAATTTTAGGCACCCAAAATGCCTCGGTGCGTGCAAATTTTCGTGGTCAAATGACATCAGGGAGCTCATGGCAAGAAAAAGATCACCGGAGCATCTTGGATGCCTAAACATTTGAGATGTTTTTGAAATTTTTTTTTATTTACTGTTCACCGAGAGCATGTGAGTCTGGCTTCTTCTCTGGATTACCGCTGATACACCACTTACCAAGGTTTCTAATATGGATAACAAGTCTCTAAGCACATGGATAATGGATTGCTATAATCATTTCAGACAAATATTGAACACGGCATGGAAACAACTTTCTGCTACAAATTTTAGCTCGAATGCAGGCAATACAGCACCAATCAAAAGTCCGAATGGATAGATAGGATATGAATCATCATCGACTTAGATGTCTTTGCACCACTGATAACTCAGTAACATATAGTAAGTGAAACAACACTTTGAAGGAGAAGACAGACCAAAAAGATGTAACTGATGTGTGATGCTACTACTTCACCACTCCACATGGATGCAACACAACTGACTACTTCCTGAACTATTTTTCCTGCTACAGGTTATCATCACCTACTAGTGATCCAAAAATTCCTTGCTTGAATTGAACATGTAGACTCTTCCGTTGTCTTCTCATATCCAAAATAATTAACCTGCAAGAGAAAAACAACATTGGCATTGAGTAACACAAGAACAGGAAGTGCTACAATGTGTCATGATGGAGACAAGAAGAAGACTACATTGTCAGGGATGAGCAGCAGAAACCTGAGTGAGCGAGGCAGCTAGTGAAGAGCTTCGACTGCGAGGAGGTCCAGGAGATCCATTCCCTCGACCTCATCAAGCAGGTGATCCATCTCATCGGCGTTCATCGGGCTCTGTGGAGACTCAACCTCCGCGGCGGGAGCGGACAGCGAGTAGGCGAGGCGGAAGCTGATGAGGTTGGGGCTGAGGGCGCCGATCTTGGCCGTGCCCGTGAACGCCTCCGCGGCATCCAGGCTGCTCTCGAAGATCACCACAGCGACGGAGAAGCCTTCCGGTCAACCTCGTGGTAGCTTCTCAATACAGAGATCGGATCTTCAACTCAAACTGGAATCAATATAATTTTTTCACTTAAGTTTGTGAATTGATGATAGAGAAAAACCTCTCAAATTGTAATAATACATGGAGTTTTGCATGGATAAAATAAAATAAGGAACATAAATTAATGCACCCTTTCACCATTACGTAAGCAGCCCAGTTAAGAAAATAAATTAAATTAATGACGCACAAGAATCAAGTCTCATCAAAATAGCGAAAATTCATGATACCGCAAAAGCTAAACCCTTAAACAGTAAATTAGTATTATATCCACACTTTGACTCGAATAATAATAATGCCACCTGAAAGCGCAGTTGATCTCCCTCCGGCTCCAATGATTTGGCCTTTTTCTTTGAAGGGCCGATTTGGCCTTTTCTTGCTTCAACGCTCATTTTTTGATTCATTAGATTGAGCTCCGCATGTTATTAACTAATACTCCATCCGTAAACTAATATAAGAGTGTTTAGATCACTACTTTAGTAATCTAAACGTTTTTATATTAGTTTACAAAGGGAGTACTTCTCTGTGCATTATCAAACTTGCTTGTACATTCCTGCACTTCAAGTACATCAAAAGATGCATAAATAATTTGTGCAAATTGGAAGGCTCACTGTACATAGGAATTTGATTTCTCTCATATTTCAAACAGAAGAAGTCAAACAGAGTAGCACGACAGCTGCATGCATGAAACACGTATCAAAGAAATACATCAAAGAGCAAAAGGAGAGAGAGAGAGAGAGCTAATAGCACACGGCCCGCAAACAACAGTCTGTCCTTCAGATGGAAGTAGCCCATGTGTACATGACTGGTTTTCGCCGGATAATCCTGCAGCTAACCTTGAAGGACGAACAGCACATCGGCCTAGTGTATGTGCTGTTGTCCGTGCTCTTGTTGACGGAGAGCGCTGGGTGATGGCGCCTGCGGTGAACTACAACTGGATCTTGGATCTTGAAAGCGTACTGCCCGCACGCGGAGGCGCTGCCGGTCTCGTCATGACTGATTGGTACTACAATGTGGCGCCGTCCGAGATGGGTCGGAAGGGGTGAAGCATGCATGATGCACCGCGGCGTACCTCGTCCCCGGGAGGACAAACGCAGGCACGCAGGCCCATCCCTGTCCATCTCCCACGACTTGCCTCCACTGGTTGTGCTCTTTGCGTGGTCAAGGGGGGTGCACACGGCTCCTGTCCTGCCGCGCATCAAGAACTCCCTGGCCGCCGACCACACATGTAACATGTCTAACACACCGCGCCCGATGAAAGGAGGAGGGAAACAGATAGGGAGAGGATCGAGGGCATCATTTCAGGCTGCAGCTGGCCGGATTTCTGGCTGGCGCTGTCCGTCTCCGGCAGGCCTCTAGCATGCTTCCTTCTTCTTCTTTCTCTTTGCTACTATCCACCAACCGAGAGAGAAATCGAGCACCGACGCGATAGAGCCTAATCGATAGCCTCACCGTGCAAAAAATACTGTAATTGAGAGGCGGCATCATTTCTAAAAAAAAGAGGCGGCAGCATATGACCTCTCCCTACTCTTCCCTGTCCCTTTTCCTCCTTCGCGGCTCGCTCCCGCCTCCAACTTCAGCCACCGCTGGCTGTCTCCTGCACCGTCTGTCGATTGGATGCCTCCTGGCGGCGACCATCAACGTCGGCGTCGGGCACGCAACAGGGATAGACTGCACGTCGTCACCACCATGGGATTGTCGTCGGTGGCATGGTGGCAACCGGGAGGGCTGGAGAGAAGCGAAGCATGCCGATGCCAGCACTACAGCAGTGAACGGGATGCGGGCGGCACACGAATCGGCCGACTTGTAACCGGGCATGCATAGGGCTTACCTGGTGTCGGTTGGAGAAGTTGCGCCCGATGGTAGTGCTGCACCGCCTTCTTGGGAACGCCGTCGGTGGGCTTGCTTGCCTGCGCCCCGGTGTGGGTCTTCTTCTACTGGAAGAAGGACTTGACGTCGCCGCTCATCATGGCTCCCTCTCCGAAGCAGATGACGCAGCCGTTGTGACCTCGCCGTCCTACAGTTCAAGCAGGGGCAGAGCACCTCCTCGCGTCGCTGCGGGCGGTAGCCTACCCGAGGCGATAGTTCCCCATTGTGACGACGCTAGGTGGGTCACCGGCAGTCTGGCGGCCGCGAGAAACATGCTGCAACCGCCAGGTCGAGCAGAGGAGCCGACAGCATGGTCGCGCTCTCCGCCGCTCATGGCCTCCGCAGTCACCGTCCCGCAGTCACCGTCCCGAGGCCTGTACTATGCTTGCGACCCAGACTACTGCGATGGAGACCTAGATCGAGAGGGAGGAGGGCCTTTTATGTAGGTAAAAACAACGGTGGAGGATTTCACGCGAACCTTCCCACGAACCATCAAGCGAGGCCCAAGCGGCACCGATCAGGGACCGGAGCGACTCTAGATTTCACGATGAAAGCGGCACCGATTACATTAACATAGAGCGGCACCGAACCACCGAAGGAAACTTACGCAATTCAGTCAAAGCGGAAGGATGGCCCACAAGTAACAAAATTTGCTAAACCCACCAAAAGAAACGTGACAGCAATTCAAAAAATTTGAAACAAACTTCTGAACACACAAGGCCTTTGTACACAGCCATTTACCAAAATAATAGCACGTGTCATGTACACAATTCACCATGGGTCACTTTCACACAAGTGGGTTAACCTTAGAGCAAAAACGTTGCCTGAAATAGAGGCTTGGGTATTTTTGGGGTAAATGAATGTTTTATTCAGTGCGAAGTGTAATATATTATGATAGCTATATCAACTAATTTTTTGTATTGCCACATGATACCCGTGTTCTACTACTAAACATGATCTTAAGGATATCACTACATGTGCTTCATGCTTCATATTTTTCCCGAACATAGGTTCCTCAAAAATGTTTTCTTATCTGAACATTTATTTGAAGGAGTATTCTATTATTTTTGTTTTTAGCATATATTCCCACAGCAGCAACGCGCGGAGGTATCGTCTAGTTTTTTTAATCATCCAAGACGCTCAGGTGCATGCAAATTTTCACGGTCAAATGACATCCGAGGAACTCGTGGCAAAGAAAAAAGAACGGCCACGAACCCGAGCATCTTGGATGCCTAATCTTTTTAAATAAAAATTTGAATTCGTTTTTGAATTTACTTTTCACCGAGAGCAGATAAGCCTGGGTTCTTCTCTGGATTACCACTGATACACCAATCACCAAGGTTTCTAATATGGATAACAAGAATCTAAACGCGTTGACTGGTATAATCATTCATTTCAGACAAAAATTGAACACAACATGGAAACAATTTTTCATCACCAAAAAAAAACATGGAAACAAATTTCTGCTACAAATTTTAGATCAAACGACCAAGCTTATAATGCAGGCAATACAGCAGCAGTCCAAATTCCAAATGGATAGATAGGATATAAATCATCATCGGCTTATATCAGTGGTAATCATCATCGGCTATAAATCGGATATGATTTATAAACATAGGATATAAATCATCATCGGCTTAGATGTGTTTGCACCACAGATAACTCACTAACATAGTCATTAAACAACAATTTTCAGAAGACGGGCCAAAAAGATGTAACTGATGTGTGATGATCGTACTTCACCACTCCACATGGATGCAACACAACTGACTACTTCCTGAACTATTTTTCCTGTTACAGGTTATCATCACCTAGTGATCCAAAAATTCCTTGCTTGCATTGATCATGTAAACTCTTCCACTGTCTCCTCCTATCCAAAATAATTAACCTGCAAGAGAAAAACAACATTGGCATTATGTAACACAAGAACAGCAAGGCTGCAATGTCATGATGCAGACAAGAAGAAGACTACATTGTCAGGGATGAGCTACTGAAGAAACCTGAGTGATTCTGCAATGCAAAACCTGAGTGAGCCAGCTAGTGAAGAGCTTCGACTGCCAGGAGGTCCAGGAGATCCATTCCCTCGGCTTCATCAAGCAGGTGATCCATCTCATCGGCGTTCATCGGGCTCTGCGGAGAATCGGCCTGCGCGGGAGCCGACAGCGAGTAGGCGAGGCGGAAGCTGATGAGGTTGGGGCTGAGGGCGGCGATCTTGGCCGTGCCCGCGAACGCCGCCGCGGCATCCAGGCTGCTCTCGAAGATCACCACGGCGACGGAGAATCCCTCCGGCCTGGCCTCCACCACGGGCCCGAACCGGCTGAAGATCTCGATGAGGTCGGTCGCCGGAGGGACGGCGGTCGGACCGGTGAAGTTGAGCAGCAGCCCGGTCAGACGAGGCTGCTCGTCCTTGTTGAGGCCGCCGTTCTGCGGCTTCGCCGGAGGAGGAGCAGCGGTGGTGACAGGGACGTCATGCAGCTGAGCGGCATGATCAGCAGCAGCGGCAGCGCTTGCGCACCTTGCCATCCTCACACCAGCGTTCGCCGGAGGAGTGGGCGTGGCACGGTCGGCTCTGCGGTTCACCGGCGGCGACAGCGACATCCGGCGTGCGGCCCTGCGCATGAGCTTCCCCATCTTTGTGGTCGGCTCGTAGTTGTCCACCTCCAGGGCGTCTTCCACGCTCTCTCTTGCTCTGCCGCAGGTGACGCACCTTGAGTCCTTCCATTTGCCATCGGCACTGTCGCCCCTCGGCCTTCCCCTCTTGGCGGTGCCACTGGCGCGGCCACGGCGTGCCGGCGTGGCACCCATGGCGCCATCGGCAATGTCGCGGATGCCATACCAAACCGTGTACGCGGGGAGGCCTTTGGTGCCCCTCCAGCGGGTGAAGGCCCTGAGCTGCGCGGTGGCGACGGTGAGCTCGAGCCTGTCGGCCCCGGTGAGCGGCGCGACGGCGAGCGCGGAGAGGTACTCGACGAACGCCTCGCCGCGGAACGCGTCCCTGGCGAAGGCGGTGTCCACCACGGCCCCGTGCGCGCCCTCCCGGACGCCGGCGTTGTCGACCACCTGCCTCTTGGCGACGCCGCGGCTGATGGCGCAGTCGCACGAGAGGCCGAAGTCGACGCGGCGCGACACCTCGCCCAGCGCGGCGTCCACGGCGGAGGCGAACGGGGACATGGTCCTGCAGGCGCCCCAGCGCGGGACGTGGGCGCGGTCCACGGCGGCGAAGCGCGGGAACCCCTCGCGGAACGGGCGGAGCGCGGCCGGGTCGGCCTCCCACGCGAACGTCCGCTCCCAGAAGTTGGCCACCAGGGCGGCGCCGCGCCTCCGGCGCTCCCCGAGCGCGAGCGCCGACGCGTCCGCCGGGTCGAACACCTGCGCCGGCCACCAGTGGTAGCCCCTCACCTTGGCCCACACTAGGCGCGGCGGCGCCGGGAGTCCCTCCTCCCCCTCCAACTCCTCCTCGAACACGTAGTCGTACCGAGCGCGCCCTACCTCCCCGCCCTTGGCCACGCGCGCCTTCCTGGTCCGCCGGTCACGGGTTCGCTGGAGCAGCTCCGCCACGTCCGGGTGCAAGGACCGTAGCCTCCTCGCCGGGGTTCCCGCGTCGCTCCCGTGCCCCTCGCCGACGTTCTTGGCGGCCGCTCCTTCCTCCGGCGACAGAGTAGCAGGCGCCATGGTCACCACCCTGCAGCGGCAAGAAACGATTAGCGCGCGCGTCCTCGCGTCGTCTGCTCTCGAAAGGGGGAAGGAGGAATGGCTTTCCCTCACCGGAGAGCGAGCGAGCAGCAGGCGGCCGTGGACGGGGACGAAGGAGCTCTGTGGAGACGCGGAGGGAGGGGTTTGGTTGGGGTTTAGGGGTGAGGCGACGGGAACAGAGGCCATATGCCAAAATGCAATCTGTGGGGTGAGAGTGAGACGGGGGGAAGGGAAGGGCTACGTGAGCAAAAGGAAGGTGGTCGTTTTCTTTTGCAGAAAGAAAGAGGGGGGGTTTCTTTTTTGCATTGCTAGTAGTACAATGCAGATGCCTCTTTTACTGTCTCTGATTTTGTCAGCTGGGGCCATTCACTTTGAGTTCGAAAGCAGAAGATTGCTTCTCCTTCTTTCATGATCAAGTACTGCCCATGTACCCCATCTGGTTATGAGTTTTCCACATTGTTAGCATGATATTAATCACCTGGAACTGATGCGAGTCGAGTGAAACCCACCGTCAAAATGTCACACTCCTAGTGTTTTTCACCACGAAATATTCCGTTGTTGCGTGGTGGTATATGCGGCCGTACTCGCTGGGGATTGACACGAAGTAAAATTCCATCAGGGCCCTGTTGCGGCTCAGATCACACCAAGATGAGCAGAGGCAACCGGCCTAGCCATCAGCAAAAGATGGGAAGGGGGTCTGCCACAAAGAAAGAAGCAATCCGTTTCATCAGAAAGCGAAAGCGAAAGCAAAGCGTGGTAGGAACTGCCACACCTCTCATCTTCTGTCTGCACCTGCTGCAGCAGCAGCCGGTCCGCTGGCTGGCTGGCTGGCTCGTGTCACCTTCATCTCAAGCACCAGGTGGGCTCATGGCTCCAGCGCCAGCGGTGAAAGGAAATTCCGCGGTGAAATAGTGGTGGTGCTCTAGTGAGATTTCAAACGTTTTTCCAACACCCTAACGGTGAAATAGTGTCATGTAAACAACGCCTGAAGAATCTTGTCTCTTTCAAGCAAGCGCTTCATAAGAGTTGTCATCTTCTTCACCACGAAACCAATGCACTATCTTTGGTTGGTTCACTGCGTGTGTTTGGCCGGCTGTTATCTCACTTTACCCACTTGGCTTTACTTGCGGCCGTAGCTATCCATCCGTGCAAGTGCAACTGCCGTGCCTCTCAGCCCCATGGCACTACGCCAAAGGAGAACTTTTCTTTGTCCCTCTCAACCCAGAATGTGCAGTCAAGTTTTCTGAAATCTTGTGGGGTGAGAGCAAAAGGAAGGTGGTTGTTTTCTTTTTCAGAAAGAAAGAGGGAAAGTTTCTTGTCTTTTTCGGAGTTTCTTTTTTGCATTGGTAGTAGTACTGTACAATGCAGATGCCTCTTTTACTGCCTCTGATTTTGTTAGTTGGGGCCTTGTACTATGAAGTATGAACAATGCATGCCATTCACTTTGAGCTTGGAGCACACAAGATTGATTTCGTATGATCAACTACTCCTATTAATGTTAGGGCCTGTTTGGTTAAGTCAGGTGACTTAAAACCAGTGACTTATAAGTCACGCCTGTTTGGTTGTCACCTAACTTATAAGTCACCTGACCACACCTTTCCATTCTGTTTTTTAATGTAAATGTGGTGGGACCCACGTAAAAGGGGGTGACTTATAAGTTTTAAGTTGGGGTGGAGCAACTTATGACTTATAAGTTGGGGTGACTTATAAGTTGGGTCTGTTTGGCAAAATAAGTCATTTTTTTCACTTTTCGACTTATAAGTTGGTGACTTATTTGGAACCAAACAGGCCCTTAGAGCATCTGCAGCCTGACGCCCATATCTCAAACGCCCGGGCATAAAAAATCAACTCACCCAGACGTCTCAAACTAGCCTCAAACGTCGGAGCTCTCTGGCGCCTCTTGTATGCAGCCCAAATCTAGGGCGAATATGTGGCGAACAGGGCACACCTAGGCGCGTCCGCCTGATAGGCCCGGCACACCACCGACCCCACAGTTGTCCCACAAAATCGCTAATCCGGCTTCCGGCTTCAAACCCTAGCTCATCCACTCGCCTCTCTCGCTCCGTCCTGTCCTCTCCCCTCCCGCATTCCAATCCAATCGAGAGCAATGTCGAGCTCCAGCGGCCACTCCGGCTCCGACCTCGAGTACGATGAGGAGTTGGCCCTCCGCTTTGTCTTGGAGTAGTCCAAGGTGGACACCGGGGGGCAGCTCCGGATCTGCAGCGTTGCCGGCAACTCCGCGCCAGTGCGAAAGTGGTGATCCCGCACCTCCTCTTTTGTTTATATTGGTTTTAGTTGTTGACGTTTAAGAACTTGTTTGGCGACGAACTCAGATGATCTTTTGGATGATGTGAAGCTCGTTTAATGTCCGTTTGCAGCCGATTTTGTTGCCGTTGTTTGATCACGTAGAATAGCTCACATTGTATGTACAATATGGACATAAGGTGCCAGGTATGAGATACGTGAATGTGAAAAGCGAAATATGAGGCGTGCCCGACGCATCCGCGGGCGTTGAAATGTCCGAGTTATTAACTCATCGCGGCTGTAGATGCTTTTACCCCGTCAGATTATAACCAAGAATGTCCAGTCAATTTTATTTCATTTGCACTTTTTTAGCAATGATACTGTATTAGTCACATGGAACTGATACCAATCGACTCCTTTTTTCACCATAGAAGAAAGTAGTCCCATGTCGTTGCATTCTACTACTACTACTACTTTTTTCACCATCAAAGAAAGATTTTGCTGTTGACTGGTGGCATGCAGCCGTGCTTGCTGGGGATTGATCAGACATGAAGTAAAATTCCATCAGTGCACTGTTGCGGATCAGATCACAGCAGAGGCAACCGGGCTTCTTTCTGCCATCAGCAAAAGAAAGAAGCAATCCGTTTCATCAGAAAGCAAAACCAAAGCGTGGTAGGAACTGCCACAAGATGGCGATCTCCTGTCCTGTCTGCACCTGCTGCTGGCTGGGTGGTGTGACGTCCATCTCAAGCACGGAAGCACCGGGTGGGTTCATGGCTACACCGGTGAAACAGTGGTTGGTGGTGCTCTGGTGAGATTTTAAACGGGGGGAAATATTGTCTCTTTCAAGCAAGCACTTAAGAATTGTGAATCTCCTTTACAAAACCAGTGTAAATTTGGTTCAGTGAACTTCACTGCGTGTGTGTGGCCTGCTGCTATCTACCTGACTTTACCCACTTGGCATTAGAGCAACTCCAACGGGGCGACCCAAACGGACGCGCGCTTTGTCCGCTTTTTGTCTGTTTGGGCCGGCCAGGCGGACGTGCACGACCGCATTTTAAAATGGATCGGCTTGACCGCCCAATGAGGAGGCCGATCCAAATATGCCGGCGTGGAAAAAAAATTAAGCTGCACGAAATAAACATAATTAAACATAAAGTGGCCGGTCAAACGCCGGCCAAAGTCCACCTAAATCTAATAAACATTAAAAAAAGTCTGCGCCCGCCTGCTGCCGCCCCGCACGCTGCACTAGACGTCGTCGACCTTGCCCTCGACGCCGCCGTCGTCGCCGGTGAGGTCGATGAAGACCGGAGCAGGGCCAGCCCACCTGAACGCCGCCTGGTACGCTGCCAGGGCAGCCTCCTCCGGCGTCTGCTGGGGCGGCGGCATTGCGGCAAGCCGCGCGCGCTCCTCCTCCTCCTCCTCGAGCCGGAGGGCCTCCGCGTCGCGTTGGAGCATGGCCTCGTAGCGCATCTACTCCTCGCCGTCGGCTTGCTCCTGGCGGAGCCAGTGCTCCTTCCATCGCTCGAGGTGGGCCGCCTCCTCCTCCGGCGTCGCGGCGAAGTGGACGGGAGGCGCGCTCACCCACTCGCGGTACTGGCCCGTCCACGAGTAGGCCTCCTCCGGCCAAGTGGGTGGAGGCGGGGAGCGCTTACGCGATGGCTCCGGCTCCGGCTTGGGCTGGACGGGCGGCGACGGTGGAGGCGGCGGCACGAAGAGCGGGGTGTGAACGGAGTCCCCCGCCGCCGACAGGGCAAGGGCTTGCTCCAGCCCATCCCAGTGCGCGTCCTCCTTGATGCGGCTAGCCTCCAGCGCGTGCTGCAGGGCCTCCTCGAGGGCGGCTTGGTACTCCGCCTCCGCCTCCATGTCCTCCGGCTCTACCTCCGGGGACGGCGGTGGGAACGGCGGCGGGACGGAGTCGACACCCGAGCGTCGTTGCTCCTCGTGTTCGAGGGCGAACCAAGCCTCCCAGTTAGGAGAGTCGGCGGCGTACTCGGGCAGCCGACGCTGCTCCGGCGTGAGCAGCGCGCGGCGCCGGCGCACCTCTTCGTCGTGCGCCCGCTGGGTCCGCGGAACCGCCGGCACAGGGATCCGGTTTGGATCTAAATGCCAACAGTGCGGCAGCGTCACGTCGGGGTAGGGGAGGGGCTGCCTGTACTCCCAGTGCCACCGCGCTTGGTGCACCGGGATGTGCAGGCGCCTGCGTTTAGGGCGGAAACGCGCCGGCGGTGGAGGGGGAGGGGCAGCACGGGATGACGAGGCGCCGGGAGTGCCCTTGCCCTTGCCATTGCTGCAGCCGAAGAGGCCCATGGCGCGCGCTAGGGTTTGCGGTCGCCGGCGAGGAAGCAAAGGGAGTGGTGGGGGCCATATGTGGACGGGAGAAGTGGATGAGGCCGACCCCGCCGCACGCGTGGTTAGAAAAGGACGCGCACACTGGCTGACGCGTGGGCCCGCTGTCGGTGGTCGTCATAAATAAGACGACCGGTGGCGGTTGGGTGGCCGCCAGGTGGGGACGGGACGGACGGCGAGGAGACGCGCGGCGCGTCCGCTTCGCGTCCGTGCCGACGCATTCCAGGCGCAATTTTGGGCCGGAAATGGGTCGGCGCGGACGCCAGGCGGACACGATTTGAGTTTGGGTCGGCGGGTTGGGCCGCCACTTTTGTCCGCGCCGACCCAAACGGACGCGGGCGGACGAAATGGGTCGCCCCATTGGAGTTGCTCTTACATACGGCCGTGGCCATCCGTCCGTGCAAGTGAACTGCTGTCCCTCTCAGCCCCATCCCCATGGTACTCCAAAGGAGAGCTTTTTCCATCCCCATGGAGGTTGAGGTTAAGCAAGATTCCATCCGGGCAGTGTTGCCAAGGAATCGGACGAGAGGCAGCTGGGGCCGAATTTCGTGTTTTGACCCTTTTGACATACAAAATCGGGATCTGACCCCACTTTGAAATATTTTCGGGATTTGACCCTTTTGCTACTGCCAGAGCCCCTGGAGGTAGGGTTAGACAGCCTACTTCCAGAGGCCCTGGCGGTAGGGTGTGACGGAGGGGGACGGCGGCCGTCACCGCGCGCTGACGTGGATAAGTACCTTACCGCCAGACAGCCTGGCGGTAGGCTGTCTAACCCTACCGCCAGGTTGTCTGGCGGTAAGGTGTGGCAGGGTTTTGCCGTACAGGCCTTCTGTAACGAAATATGCAAGTGCCCTGGCGGTAGGTTCACCCTACCACCAGGACCCATGGCGGTAGGCTATCTGACCCTACCGCCAGGGCGCCTGGCGGTAGGGTCCTCTGTTTGTTTTTTCAAGTTCATTTGGTTGCTTGTTTTCAATTTCAATATGACAGCAATATCACAACAAGTTTTACAAATATGACAGCAATATATGAGCTCACATATTAATAAAGGTTTCACATAGCAAATATCAAACAGTTTACACATAGATTCATAAGTAGGAAATAGCAAATAGCAAACTTGTCCACATAGTTTGACAACCCCTACTAAAACATAGATGCATATCCAATAGACATGTTTATAGGTTGGATAAACCTCCCCCCTCGTATGTTAGGCCTGGTCGTGGAGACAGATACGGCAGCGGATCCACCGGTTCAGGCGGAGGCGGAACGCTGGTCGGCATCCGACCGTTCAAGCACTCCCACCTTGCCTTGCCAGCTGGAGTTTTCGCCTCCGCCCTTCCCCAGCTGATGATATCGAACGCCGATGCACTTGGGGGCGGCATCCTGGCTCTCTCCTCCGCATTGCTCTCGAAGTAGATCCTCCGGCCCAAATTGTGCAGCTCCCAGTTGGAGTGCTGCTTGGCAACTTCAATGGTCGCTTCCCGGCGTTCACGACAGATGGTTGGATCTCCCTCCATCTCTGCCTTCACTCTCTTCCACTCCTTCACACTCAGCGACAAACACTTCACATCGTCGGCGATCTGTTCTGCCCTCTCGTGCCACCGCACTGCCCTCGTCTCCTGTAGGAACTCGTCTGAAAAAGCGGTCACCGGCTGCAGAAGCTCGGGGAAGGACTCGTACACGTACGGAAGTGGCAAGCCGGACGGGTCGTGTTGTAGATGAATGGGCGATGGTTGCGCCACTGTTGCAGACTTAAACATATGGATCAAATAAATAAAATACATATATCAAGATGTGTCAAATGCAAAATCATACCATATCATACCAACCAAATCCACTACTTGCATCATATATATTTTGTTTACTACAATATGCATCATATCAACATGCATCATATCATAAAAAAAATCCTCCAACATTCATCTTGAATGTATTATCTTCAAACAACATCTTCATATCATCATATCAACATGCATCATAAAACTACTATCAAGTCCTCCCACATGCATTACATCATAATTTTTTTAACAAAAAAAATTATGAACTAGGGTTCATCTTCACACTAACATATGAACTATTGATTAGAGTTCATATTCAATAACACTACTTACTAAAGAACTAAGAAGCTTACGTTTCTCTTTTCGGGGCCATCTCGATCCGCAAAAAAGGTCAACAAACGGTGAAGATCCGAGGGGGGAGTGGAGGAGATGAGAGAGAGAGAGGGGCGACTTGGGGAAGAAAAAGGAACTGCCGACGTGGGGAGGGGGAAGGGCGGGGAGATGGGCAGGGGCGCGGGGGTTTCGGGGGAAATAACTGCCCGGGCCCTACTGCCAGGGGCTCTGGCGGTAGGGTTAGATAGGCTACCGCCAGGTGCCCTGGCGGTAGGGTGCGACGGAGGGGGACGGCGGCCGTCTCCGCGCGCTGACGTGGATAAGTACCCTACCGCCAGGGGTCGCTAGGGTGCGACGAAGGGGGACGGCGGCCGTCTCCACGCGCTGACGTGGATAAGTACCCTACCGCCAGGGGTCGCTGTCTAAAGGAAAAAGGGTCAAATCCCGAAAAAAATTCTAAGCCGGGGTCAGATCTTGATTTTGTTTGTCAAAAGGGTCAAAACACGAAATTTTGCCGCAGCTGGGCAACTGCCAATGAGCAAAAGATAGGAAGAAGCCAGAAGAAGAAAATGCGTCCGTTTCAAAACAAGGGGAAGGCAGAAAGCAAAAGGCATGGTACATAGTACTGTCACCTCCCAACTCCTGTCTGCGCCTGCTGCAGCAGCAGCAGCCGGTCCGCTGGTTGGTTGGTTCATGGACTCATGGGTCATGGCACCATGTCAGCAATCAATCCACGGTGAAACAGTGTAGTGTAGCTTTTGTGAAACGTCTTTCCAACACCCTACCCCTTGGTTTTTTACTCACAGTTTCATGCCAAAGAAAATGCGATCGTCTTCACAAGACCACCTGTCGTCGTTGCCGTGGTGTGTGTGTGTGTGTGGCCTGCTGCTGGCTTTGCTTCAATGAACTGAACCTGCAATCTGACATTAATCGCGGTGGTTGCTCTGTCTTTGCTACTCCCGTGTCCCTCAACACAAACAAAGAGATAAAATTTCTTTCTTGTTTCTTGTTTCTTTCAGACTTTCAGCCAGGCCAAAGATGAGCAACTTTTGCCCCCCCTGCTGCTGCTGCTGCACAGGCGCAGATAGATAGGGTGCAGAAGCATCTGCTTTACTTTACATCCACCCACCCCACCCGATCAGATCAAAGCTCCATTGCTGCCCCCGTATCTTCTCCCTCACAGTACTTGTGTGTGGCTTCTTGTCAGCTTGTGCATTGCAACCATTTACTGCCATCACGTTCGAAAACCAAAATGTTGCTGCGAAGATCGCCTGCCGGCTCTGCGTCCTTTATTAAGAGTTCTGAAACACGAGGACAGCTTTGCAATCATGCAGGACAGCTTTGCAATCTTTTTCACCACACTAGCTAGATGAAAATGAAGGTTGTTTGGTGTAGTGATCTGATCTCCACTGATGTTTGCATACCAACATAGTGCAAATGGAGGAGAGACTTGAGCTCGAGACCTTCACAACATTACTACAGAAGCTCGACCAGAGATGATCGTTGCTTAGCTTAGTGGTCTCGAATGCTGTTTTTCATACTAATAAAGTGCGGATAAATGACATCAAAAGACAGCCAGCGATGGATCCTACAGCTCGTCTGCCGTTCGAACCACACACAAACGCATATGAATGAGCAGTTTGTTTCAGCTCGAGATCATCTAATGTCGATACTACTCCATCGTCAGCCGGCAGAGGAGCACAACGATGGCCATGAACTGCAGGAAAATCACGCGATCCTTCCACCTGCTGCTGCTCACCGTCGTCTCATGGGACGGGGCCTCGGAGGAGCACTCCGATCCCGTGGCATCATCGTCGTCGACGACGTCGTCCTCGCACCCCGAGTTCTCCTCCCTTGAGCTGATGCAGCTCGTCGTCCTCCACTTGCCGGGGTCGCCGGCGGAGTCCTCGCCTCCCGTCGATCTTGCCATCATCTTGGCCTTGGCGTTCGCGGCGCCCTCGGTGGCGTCGTGGGTCGCGGTCTGCTCGTCGGGGAGGAGGCTTGGGGCGCCCCTCCACGCGGCGACGGCCCTCGGCTGCGGCGTGGCGACGGCGATGGCGAGGTCGCGCCGCTCGGCTCCGGCATGCGGCGTCAGGCCCTTCGCGGAGGCGTAGTGCTCCACGCTCGCATCGCCGCGGAACACGTTCCGAACGAAGGCCGCGTCCGCCGCGGCGGCCGCGCGCGCGCACCTTGTCATGACCCGGTTGCCGGCGGAGGCGTCGCCGCCGTCTTGCCCCCTTGCCCTTGCCCTCCTCGGGGTTGTGGTGCGGCTCACGCGCGTCGCGGAGAACACCATGGCGGAGCCGCCGGCGCCGTCGTCTCGTCCCGTGGGTCTTGCTCGCTTGGGGGTAGTTGCACGGCGTGCACGTGGCGTCGCGGAGAGCAGCATGCCGCCATCGTCTTGGCCCCTTGCCCTTGTCGTCCTCTTGGGAGTCGCAGCGCGGCTTGCAGGCGCGGCGGACACGATGACGGTCTTGCCTCTCCATCGGTCGAACGCTGCCAGCTGTGCCGCGGCGACGGCGTGGTCGAGCCTGTCGGCGCCTTCCCCCGGCGCCACCGCCAGCGCGCCGACGTACGCGACGAGCGCCTCGCCGCGGAGCGCGCCCCGGGCGAAGCCGGCGTCCACCGCGGCGCCGGACGCGCCTCTGCGGAGGCCGGAGTTCGGAAACAGCTGCTTCCTAGCGGCGGCGGCGGCGCCGGGGCACCCGCAGGAGAGACCGGCGTCCACGCGGCGGGCGACCTCGGCCAGCGCGTCGTCCAGGGCGAGGGCGAACTCGGCCTTGTGGTTGCTCCGCAGGCCGACGGCGGCGAGGCGCGGGAAGTCGTGGCGGAGCGGGGTGAGGTCCGCCGCGCCGGCCCACACGAAGGAGCCGTCCCCGAAGCAGGCGACCAGGGCGGCCCCGTTCGGCCCCCGCTTGCGCTCGCGCAGCGCTTGCTTCGACGCGTCCGCCGGGTCGAACACCTGGCCCGGCCACCGCGGGTATCCCTTCACCTTCGCCCACACCATCCGTGGCGGCGCGAACCCGCCCTCCGCCAGCGCCTCCTCCTCGAACGCGCAGCCGTAGCGCGCGTGGCGGCGCTCCTCCGCGGGCGTGGCCGGCACCGGCTTCTTCGGCCGCCGGCGGCGTGGGGTGGTGTTGGCCCGGAGCAGCTCGGCCACGTCCGCGTGCATGTGGCGCAGCCTCTCCGGCGACGCCGGGCCGCTTCGGCGCCCCTCGTCGCCGTCCGCGTTCTTGGAGGCCGCCGCCGCCGGCGCCAGAGACGAGAACATGGAGTGAGTGTTGGAGCAGAGCGGTCGCCGGAGAAAGGAGGAGAGCCCGAGGGGTTGGGTGGGTTGGGGTTTCTGGAGAAGGGAAGGCGTTGGGTCAAGTGGAAGTGGTGTGGTTCATACCCGCCCTTCATTTTGAATGCGCTCTCTGTGGGAGTATTAACTTTCTTACTACGTCCAGTCAACGAGTCCGCGGTGAGGTGATAATGACGGCTTTTCTCTTCTCTTGCAAGCCATCCCTCCCCCCCCCCCCCCCCCCCCCCCCCAATCACCTCCGTCCCATCACCGGCAATCCCTCGTCATCATCCATCTCATTGGTAGTGCACGTTTAATTTTCAAACACAGATATTATCGCCCATAATAATCCGGTTAAAGTTAGGGTGTTGCTTAGTATTTTAAGATTTGTTTCGGTGATAATTTAACAGCTTTGGTATTTATCAAGCTGCCACGAAAAAGTAGTAACTATTTTCATTGTCGCGCTGAGAATCATCCGGCCGGGATCACTATTTCTGCGTCGATTTTCCACACATTATTTTGGACGCGTGGGTGAAAGATTCGTAAAAACTAGAACGATAACCCGCACGTTTCTGAGAATTTATAATAGTAGTGTTTAGGAGAAGGATTTATGGAATTAGAAATAACAGAACTATGAAAATAGACACAACTATATATTCCCATGAACCTTTGATGGAATGGTAGTATGAAAAGTCGGCAAAATTAACATATAGTAGAGTACCTCCATATTTTCTCAATTGAATGCATTCTAAGACGAAAAGAAGAAACATACGTATAGTACAATCAGATTTTTGTCATAATAATTTAAGATAATACAATTTGGTTGTCTATATTAGAAGAGCATCAGAGCATAAAACACACACATAAATTTCATCCTAAGTCTCAAGCCTTGCGGTGTTAATGCCCACAAATAGGTATTTGTTTGCATTGTCCACCATGATCCATGTTTTTAGAGAATAACCAAAGGAGTACAAAATGACATGGTTCATGAGAAGGGCAAAATACATATTCCATTTTGCTACATCATATTAGTAGGCCGCCAACCAACATAGAACAATTAAACTGAGGGATAATTGGAATGGGCTATACTTCATCCTCTCAGCGAGGGCGGAGCATTTAAGCTAGGATTGTCATCAACACCTGTACAATCATATACTGATATTCTAACCGAAGAAAGTTACCATCTCATATTTGTCAAGTGAAGCTATAGGTTTGAAGAGATAATATCTAAGGGCTTAGCCTTGGAGAAGATTGCTGATTATAATTACACATGCTTGCTTGAAAACTGAAACACATCAATCATCAATGCCCTTATTTGTCAGCACACTTTACATCCCAAGACCCAGGGAAGAATAAACAGGAGAACTACATTCTCCACTGCATTAGGACATGAATGTAAACTCAAGGTGTAATTAGGGTTAGCATTCAACTGAACATGCACCATAGGGAACCTCCGGGGGTTGAGGCCGGCGAGGCCCGGGAAGTCGTCGTGGAGCGGGCTGAGGTTCGCTACGCCGGCCCACACGAAGGAGCGGTCCTCGAAACAGGCGACCAGGGCGGCCCCGGTCCCCCGCCGCTCGCGCATTGCGAGCACCAACGTGTCCGCCAGGTCGAACACCTGCCCCGGTCACCACGGGCAGCCCTTCACCTTGGCCCAGACCATCCGGGGTGGGGCGAAGCCGTCCTCCGCCCAGGCCTCCCCCTCGAACGGGCAGTCGTACCATGCGTGCGCGCCCTCCTACTCGGGCACGGTCGGCACCGGCTTCTTCGCTCGCCGGTGAAGAGGGGTGGTGTTGGCCCGAAGCAGGTCCGCCACGTCGGCATGCATGTGGCGGAGCCTCTCCGGCGACGCCGGGCCGCTGCCACGCCCCTCGTCGTCGACGTTCTTGGAAGTCGCCGCCGCCGCCGGGGCTCTCTCCGGCTCCAGAGACGAGAACATGGAGTGAGTGGTGGAGTTGAGCGTTGAAAGGCTGATGGCTAGTGGTTGGCCCACTGCGGTGGGAGGGAGAGCTCGCCTACAGAGACCGAGGGGTTTGGTTGGCTGAGTTTTTTGGAGAAGGCACTTCTCCTATTGGTCGGTCAAGTGGTTACTCTCTTCGTTTTGAAATTTGAAAAATGGCGTGTCTGTATTAACTGAGCTTGCTTAGAGCATCTACAGCCCGACACCCCAAACCGGCCTTAAACGCCTGGTCGGCCCGTCCGGTCACGATTTTTCGACCCAGACGGCCAGCCCACAGTGGTCGCCCGGATCATGGTGGAGATAGTCTGTGGCCAGGCCACGAAACCGATGCCGGCAACCCCGACGTATCCACTACAACCTGAGGTATTTCCTTACCTAGCATCCCCAAGCCCAACGCCTATCCTCACATGCAGTAGCTAAAATTCATGTGCATCTCTATTTCAAATGAAAGGATCTATGCTATAGAAATAAATTGCTTTAACTCACGTTGTTTAGAAGTATATGCACCAATGGAACCGGAGAGTAGTACTTGCTTAGGGAGCTAGACCAATGCTATGTAAAAGGTGATTTACGAAGATTTCAATCCTAAAAGGTTTAATGGTATTTTGTATGGTTTGAAGTACAATTTTGAATTAGGTACCTGCCTCAGTTTAGAGTACACTTCTCCTAGATCTTAGGTTAACAATCTTGAAGAATAGTGTTTGATTCTTGACAAATCATATGAATGTATTTATGGTTTGAAGGAACATATGAATTTCTTTATGGTTTGAAGAAACATATGGATTTCTTAGGTAATCATGGTTCTGATTTTTTTACTCTCACCTCACAAACGAGACAACTAATCATGCTAACGACCAGTTCATGTGATGATCCATTAATCATCACATAGCAGAAATTAATGGTTCATATTGTGTTTTGTATTTCTGTTATATAGTATACTTCTTCAAAGTTTGCATCTCAAGCTAGCCTTCTTAGTGATTCTTGCGATGAAAGATTAAACAAGCCTTTGCAGTACGAGGACTGGTATTTCTTAACCACAGATATTTAGCACCTTTAATGGAACTGCAAGTATCCTTATTAACACCAATCATATTCTACAACTAATTTAGTTCACGTATTGGTCCAGACTCTTGCCTGTTTGCAATTCCTATCTCATGTTTGCAATTCCTAAAGTTATAGAATTACCATACTAATGTTGCTAATATGTTTGAACAACATATCTCAAATTAAAAGCTAGGCATGCTCTTCATGGTAAATCATGTTTTACAACCAGGCCAACAAAGTTTTCTGCATTTCATGATTAAGAGATGAAGTCATGTTTGCCAATGTCCCTCGATTAAAAAAGTACATGCCAAGAACTATGGTAACTTATGCCTATCAAGAACTACATGAATTTTTTGTCTTGCTGCAATGACATTACCAAACTATTTCTGATGGTGTTATAATCATGTTTTCTTTTGCATTGTCAACTTTTAACTTTTATCCTTTGTTAACATGATTATTTAGCATATTCACTTACACGGGTAGTAATAACAGGAGCTATTCATTTGTTAACCTCTAACTTTGTCGTTTGTTAACATGATTATTTAGCACCTCCTGTTTGATCACGTCGAGGGAGCACCAGACCGTCGTCCTCGTGCGCGTGCGCGTCCATGAAGAAGACGAACCGAGATGTGCCACCTCAGATCCACCGTGTGAAGGCAGCGGTGAGCGATCTCCACTTCCCCCCATTTTCCTCTCTCTCTCTCTCTCTCTCTCTCTCTGTTCATCCACTCAGGATTTGATTAGATATTTCGATTTGTTCATTTGCAGGGGGCTGGATCCCAAGGGGAGAGGTGCAGTCCTCCAGTGCTGCTAGATCCCAAAATAAATGCAATTCAAGGCATGCTATAGGTAATTTATTTTGTGTTGTGGCATGATTATTGGATGGTGCATTAGCATAACTATGTATGCAGGATGTAAGTTTTGGATGAACATAGTTCAGTGCGTAACTAATGTCAGAACCATGGTGTAAACGCCATCATCCAGTCATATGTAGGTGAAGGAGGAGCTAGGGGGACAGATCCAGGACATGGGATGCTAACCATCTGCTCGGGAAGGGTTCTTTCAAATCGGTGAATGGTAACCAACTAACCATGTCAGAGCTTGTTGTTACGTCCACCCGCCGAGCTGCCGAGTCATATATTGCTTTCCATATTGTTCTTGTTCCTGTGACTCATCAGTCATAATGCAAAAAATAATATGCGTCCAAGGAAGCAGACCAGGATATATATTGCTTTCCATATATATATATAGTCATGTCTACTTCCTTAGTCCTCCCTGTTAACACTGAGTTTGTGTGTATGTGTGGCTATTAGCCAAGTAGCAGGCCAGAACTAAATATGGATTGTGTCATGTCCACAATAAGATATGCAGAGAAAAAGATTGGCCTATTAGGTCATTGTACTTCTTAGTTGGACTGTGAAGACCTCAGCTATACTTGATGTGTAGTTGCATATTCTTGCTATAATCTGTTCTGACTACCATGCTTCTTAATTTCCAATTTATTATCCAAGAAATGATGTTGTTTCCTAATTTCTTATAATACAATATGGTTTGATAGACATTTTATATGTTTCTCTCATTCTTTGGTCTGGTTTTGAGCTGAGATGCATTCAATGTTGTCTTGCAACAATGCATCTTTAGGGTCTTGAAGTTTTATCTATTAAGATAAGCCGATGCTTGTGCGGATTGCTGAATCAATCAAGATGGAAGCTGATGCAATTAGAGTCCCATTGGTAGCATTCCTGTGATCGAGATGCAGACATTCACTTTAGGATCTGAGTTTTTTTGCTCATCCCCTATGGTAGATGATAACTCAAGCAGTGAATTCATCCACTTCTATACATATTTCCTTCTTTTGTTGTGTTTTGGCATAATCGTTGTCTGATTTGAGTTTTTGTAAGCCTGCTGAAGTCCTATTGATTGTGTTCCTGCAACCCAGCATGATCACCAAAGGGACGTCTCCTGAAAATGAAGAGAATAACTAATTGTATATGCTATTTATTTGTGTTCTGTTTTCTGAGATTGAGATGATGCACAATTGAATTATGAGTGAATTATGTGTCCTTGGCTATCGAGGCCTAACAAGAACTTTGTATTGTATTCTGGGTAAATTTGCTTTTTTAGAAAGTTCTCTTAAGGATATGTCATGATCATGTATAGGGGGCTGGATGAGTTTGGGAGGGGGGGGCCTACCAACCAACGCATGCAAGTTTAGTAGGCACATCAGTGACTCTGGTGGTTGTCTATTGTGCCATGCTGAGACCGAGGATGCATGCTTTATATGCCCACACGTACCTACATTTTGGGATACTACTCCCTCCGTCCGTCCTTGAAAGAGTGTACTTTCAACTTTTTTTATGTTTGACCATATTTATATAATAATACACCAAAATTTATGCCATCAAATTAGTAGCATTAGATTCATGATAAAATATATTTTTCATCATATACCTATTTGATTTCACAAACATTAATATATTTTTGCACAAACTCGGTCAAATTTTGAGATAGATTGACCCTCCAACAATACTAGAAGTATACTCTTTCAAGGACGGAGGCATTATGTGTCAAGTGTTGCCGATCCGAACAAGAGATGCTATTGTTAATTCTGGCCCTGAATGGGTTTTTGGTCTGCTGGCTAATAGACCTGACAATGAACAAGCAATGATCATTATGCTACTCTGCAGATTTGGAGTCTCTGGAATGAGCTGACACATGGTAAAGATGTCCCACCTCCTGATTCCTCAAAATTGTTCTTAAGCAGTTATCTATCCTCGTTTCAACAAGCTATGATGCGTAGCGTTGAAGAGATTATCAAGGGCAAGTTTTCAGTGTGTGGCTCACTGCCAAAACTTGGGCCACTACAAAGGCTTCACCTCCCATGGCCGAGGCGTGAGCCCGGATGGGTGGCGTTGTCCATCGACGGTTCTTTCGTGCAAGATACTGGTGCAACAGGTACAGGTATGATCCTCAGGGACAATAATGGCACAGTTATTTTCTCAGCATACAGGTACTTATTTCACCGCAAAGATGCCCTTGAAGCCGAGATTAGTGCCACTCTTGAAGGATAGTCACTGAGCATACAACGGTCGGAGTTGCCTATCATCATTCATTCTGATAGCCCAGCTATCATTGCGGCCTTGACAAACGGTTCACTGCACCTGTCGGCGTATGGTCATTTGATTATGGAGATTAAGAAAATGCTAGCTCTTCGGGTGTTTAGTCCATTAAAAGTAGACATAGTCAAAATAGAGTTGCTAATAGTCTAGCTAATATTGGTTGTTTCTGGAGGTTGCACCGCCTGTTGGTTGCACCGAGTTCCAGACACGGCTTCAGAGTGTAACACTATTTCTAAGGAATAAAACCCATGGTTTACCCCGCAAAAAAAACGCACAAAAGCAACAACATATTTGGGAATAAGGATATTTTGCGATAGTCATCAGATATGCTTTACATTTTGGCCACAATCTTATCAGAAATGAGCAGTGTTTTGATACAGAAGACATGAAGTTGCCTGAGAATTTAAGGAATTGTCCTTACAACTGAAGAGTAAGTTTTCAGTGTGTGGCTCACTGCCAAAACTTGGGCCACTACAAAGGCTTCACCTCCCATGGCCGAGGCGTGAGCCCGGATGGGTGGCGTTGTCCATCGACGGTTCTTTCGTGCAAGATACTGGTGCAACAGGTACAGGTATGATCCTCAAGGACAACAATGGCACAGTTATTTTCTCAGCATATTGGTACTTATTTCACCGCAAAGATGCCCTTGAAGCTGAGATTAGTGCCACTCTTGAAGGACAGTCACTGAGCATACAACAGTCGGAGTTGCCTATCATCATTCATTCTGATAGCCTAGCTATCATTGCGGCCTTGACAAACAGTTCACTGGACCTGTCGGCGTATGGTCATCTGATTATGGAGATTAAGAAAATGCTAGCTCTTCGGGTGTTTATTCCGTTAAAAGTAGACATACTCAAAATAGAGTTGCTAATAGTCTAGCTAATATTGGCGGCCTTGACAAACGGTTCACTGGACCGGTCGTCGTATGGTCATCTGATTATGGAGATTAAGAAAATGCTAGCTCTTCGGGTGTTTATTCCGTCAAAAGTAGACATAGTCAAAATAGAGTTGCTAATAGTCTAGCTAATATTGGTTGTTCTGGAGGTTGCACCGCCTGTTGGTTGCACCGAGTTCCAGACACGGCTTCAAAGTGTAACACTATTTCTAAGGAATAAAACCCATGGTTTACCCCGCAAAAAAAAACGCGCAAAAGCAACAACATGTTCGGGAATAAGGATATTTTGTGATAGTCATCAGATATGCTTTACATTTTGGCCACAATCTTATCAGAAATGAGCAGTGTTTTGATACAGAAGACATGAAGTTGCCTGAGAATTTAAGAAATTGTCCTTACAACTGAAGAGTAAGTTTTCACATGCAGAGGGCAGCCCCTGATTCAGCGGGCGGACTTCGCAAACATACAAGGGCTGTTGCAGCTAATTTGCTACTGTTCTCGCCCTGACAGTAGCGCATACAAAAGATGCATCCATCTGCTCATGAACTGAGCCAGCACACATCAGGTAATTGTTGGCAAGATGGGTTTTGCCCGACTTGCCCAGAACAGAAGCTGATTCAGTGATCAGTATCTAACAAGCTACGGCAAGACACTGATGAAAAAAAGACAAGCGTTGTTATGAGACTAATACACGCATTACTTTCTGTCGGCTCATGCTGGTTTAGTCTCTAACAACTGGCGGTGTTTCGTGCAAGTTTTAGCCGTCTTCAGTACCGGCTCATGGAGAGAAATCTGTTGCCAATGGTATGGCAATAGGTTCATCTTCCGGCTGATCGTCGTTCGGTCTGACCTTCTGCGGAGAGAGCCTTTCCTTCAGTTTATCCTTCACCCCAATCATCTTGGCCTTCACTGAAACAGCCTGGTCAATCATCTTGGCCTTCACTGAAACGGCCTGGTCCTGGACCTTTCCTGATACAGTTGCATACATTGTGCTGAAGGCAAGGCTGACCGTAACCCAGTGATCATGGAACTTCTGCCCAATGGCTGCGATCCTCTCCGGCAAGTTTTGGATCCTTTCGATTCGCTGTGCAGAAATATAGAATGCATCAAAACTTATGTAAATGAAATTTAAATGGGCAGTGTTGTTCGTGAAATTAAACAGAGATACAACAAGACAGCTCATCCAATATCTACTATCAACACCATACCAAACAGAGATACAAGGTCCCAACTACCATATCACCTTTCTGCTAAGACAATACGAGGTCAAATACAAAGTAGACAGAACCCAGAGTAAGACGCAACACAGGAAATCCTCAGGAACTTGAAAGAACATATGAAACAGATGGTCAAAGTACATCAGAGATGAAATAATTACTAAGAATCCTTGGAATAAGCTAATCAAATGGTTAACAGACGACATGGTGCTAAATCTAGCAGAACTCCCAGCACAAATATATTAACAGATCTACCAGCACAAATATATCAACAGATCTACCAGCACAAATATATTAACAGATCTACCAGTGCAATCTTTAACCTCGTGGGGGCATCAAACGAACAGTATTAGTAGCACAGTTGAGGATCTAAACATATCATGCATATAGTTATTTCCAACATCCAAAAACATAGCTATTAGTTTATAACTAAACCAAAACAGAATAGCTACAATTATCAAGAACCTCAACTTGGTGGTCAAACTCACGAAGACCCTCAAGCCAATCAGGACAATCAATCAATCTCCAGTAGTAGTAACATAGCAAACAGCTAAGCATAAGATAAAATCACCTTCCCGCAGCATAATGGCCAGGAACAACGGAACTAACTATATGCCTATGGCAGTGCCCTTCCCGAAGCATAATGACCAGGAACAATGCCATTGAATTACATATATCCAGTAGGCAAGTTTGATTACTATTTGTACAGCCAGTTCAAAAGAAAAAAAGATTACCATTAGTACAAGAATGAACGGAACATATAGTTGCACATAACACCAATATCGTTATGCTGCTCAAGACAAGTTAGGAAAACAGAAATGCCGCAAGCAATCTCCAGTGGTTAATCAAGAACCTCAACTTGGCACAGGTGCAATATGAGTGCTACGAAATCAGAAATCCCAAATATCAAGGCCACTGAATTAACATATTATCCGGTAGGCAAGCTTCATTATTATCAGTATCAGAATGAACAGTTTAGCATCTGAACATATAATTACGCGTAATTACCAAGCAAAACACGGCTATGCACAACTAGTTATTTGATCCAACATCCAACAATATCCAGCATAAACGTTACTATTAGTTCGCAACCAAAACAGTGACAGGAAAATCTGGTCATACAGTAGGCAAGTTTCAGCATCTAAGCTTAGATGACCAAGAAAATCAAGCAAACTCCATGGTTGATGACGAACCTCAACTTTGTATTCAAGCTCCCGAAGACCCTCAACCCAAAATCAATCTCTAGTCTCATACTAATAAAACATAAGAAACAACTAAGCATCTAAGATAAAATCACCTTCCCGAAGCATAATGACCAGTTACAAGTATAGCAGTTTACATCATTTGATAACATACACTCCAGCGTCAATACCATTATGCTCCAGGAGACAAATCAGGGAAAGAAAAATACCACCAATGACCCAATATAACAGCAATCAAGCAATTCTTGTGGTTAATCACGAACCTCAACTTGGTACTCCAGCTCCTAAAGATCATCAACCCAATTAATCAAGGAATCTCCAGTTTCATAAACATAACAAAGAGCTAAGCATCTAATATAAATCAGACAGGTAACAACACAGGTACTACTGCGGTACTGCCTATAGCAGTTTCAGCAACCAGCATTTGAAAAACAACAAACATGCAGAACGTTACTCAAGCCACACATCATGAAAACAAAAGTAGCATAGACAAGCCAGGGAAACAAAAAAAAGCATCGATGACTCTAGCAATTCCAGTCGTTAATCATGCACCTCAATTTGGTACTGCAGCTCCCAAAGATCATCAACCCAATATAGACAATCAAGCAATCTCCAGTTTCATGAACATAACAGCTAAGCATCATCTAAGATAAATCAGACAAGTAAAACAACACAGCAAGATGCCTATAGCAGTTTCAAGCAACCAGCATTTGACACGCAGCAAAGATGCAGCAACGTTACTCCAGCCACGTCAGGAAAACGGGAATAGCAGAGACAAGCAGCACAATGAAGCAGTCTTCAAAGGTCAATCACGAACCTCCACTTGGTAATTCAGCTCCTCGAGGTTCTCCAGCAGGTCACGCTCATCAAGCGTCTGTTCAAAACCAAAACGAATCTGAGAACGCAAGGAGCAGCAGGTACTTTGACAACACAGAAGGGTATAGGGAACATGGGAGACGAGACGCACCTTCTTCAGGCGGCGCCGAAGGCCTCCCCAGAAACCGTTGGCCTGCTCATGCTCTGATCCGCGCGCGCCGCGCCCACCCCGTGCGCTCCCTCCGTGTCCATGCCCGGTGCCGTCTCCGCCGGACCTCCTGCCGTATGAGCCTCCTGCCTGGTATGAGCCCTGCCCGCCCTCGCCGGTCCTCCCGCCGCAAGAGCCTCCCGCCTGGTACGAGCCCTGCCCGCCCTCGCTGCTCCTCCCGCCGTACGAGCCTCCCCCCTGGTACGAGCCCCGCCCGGTCTCGCCGGTGGATCCATCGGTCCTCACCACGTGACCTCCCCTCGCAGCCGGGCCGCCACCTCCGCCGTGGGCCCGGCCACCGCCGTAGCGGATGCGGCCGACGAGGGCCGCGCGCAACCTGCCCGCCAGGGCCCGGAGCAGCCCGCCGCCGCGCATGGCGGCGATGGGCTAGGGCGCGCAGGGGAGGGTTTGTCGTCGGAGTTCGAGGGCGAGGGCGTGGGGCATGGGGGCGCTGCGGCGGTGCGGGAGCTGTGGCTGTTGCGGTGTTGCCCACTTGCCGTTATGCCACGGGCTTGTATAAAGGGGCGGAGTGGTCGGTGGAGTCCGGAGGGGTAAAATGGTCATACCCTTTCCGGTTTGTGGTCTAGGATAAGATTACTTGCACTTCGTTAAAATGAAATGCCAAGGTTATTTTCGTACTTCGGTTTGAATTCCAGCCTATTTCACAAACAATCTGCCTGGTGGGTGTTTTGGGTTACGGCCTAATTTCCATTTTTTAGTAATACGTGTGTCATTTATATCATAAAGATTAAAGTACAATTGAACGATATGACAAAACTAAAAAGATAGTAGGACATTTCTGTGCTTGATACCAACGTCCGTCACCTGCCTCTGACACCACCACAACAGCCATCGAAGAAAAGATTGACGGATCACCTCCTCACCCGAGCTCGACGCGGCTCCGTCGCTGATATGCAGCTTTACGGATCTCCAAGGTGGGTCACCAGAAATGAAGCCATTATCGTTGAACGAATCAGACCGGGGCAACACCCCAGATACGCCATCGAACTTCAGATCTGGCACCCCACGACGACTAAGATGCCGGAGGAAACCAAACATGCCATCCATCAACCACGGACCCAGCACTGCGCCAACGTTGGAGCAGACGCCGTCGGAACGACGGAGCCCGAGGACACATGTCCACCACAAGGATGCTGCCGCCGCCACACTATCCTTACTTGAACAAACTGGTTTCCAAAACCATCCCCATCATAGGACCGGCCGCCTTGTCGGAGAAGGATCTGAAAAATCTTTATTCAACGCCGACATCACCGCCATCCAAGCTTAAGACAATGAACAGCTTAAAAACGAAGCTACTTTAATGAACCCACCTAGGTTGTCGATAGTCAGCGATGTTGCACGCCCCTTTTCGACGACGGCGACCGGCGCATGCCATCCGATCCATGGACCGCTCGGGCCACAGGTGACTACGTAATCGCGTATTGATCGAAGCGTCGCCATCATACCAACTTAGCTGCCCTGCCCAAAAGTAGAGATCTACTACTATTCCATCTAATAGTATTTCTTGTCCAAAACAAAAACAGAAAGAAAAATGTAGGACCTTCTTATTTACTCGAACCAACCAGTGAAGGACCTATTTGATAAACTAGAATCTGAAAACACATTAGTAGAAACAAATATACATGATGCCTTGTCAACTACTAGAGGGACCAAACAACGGATGCATCGTTAGGGCATCTACGTTTTAGCAGAACAAAACAAAATAGTTAGGGCATCTCCCACTCTCTCCCATATGTTCGAAATTAGACAGTTAAAACAAATAAGCCCATGCATCATATGCTCCCCCCCCCCCCCCAAAATCTGCCACAAATATGTAGATGGTCCAAAGTAACCCTACCCCCCTACCACTGCCACCTCCTCTCTCTTGCTCATGTCGACCCAGCCACTACCACCACGCCTCCTCCCACTGCTCCACCTGATCGTCATGTCGCCCCTCTAGCACTCGTCCCCGAACATGTTGCACCTCACTGGTGCTCCACGCGATGTAACTGTTCCCCTCGACGCCATTGTCTACATGTTACTTGAAGTAAGGATGGTGATCTCGGTACTTGAAGCAATGAAGGAGGAAGGGGAGCATGTTCTCCACTTTGAGGGTTCTAGGCTGGGGCTTCGAGTTGATCTTAATCAACATAGGGCATGGGGGCATGTTTTTCTCCACTACAACTTCTTTGCAGCTACTCCGACCTTTCATGATGACCTTTTTGTTGGAAATGTGCCCTAGAGGCAATAATAAAATGGTTATTATTATATTTCCTTGTTCATGATAATTGTCTATTGTTCATGCTATAATTGTGTTATCCGGAAATCGTAATACATGTGTGAATACATAGACCACAACATGTCCCTAGTGAGCCTCTAGTTGACTAGCTCGTTGATCAACAGATAGTCACGGTTTCCTGACTATGGACATTGGATGTCATTGATAACGGGATCACATCATTAGGAGAATGATGTGATGGACAAGACCCAATCCTAAGCATAGCACAAAGATCGTGTAGTTCGTTTGCTAGAGCTTTTCCAATGTCAAGTATCATTTCCTTAGACCATGAGATCGTGTAACTCCCGGATGCCGTAGGAGTGCTTTGGGTGTACCAAACGTCACAACGTAACTGGGTGACTATAAAGGTACACTACAGGTATCTCTGAAAGTGTCTGTTGGGTTGACACGGATCGAGACTGGGATTTGTCACTCCGTATGACGGAGAGGTATCTCTGGGCCCACTCGGTAATGCATCATCATAATGAGCTCAATGTGACCAAGTGTTTGGTCATGGGATCATGCATTACGGTACGAGTAAAGTGACTTGCCGGTAACGAGATTGAACAAGGTATTGGGATACCGACGATCGAATCTCGGGCAAGTAACATACCGATTGACAAAGGGAATTGTATACGGGATTGATTGAATCCTCGACATCGTGGTTCACTCGATGAGATCATCGTGGAACATGTGGGAGCCAACATGGGTATCCAGATCCCGCTGTTGGTTATTGACCGGAGAGTCGTCTCGGTCATGTCTGCATGTCTCCCGAACCCGTAGGGTCTACACACTTAAGGTTCGGTGACGCTAGGGTTGTAGAGATATTAGTATGCGGTAACCCGAAAGTTTTTCGGAGTCCCGGATGAGATCCCGGACGTCACGAGGAGTTCCGGAATGGTCCGGAGGTGAAGAATTATATATAGGAAGTCCAGTTTCGGCCACCGGGAAAGTTTCGGGGGTTACCGGTATTGTACCGGGACCACCGGAAGGGTCCCGGGGGTCCACCGGGTGGGGCCACCTATCCCGGAGGGCCCCATGGGCTGAAGTGGGGAGGGGAACCAGCCCCTGGTGGGCTGGTGCGCCCCCCTTGGGCCTCCCCTGCGCCTAGGGTTGGAAACCCTAGGGGTGGGGGCGCCCCCCACTTGGCTTGGGGGGGAAGCCACCCCTTGGCCGCCGCCCCCCTGGAGATCAGATCTCCCAGGGCCGGCGCCCCCCAAGAGGCCTATATATAGGAGGGGGGAGGGAGGGCAGCCGCAACACAGCCCCTGGCGCCTCCCTCTCCCTCCCGTAACACCTCTCCCTCTCGCTGAGCTTGGCGAAGCCCTGCCGAGATCCCCGCTACTTCCACCACCACGCCGTCGTGCTGCTGGATCTCCATCGACCTCTCCTTCCCCCTTGCTGGATCAAGAAGGAGGAGACGTCGCTGCTCCGTACGTGTGTTGAACGCGGAGGTGCCGTCCGTTCGGCGCTCGGTCATCGGTGATTTGGATCACGACGAGTACGACTCCATCAACCCCGTTCACTTGAACGCTTCCGCTCACGATCTACAAGGGTATGTAGATGCACTCATCTCTCTCGTTGCTAGATGACTCCATAGATTGATCTTGGTGATGCGTAGAAAATTTTAAATTTCTGCTAGGATCCCCAACAGTGGCATCATGAGCCAGGCCTATGCGTAGTTTCTATGCACGAGTAGAACACAAACTTGTTGTGGGCGTAGATGTTGTCAATTTCCTTGCCACTACTAGTCTTATCTTGTTTCGGCGGCATTGTGGGATGAAGTGGCCCGGACCGACCTTACACGTACGCTTACGTGAGACAGGTTCCACCGACTGACATGCACTAGTTGCATAAGGTGGCTAGCGGGTGTCTGTCTCTCCCACTTTAGTCGGAACGGATTCGATGAAAAGGGTCCTTATGAAGGGTAAATAGAAATTGGCATATCACGTTGTGGTTTTACGTAGGTAAGAAACGTTCTTGCTAGAAACCTATAGAAGCCACGTAAAAACTTGCAACAACAATTAGAGGACGTCTAACTTGTTTTTGCAGCGTATGCCTTGTGATGTGATATGGCCAAAAGGATGTGATGAATGAGATATATGTGATGTATGAGATTGATCATGTTCTTGTAATAGGAATCACGACTTGCATGTCGATGAGTATGACAATCGGCAGGAGCCATAGGAGTTGTCTTTATTTTTTGTATGACCTGCGTGTCATTGAATAACGCCATGTAAATTACTTTACTTTATTGCTAAACACGTTAGCCATAGAAGTAGAAGTAATCGTTGGCGTGACAACTTCATGAAGACACGATGATGGAGATCATGATGATGGAGATCATGATGATGGATATCATGGTGTCATGCCGGTGACGAAGATGATCATGGCGCCCCGAAGATGGAGATCAAAAGAGCAAAATGATATTGGCCATATCATGTCACTATTTGATTGCATGTGATGTTTATCATGTTTTACATCTTGTTTGCTTAGAACGACGGTAGCTTAAATAAGATGATCCCTCGCAATAATTTCAAGAAAGTGTTCCCCCTAACTGTGCACCGTTGCGAAGGTTCGTTGTTTCGAAGCACCACGTGATGATCGGGTGTGCTAGATTCTAACGTTCGAATACAACGGGTGTAAGCCAGATTTACACACGCAATACACTTAGGTTGACTTGACGAGCCTAGCATGTACAGACATGGCCTCGGAACACGAAAGACCGAAAGGTTGACTTGACGAGCCTAGCATGTACACGACGGCGTGGTGGTGGATGCAGCGGGATGCCGGCAGGGCTTCGCCGGGCTCATACGAGAGAGAGAGGTGTTGCAGGGGAGGAGGGAGGCGCCCAAGGCTGTAGGTTGCTGCCCTCCCTCCCCCCTTTATATAGGCCCCCTGGGAGGGGGGGGGGGGCGCCGGCCAGATCCCATCTAGGGTGGGGGCGGCGGCCAAAGGGGGAAAGGGGGGTGCCTTGCCCCCCAAGGCAAGTGGGAAGCCCCACCACCCTAGGGTTCCCAACCCTAGGCGCATGGGGGGAGGCCCATGGGGGGGCGCCCAGCCCACTAGGGGCTGGTTCCCTTCCCACTTCAGCCCACGGGGCCCTCCGGGACAGGTGTCCCCACCCGGTGGACCCCCGGGACCCTTCCGGTGGTCCCGGTACAATACCGGTAACCCCCGAAACTTTCCCGGTGGCTGAAACTGGACTTCCCATATATAATTCTTCACCTTCGGACCATTCCGGAACCTCTCGTGACGTCCGGGATCTCATCCGGGACTCCGAACAACTTTCGGGTTTCCGCATACACATATCTCTACAACCCTAGCGTCACCGAACCTTAAGTGTGTAGACCCTACGGGTTCGGGAGACATGCAGACATGACCGAGACGCCTCTCCGGTCAATAACCAACAGCGGGATCTGGATACCCATGTTGGCTCCCACATGTTCCACGATGATCTCATCGGATGAACCACGGTGTCGAGGATTCAATCAATCCCGTATGCAATTCCCTTTGTCAATCGGTATGTTACTTGCCCGAGATTCGATCGTGGTATCCCAATACCTTGTTCAATCTCGTTACCGGCAAGTCTCTTTACTCGTACCGCAATGCATGATCCCGTGACTAACGCCTTAGTCACATTGAGCTCATTATGATGATGCATTACCGAGTGGGCCCAGAGATACCTCTCCGTCACACGGAGTGACAAATCCCAGTCTCGATCCGTGCCAACCCAACAGACACTTTCGGAGATACCTGTAGTGCACCTTTATAGTCACCCAGTTACGTTGTGACGTTTGGCACACCCAAAGCACTCCTACGGTATCTGGGAGTTGCACGATCTCATGGTCTAAGGAAAAGATACTTGACATTGGAAAAGCTCTAGCAAACGAAACTACACGATCTTTTATGCTATGCTTAAGATTGGGTCCTGTCCATCACATCATTCTTCTAATGATGTGATCCCGTTATCAATGACATCCACTGTCCATAGTCAGGAAACCTTGACTATCTGTTGATCAACGAGCTAGTCAACTTGAGGCTTACTAGGGACACGTTGTGGTCTATGTATTCACACATGTATTACGATTTCCAGACAATACAATTATAGCATGAACAATAGACAATTACCATGGACAAAGAAATATAATAATAACCATTTATTATTGCCTCTAGGGCATATTTCCAACACGGCGAGCCATAGAAAATAAATGGATCTTTAAGAAGAAGACAGACGCGGATGGTAACGTGACCATCTATAAGGCTCGACTTGTCGCTAAGGGTTATCGACAAGTTCAAGGGGTTGACTACGATGAGACTTTCTCACCCGTAGCGAAGCTGAAGTCCGTCCGAATCATGTTAGCAATTGCCGCATTCTATGATTATGAGATATGGCAAATGGACGTCAAAACGGCATTCCTTAACGGCTTTCTTAAGGAAGAATTGTATATGATGTAGCCGGAAGGTTTTGTCGATCCTAAGAATGCTAACAAGGTATGCAAGCTCCAGCGCTCCATCTATGGGCTGGTGCAAGCATCTCGGAGTTGGAACATTCGATTTGATGAGATGATCAAAGCGTTTGGGTTTACACAGACTTATGGAGAAGCCTGTGTTTACAAGAAAGTGAGTGGGAGCTCTGTAGCATTTCTCTTATTATATGTGGATGACATACTATTGATGGGAAATGATATAGAATTCTTGGAAAGTATAAAGGCCTATTTGAATAAGTGTTTTTCAATGAAGGACCTTGGAGAAGCTGCTTATATATTAGGCATCAAGATCTATAGAGATATATCAAGACGCCTCATTGGTCTTTCGCAAAGTACGTACCTTGACAAGATATTGAAGAAGTTCAATATGGATCAGTCCAAGAAGGGGTTCTTGCCTGTATTGCAAGGTGTGCAATTGAGCACGGCTCAATGCCCGACCACGGCAGAAGATAGAGAAAAGATGAGTGTCATCCCCTATGCCTCGGCCATAGGGTCTATTATGTATGCCATGCTGTGTACCAGACCTGATGTAAACCTTGCCGTAAGTTTGGTAGGAAGGTACCAAAGTAATCCCGGCATGGAACACTGGACAGCGGTCAAGAATATCCTGAAGTACCTGAAAAGGACTAAGGATATGTTTCTCGTATATGGAGGTGGCAAAGAGCTCGTCGTAAAGGGTTACGTCGACGCTAGCTTCGACACAGATCTGGATGACTCGAAGTCACAAACCGGATACGTGTATATTTTGAATGGAGGGGCAGTAAGCTGGTGCAGTTGCAAGCAAAGCGTCGTGGAGGGATCTACTTGTGAAGCGGAGTACATGGCGGCCTCAGAGGCAGCGCAAGAAGCAATCTGGATGAAGGAGTTCATTACTGACCTAGGGGTGATTCCCAATGCGTCGGGCCCGATGACTCTCTTCTATGACAACACTAGAGCCATTGCCCTTGCGAAGGAGCCCAGGTTTCACAGAAAGACCAGGCATATCAAGAGTCGCTTCAACTCCATTCGTGAAAGTGTTCAAAATGGAGACATAGATATTTGCAAAGTACATACGGACCTGAATGTAGCAGATCCGTTGACTAAACCTCTCCCTAGAGCAAACATGATCAACACCAGGACGCAATGGGTGTTCGATTCATCACAATGTTACTAGATTATTGACTCTAGTGCAAGTGGGAGACTGTTGGAAATATGCCCTAGAGGCAATAATAAATGGTTATTATTATATTTCTTTGTTCATGGTAATTGTCTATTGTTCATGCTATAATTGTATTGTCTGGAAATCGTAATACATGTGTGAATACATAGACCACAACGTGTCCCTAGTAAGCCTCAAGTTGACTAGCTCGTTGATCAACAGATAGTCAAGGTTTCCTGACTATGGACATTGGATGTCATTGATAACGGGATCACATCATTAGGAGAATGATGTGATGGACAGGACCCAATCTTAAGCATAGCATAAAAGATCGTGTAGTTTCGTTTACTAGAGCTTTTCCAATGTCAAGTATCTTTTCCTTAGACCATGAGATCGTGCAACTCCCGGATACCGTAGGAGTGCTTTGGGTGTGCCAAACGTCACAACGTAACTGGGTGACTATAAAGGTGCACTACGGGTATCTCCGAAAGTGTCTGTTGGGTTGGCACGGATCGAGACTGGGATTTGTCACTCCGTGTGACGGAGAGGTATCTCTAGGCCCACTCGGTAATGCATCATCATAATGAGCTCAATGTGACTAAGGCGTTAGTCACGGGATCATGCATTGCGGTACGAGTAAAGAGACTTGCCGGTAACGAGATTGAACAAGGTATTGGGATACCGACGATCGAATCTCGGGCAAGTAACGTACCGATTGACAAAGGGAATTGTATACGGGATTGATTGAATCCTCGACATCGTGGTTCATCCGATTAGATCATCGTGGAACATGTGGGAGCCAACATGGGTATCCAGATCCCGCTGTTGGTTATTGACCGGAGAGTCGTCTCGGTCATGTGTGCGTGTCTCCCGAACCCGTAGGGTCTACACACTTAAGGTTCGGTGACGCTAGGGTTGTAGAGATATTAGTATGCGGTAACCCGAAAGTTGTTCGGAGTCCCGGATGAGATCCGGGACGTCACGAGGAGTTCCGGAATGGTCCGGAGGTGAAGAATTATATATAGGAAGTCCAGTTTCGGCCACCGGGAAAGTTTCGGGGGTTACCGGTATTGTACCGGGACCACCGGAAGGGTCCCGGGGGTCCACCGGGTGGGGCCACCTATCCCGGAGGGCCCCATGGGCTGAAGTGGGAGGGGAACCAGCCCCTGGTGGGCTGGTGCGCCCCCCTTGGGCCTCCCCCTGCGCCTAGGGTTGGAAACCCTAGGGGTGGGGGCGCCTCCCACTTGGCTTGGGGGGGAAGCCACCCCTTGGACGCCGCCCCCCTAGAGATCAGATCTCCCAGCGCCGGCGCCCCCCCAGGAGGCGTATATATAGGAGGGGGGAGGGAGGGCAGCCGCAACACAGCCCCTGGCGCCTCCCTCTCCGTCCCGTAACACCTCTCCCTCTCGCTGAGCTTGGCGAAGCCCTGCCGAGATCCCCGCTACTTCCACCACCACGCCGTCGTGCTGCTGGATCTCCATCAACCTCTCCTTTCCCCTTGCTGGATCAAGAAGGAGGAGACGTCGCTGCTCCGTACGTGTGTTGAACGCGGAGGTGCCGTCCGTTCGGCGCTTGGTCATCGGTGATTTGGATCACGACGAGTACGACTTCATCAACCCCGTTCACTTGAACGCTTCCGCTCGCGATCTACAAGGGTATGTAGATGCACTCATCTCTCTCGTTGCTAGATGACTCCATAGATTGATCTTGGTGATGCGTAGAAAATTTTAAATTTCTGCTATGATCCCCAACACTTTTTAGGTGCAACTACCTAATATTGAGGAACCTTTTATTATGCATTGTGGAAGGTGTGAAGGCTTGTGATGACTACTTCAGGCTGAAAAGAGTTGCACTTGGCTACTTGGGTTCTCTTCTCTCCAAAAGTGCATTAAGGCTATCAGGATGCTTGTATGTATGGCCCACCCACTGGTGCCATTGATGAGTACCTCTAGATGTGTGAGATCATATACCATGAGGAAATGGTCAGGTTTTGCCAAGCCGTTTGAAAAATAGAACTTGTGAGAGCCAAATGTCAAGGACACAAACCAACCTTTTTGCGCTTGGGGAATCAAGAGGTTCGCTAGTATGGTTTGATGAGCTAATCACATGCACTAGGAATGGAAGAACTGTCAATCTGCTGTGCAAGGGGAACACCAAGGCCATGTTGGAGAACCCCCTCTCATTCTTGGAGAAATGGCATCATATTATATGTGTATTTGGCACTGTTTATTTGGCATGCCAGATCATCTCACAACGACACCAATGTGCTTCAGCGGTCTCCATTGTTTTCACGACTTTGTGAAGGCAATGCTCAGAAGTGCAACTACCAAGTTAATGGGAACAACTATACCATGTGGTACTACCTTGCTGATGTCTACAACCCAAAAGGTAACAAAAGCTCTCACCGCACCATCCTGCTAGGCACGTACCACCTCCACGCCTCCATGTGGTGACTGCGTTATAGAGCTTGTCAACCTCCCATTGCAACAAGAAGTCGGGTTTCGGTATTTAAGTGCTATAGAATATGAGACAGTAGATTTTTGCAAAATGGGGTAGATAAATTGGGGACACCATTAGGGGGTGTATGATTTCTAGCCACACTTTATCAAACCTCAAGTCATGAAAGTATGACCAAGTTAGGTGGGTGTTTGGTTCTATCCACACTTAAGGCAAGATTTTTGTGTGGGAAATAAAGCCTACATGTTATACACACGAAAGTGTGCCAAGATTCCTTAGACAAGGCAAATTGTGGCTAAGAATTTGACCACCTAAACTAATGCAAGTTTAAAAAAATGGTGTGGGAAACTATTGGCAAAGTTAGCCACCAACCATACATGCCCGACATTTTTAGCGGACTAGTAGGAGGGTGTATGGGCGTGTCCACGAACACGTGCAGAGACATTTGAATGGAGAATAGGTGTATATGCTTAATGATGTCCTTGGAAATTGGTTGCTTCGCCAAGGAAAATGCGAGCACAAGGATTTGAACCTTGATGGGCTGGGGATACCACTTTCCTCCTAACCATTCAACCACAGATTGGTTCACTGTTAACAAAGTATTTGCAAAATGGTAAATGAGTATGAAGAAAATGTTTACTCGTGTATACGAAAAGTGTTTACAGATAACGATCTCAGAGTTCGCCGCCTGCTCCCGTACTTTTTCCGCGCGTCTCCTGGTCTTAGCGTACCTCGCGCGCGAAGCTCTTAGCTTCTCTGTCACTAGTAAAAAAGCTTGCACGCGTAATACGCGTCTCAGATGACACACTTTCAGTGAAAAGGACAATACAAAGATGTTCATAATTTATTTATCTTTTTCGAAAACAAGGACGTTCATAATAAAACCAATCGTTGGGGAAAAGACCCGGATACTGGCGAGATGAGCGAGATTAGCGGACGACCTGTCGGGGCGACAGGAAGGCGATCGTTGGGGAAACGGGATCTGGTCCATCCCGAAGCGAGCGAGATCGGTGATAAGGGGAAGGGGAAGATCGCATGCAGCGAGCGGGCGCCTTGTGGAAGAGAGGATCTGTTGGGATTGAGAGAATCATGGATCAAAGCCCGGGAGTCGGTGAGTGCGTACGCGTTGAGAAGGAAGGGGAGACTAGAAAATCAGAAGGATGGCCGCCGAGTGGAACCGAATCTGGGGCTTCAGAGGATCAAGGAAAAGGTAAAATCGATGAGGGAGGATCTGGGAAATAGATTTATGGAATGGGATCAGATTTCAAATGTTCTTGGCCGAGAGGATTCAAATCATGTGAAACCTCTTGATAAAGGGGGTGGGCGGGATCCAAGTTTAGAGAGATCATAGGAGAGCCCGAGGGGAAGAAATCAAATCGTGTCATATCAATTGGCAGAATCACCAAAGGAAAGGTCCACCCAGAGGAGTATAAAGATCCACAGAGGGACGGAGTACAGGTCTCATCTCGCAGTCGGCTGCCTATTTGTCAAGACTGCTTAATGAATGGAATAATGCTGTAGCAGGTGGAGCGACGCTGGACGGAAAAGATTGTGGGGCTCTGACCAAGCCATGCCCAAGCGATCGTGCAAACCAAAAAGAACAGTGGACTGCACCTTTGAGAGGCACTGCTAAACTGAACACCGATGCATCCTTTCTCCCTAATAGCGGAAAGTGTTGGGGAGGCGCAGTTGCGCGGGATCACAAAGGGCACATATACCTGTCGGTGGGAAGGAAGGTGAATCCTGCGGGTTGCGCTCAGGAGGCTGAGGGACAGGCCTTGTTAATGGGCTTGCAAGCTTTGGCTTCTCGTTTTAACGGGAATATCGTGGTACGGACTGCAAAGCTCTTGCTGATGACCTTACAGATAGTGGCCAGAACAGGTCAGCTAGCTACAGCTTGATCATGGATATTAAGTCGCTGCTACAAAGTTTTGAGAGCCAGCAGGCGGTCCACATCAACAGGGACCGAAATTCCCTTGCACATGAGATTGCAGCAGAAGCAAGGAAATCAGGGGTTTCCTTTTGATTGCAAATGTATGCACTCTGAATGTAACCCCCCACTAGAGTAAGCCTGTTTACTCTAGTCCTAAAAAAAGTGTTTACAGAAAAAAGCAATGTGTTAAAAGATGTTAATCTTATAAATGAAAATATTAATCAAGCATTTGCAAATGTTGAAATATGTATAGAGAAAATGTCGACCATGTATTCAACAAATGTTAATCTAGTAATTAAAAAGATGGTAACCAAGCATTTAAAACTACTAAAAATGTGCATAGAAAAATGTTGAACTTCGAATAAAAATTTTATATTTGTTTTTTTTCTTCGAAAAACGGGTTATCCCCGGCCTCTGCATCAGAACGATGCATGCGGCCATAATTATTAATGAGCAAAATGTGCAACACAAGTCTTCATGTCTCAAACAAAGAACGAAAAAGGCTCACAAAGAGCCAAAAAAGTAAAAGAGAAGCCACAACCGGCTGGCAACAAGAGATAGGAAAACTAATTGCCTATCCTATTACATGACCGCCATCCAAACCGGTTGAAAATAGCCCGTGCTACCATCTCCCATCGGGTAGATCCAGTAACCATACACTCCCTGGCCTCCGTTGGAGTGAGTAGCGACCACATACGGATCAACGCAGTGGCTCGGAAAATAACCTGCAAAAAATGAATATTTGTTGTTATGTTAAAGACCAAATCATTTCTGCAGTTCTAGACTGCCCATAATAAAGCACATACTCCTACACGAATATGTCTCGATGTTTCAGAGTCTATCCCATCTAACCACGTCCCAAATAACGTGTTGATAGTATTCAGAGGAGTAATATTAAATACTATGTGAACCGTCCGCCACATTTTTTTTGCCAAAGGGCAATCAAGAAAGAGGTGTTTGATGGATTCATCATGGTCGCGGAAACTACTTCTTGTAGATCCTGTCCAGCTGCGTTTTGCCAAATTATCCTTAGTTAAAATGACTTGTTTATGCACAAACCACATAAACACTTTGATTTTCAAAGGAACTTTGACTTTCCAAACATGTTTCAAACGAGGAACAACGCTAGAGTTGATAACATCCAGATACATGGATTTAACCGAGAACTCTTCATTCTTAGTTAACTTCCAGCACAACTGATCGGACTGTTAAGACAACTAAACATCCATCAAACGTCTCACAAGATGGAGCCAGGCGTCCCACCTATTACCCGCTAGCATCCTCCTAAATTGAAAATGTTATATTTGTATTTAAAAATGCTAAACATGTACAAGAAAAATATTATTGATGTATACAAAAAATATAGAATGAAAACCAAAAGAAGCAAAGAAAAATAAAAAACTAACAAAAACCAAAAAAGAAACAATAGAAACCAAAGAAAAGGAAACAAAAAAACACCAAAGAAACAAATGCAAAAGGAATGAAATACAATGAAAACCGATAAAGAAACAAAGAAAAAAACCCATTGAAAACCAAGAAAGAAACAAAAAAGGAAAAAAATGAGAAAGAAAAGAAAAAGAGATGAAAACCATGAAAGAAACAAAAGAGAAACCAAGTAAAAACAAAATAAAAAAATAAAAACCAAAGTCCAAGGACAAAAAAAAGAAAACCAAAGAAGAATAAGAAAACCACAAAAAATGGGAAAAAAATCTGAACGCAGACATAAAAAATTAGAATAAGTAAAAGAAAAAATTATGAATACTGACAAAGAAACATAAATAAGACAAAAAAGACAGATTGGAAAACCAAAGAAAACAGAAGTATAACGAGGAAAAATAAAAAACCTGGGTGAGAAATAAAAGAAAACCAACAAAAAATAAAACAAGAAATCCAAACAAATGAGGTGCGAAAAATAAAAGGAAGCAACTAACCCGAAGAAAACCTAGAAAGGAAACAAAAAGACAAAAAAAAGTAAAACCGAGAAGAAACAAAGAAAACCTATTGAAAACATAGAAAAAAAAAGAGAAGAAACAAAAGAAAACAAAAGTAAAAAGGAAGAAAATAATCGAATAAATCAGAACGAATACAGCCCCGTCTCAATCGAAACCTGATTTTTTTAGTCTAAACACACTTCACTTTATTGAATAATGTTCATAGGGATACAATTCAAGTCTGGGGGTTTAAGAGCCACACATGGCGCCCTGGGTCCAGACCACAAGCATGCTTAGCGAGGCTATATGCCTCTTGATTGGTTTCCCGTCCTTCAAAGATGACGGAACATTGATGGAAAAGCTCCATCATCTCTCTAATTTCCTTCACAATGGTTGCATACATTCCACCAATGCCTAGCTTGATATCCTGCACCACACCCTTGGAGTCAGAGGCGACTATAACATGAGATAATGAAAGGTCCTGGGCAAGCGCAAGGGCTTCCCGGCAAGCTAGTGCCTCGAGCGTCCGGATCAGTGAGGCCGGCGCATCTGATCGCAGACGAGCCCAAGAAATTGCCTTCTCCATCCCTGCACACTGCACTAAAAGAGCCTTCATCATTCGTTCTATTGACAGCCCCATCAACACGGATTTTTGCAAAGTTCTCCGGTGGGCTTATCCATCTAGGCTTCCTGACGCTAGAATGAGTAGCTGGGGTGTGCTTCACCTCTTTTGGCTTACAGTCATTGAGCTCTCGTATATACTTCATGATGAATTGGTGAGTTGACATCGGGCTCTGGAAGATGTGCTCGTGTAAAGCTTGTCGCCGAGAGAACCAAATAGCCCAGAGAGTAACGAGGACTTGAGTGAACACTGCCGTCGGGAGCGTGTCCAGTAGGGAGAAGATCCACCGTTTTGCATCTGGTTCGGTTGTTTCAGAAAGGACCTGGAATATCTCCGGCGCTTGCAATGCCCAAACCGAACGAGCAACATGACAATGCAGAAGGGAGTGTTGCTATGAGTCTGTTGTACCACATAGCCCGCAGCTATCCACCGTCGACATGTTTCGATGATGTAACACGTCCGCCGTCGGGATCAACTGTTGAGCTAGTCTCCAAAGAAAATTTTTGACCTTTGAAGGCACATCTACTTTCCAGAGCTTGGACCATGACTTTCGTTCACCTTCAGAGCTGGAAGAATCTGAACGCCCCTCCAACCAAGCTTCTCGGCTGTGCTTTGTGGTCACTAGCATGCGATACGCCGATCGAACTGAGAAAACTCCGTTCTTCTCATGAGCCCAAGACCAGAAATCATCAATATGTTTTGTACATAGGGGAATTGAGAAGATAGCCGCAGCATCAGTTGGTAAAAATACTTGCATAATAGTTTGTCGATCCCAAGACGCATCCGGCTGTATCAGTTCACCAACTAGCTGCGGAGGGTTAGGGACCCTGCTCATGATCGGCCACATGTTGTGGGCACGCGGGAGCCAGTTATGGTGCCATATCTCCGTAGTCTGACCGTCTCAGATCCGACGTATGAGACCTTGTGACAATGTATCCCTCCCGTCTAGTATGGCTCTCCACACTTGTGATGGGGAAGATCCAAGTTCGGCTCGACGAAATTCTGCTGTTGGGAAATATTTGGCCTTCAGGATCCTTGCACTTAGGGTATCTGGGCCCGACAAAATACGCCACGCCTGTCTCGCAAGAAGGGCGAGGTTAAACAGTTCGATGTCGCGAAAACCAAGGCCCCCGCACTGCTTGGGCCTAGTCATGGCACTCTAAGAAACCCAGTGCGGCTTCCTCTTGCCATCCTTGCTGCCCCACCAAAATTTCCTTATGAGAGAGTTCAAATGCTCGCAAAGTCCCCGGGGAAGTTTGAAACATGACATTGAGTATACCGGAACAGCCTGTGCTACCGATTTAATGAGGACTTCTCCCTCCCCCCCCCCCCACCACCGAGAGAATTTTTTCAAGCCAACCTTTAACTTTGTTCCACACTCTGTCCTTCAGAAACTTGAAAGTACCATTTTTGTTGTTGCCCACATCAGACGGCATTCCCAAATATCTTTCTGAAAGAGACTCATTGGTAATGTTAAGTGTCTGTTTCACTTCGGTTCTGAGGTTGTTTGGGCACCCTTTGCTGAAGAAAACCGAAGATTTAGAGAGGTTGATTCTCTGACCCGAGGCATGGCAATAAGAGTCTAACAAGGAGGACAACTCATTTGCTCCGTCAACACTGGCCTTAACAAACAACAGGCTATCATCTGCGAAAAGCAAGTGGCTTACCGGCGGAGCCGATGGAGCTACTCGAATACCACTGAGGTGCGATGATTCATTTGTAGTTTTTAAGAGGCACGAAAGGCCCTCCGCTGCAAGCAAGAACAGGTAAGGAGAAATTGGGTCCCCCTGTCGGATCCCTCTAGATGGCAAAAACTCTTCAAGTTTGCTGCCATTGAATAAAACTGAGAATTTGACCGAACTCACCATTCTCATGATCAGAGCCTCCCAAGTGGGAGCAAACCCCATCTTTAACATAATAGCCTCCAGGTAGCTCCACTCGACTTTATCATAAGCTTTCATCATGTCCAGCTTGACTGCACAAAAACTGTTTCTTTGTGCCTTGTTCCTTTTCATAAAGTGCAAACATTCATATGCCGTGATGATATTGTCAGTGATCAGTCGTCCTGGAACAAAAGCAGATTGCTCCTCGGAGATAATATCAGGGAGAATGATTTTAAGTCTATTGGACAAAACCTTTGAAGCAATCTTGTAAAGAACATTACAGAGACTTATAGGACGGAACTGCGTGAGCTGGGTGGGTCTTTTACCTTCGGGATAAGAACTAAAATAGTTTCATTAATTACCTCCGGGCTCTCCTCCCCCCGGAGAATGCGAAGAACCACCTCTGTCACCTCATTACCGCATAGTGCCCAATGCCTTTGGAAAAAGTGAGCCGGATATCCGTCTGGTCCCGGTGCCTTCGTAGGATACATTTGAAACAGGGCCGTCTTGACCTCCTCAGCTGTGTACGGAGCGGTCAGATTTTCATTCATCTCGCTTGTTACTTTGCACGGGACAGCCGCCAGAACCTCATTCATCCCCGACGTGCCCTCAGAGGCGAAGAGATTTTTATAGAAAGAGTTCACCAAATTGGCCATCTCGGACACATCCTGCGTTGTCGATCCATCGTCACGTTGGAGGTTTTTTATTTGGTTCTTCCTTCGTCGCATGCTAGCTCGACGTTGGAAGTACTTTGTATTTTTGTCTCCGTCCGTGAGCCAGTCCACCCGGGATCTCTGACGGAGCAGGATCTCTTCCATGTGATAGAGCTCGACGAGTCGATCCGCTGTTTTGACCTCTGCATGTGACGGTGCGGTTCTCTGAGGGTCATTTTGAAAAACGAGCCGAGCCGATCCGCTGTTTTGACCTCAATCGAAACCTGACTGGGCCGGCCGAATGGCTATGTGTGGGAAAAAACATTTCCGGCGAGGGCAACATATATCTCGCTGTCAGCAAGATATAGCTGTCGCGTGCTTACTGTGAGCGTTAAGGGAGCGATCACGTTTCAGCGTTGGACATAGGCCGGTCCATTAGGAAAGCAAGTGAGCGAATCATTACGAGCGGTTTTAGGAATCTTCTCCAAAGATTTGTGACTTGTTTTGGAGTATCTTGTAATGTTCTATTTGGTTTTACTTTTTTTTTTCTCAAATGATAAGTGCCACATGTGTGAAGCACCGGGTCTAACGTTTTTTACAACTAAAAATGTCATTCGGAAAGAAAAACCAAACAAAAAAAGACCAAAACTTGCCATCCAAAAAGGAAGTTGTTATGCTTCATAACTAAAGTTGTTATCCACGCCTCACTAAACTTGACACAAAAAATGCTTCCATGTGTCCGTGCCACACGTCTGGCACTTATCAGGGTCCTTGTTTTTTTGTTTTTTTTCTCCTTTTTCTTTTTAAAAATATCACATTTAAAAAAAAATCTTCAAAAGTTGTTCACATTTTCGAAAATTTCAATTTTTTGGAAATAAAATAAATTTAAAAGATTGCTCACAACTTCATTTTTTAGAATTTCCAAAATCTTCATAATTCAACAAATATTCAAAAATTTCAAATATATTCACATTTCATAACATTTTTTAGTATTTAAAAAATTGTTCACGTTTTTAATAATTGTTCGCAGACATTTCTTGAATTCTGGAACATGTTTTGAATTCTTGAGCATTTCTTGAATTGGTGAACAGTATTTCTAAATCGTGAACATTTTTAATAAACTTTTTGTATTCAAGAACATTTTTTAAATTGGCGAAACTGTTTTCAAATACATACCTTTTATTAGTTGAAAATGAAACAAATCAGAAAAAGCTGACCTACGCTCGCTCGCTGAAGGAGACTCGCGCAGATGGGTCGGCCCCATGCAGCAGTTGCCAACTTGAGGCACGCGAGCGACACAACGCTTCTCGCTCGCCGGACACAAAAAGCGTTAAGCCTCCGATGGCTCACTAGCGTAGGTATTGGGATTTTGAAGTGATGTTTCGTTGCCCAAATATTGTGATATGAACTCATGTTTGTTTCCACAAGGTTGGATATGTTATCCAGAAACACTGCTGTTGTTTTACCGTGTATTTGAGTGAAACTATCAAAATGATCCCCGTCTGATCAAAGTTTTTCTGAACTTTCTCTTCAAGATTTTCCTCCCCCTTCCCTCGTGGCTAGGGTAATTTCTTCCTTCCAAACTTCTGGCGAACTCGTGGATTCGTCATCCCTCTCTCTGCCACTTTAGCGGTCGGTTGCATGGAGGAGAATCCCGGTGCCTTTTGTTCCGACTAGCAGTTTATTAGGTTAGTTTTTTTTAGTTCTCGCAGGTACGGCGTATGGGCTTATGGTAGTGCTTCTTCTTAGAGTTTGTCTTTTGGACTTCGATTCTCCTTGAGTTTGTCCATCTGGACGTAGTTGACGGACCTCCGGCGTAGATTTCTGCCGTCTCCTTGGGGTGTCGATGTTAGGGTTTCTCATCGTGCATGTACGACGACGTTACAGGGTACTGGTCCTTAAGGGCACGTGCATGGAGACTTTTCAGCTGTCAACCACATGGTCAAGTCAGCTTTGATAGGGCCACAACAGCGCGTCGGTGGCTCGTTCTAACTTCGGTAGTGGTCACTCGGAGGTCTAGAGACCCTGATGAAATTTTTGTTATGTTTGAGGTGTTTTTTACTTCTGATGAACTTTTGTAATAGATGTTAGAGTTGTTTCGTATATAGTGTACAAGATAGGTTACAATTGGACTTGTAGTTGTATTATGTTTAGATAGAATATGGAGTCGTGTCCTAGTAGGACACTTGTATCCTAGGCCTCTCATATATAGCGGGGGTAAACACACGATGTAACCTATGCCAACATAATAGGACGGGCACGCAGGGGAAGCCGGCGGCGTGTGCCGGCGCCCGGGCGGCCGGGGTGCGGTATTGTGACGGTGTCACGGGGAGGAGCGCCCGTAGTCAAGCTCCGGGGATGTAGCCATATCGGTGAACCTCGTTAACAAATCTCGGTGTCGTGCTCGTGTGATTGTTTGGTCCTCGGATGATCGACGGTATGCCTCGAATTTATTCTAACAAGTGGTATTAGAGCAAGGTTTAAGATCGAGACGGATCGTGTTGATTCAGTGGACGGCTTGATTTTCTAGATCGGTATCGTCTGCACGGAAATTGGCGTAAAGCAATAAGTGTTGCACGGTTGAGATCGATTGAAAGAAGTCAGGCGAAGAGCAATCTCGGCGAGTTGCGGTTGGAATCGGATCAGGGCGGCTCGATCCGTTTGAGCGGCGGCGACGTAATGCATGCACAGCACGGCAGAGCGCTTGACACAGCGCTTGAAGAGTCCTGGAAGGAGCACATGGCTGGCCTAGCCCTGTGCGAGGCCCAGGCCCAGATGGCGTGTTATTGCCGGGCAGGCCGAAGGTGGTGTGTGGTATGCAGGTTGTGCTCGTGGAATCGCAGCTCGGGTTGTCTAGCAAGGCAGCATCGTAGGATTTGTTTTGGACAAAAAGAAAAGGGACCGAGTCCCGGGAGGAGATTCTCCTCGTTCCGAGCCAGAGACCTGCAACATCAAGGCAGCCTACAGACGCAGATCCAAGGAAAATCCATCGTAAGTTGTATGGCATTGGCAGAAAAGGCAATAATTAACGCATTGGAGTTTAGCCAAGTGAGCCATCACGTGAAGACCAACTCTTGGTTGGTTGTGCTAGTAGTACACAGAGGATCTGTTCGTATACATGGGGCATCGCGTGGAATGCTCAGATAAATTTTCACAGGGTCAGCCGTACGAAGAATCATGGCACCAACAGGAACCAGGTTTGAGGTGGAGAAGTTTGACATAACTGAAAACCTTGGGTTATGGCAGACAAGGGTGAAAATTTGTTGGCACTACAGGGATGCTTGAAGGCGTTGCGGGATGTCAAGCCAGACGGACGATGAGGACTGTGAGGAGTTCCAGATGGTTGCAGTCGGGGTAGTTCGGCTGGGTCAGACTTGTCAGTCTGACGGATCGACGCAAGTCGGATGGTACAGAAGACGGTGGTGCGATCGGCGACGATGACATAGGAGCGTGATGCCGATGGTGACCGACTTCTGGGCGTGGAAACACATGGCACAGGCCCGAACGCTTGTGTGCCTTCGACAAGACTATGACGCGGGATTGATTCAAGGTGGTGTATACACGGAGCTTGAAGTCGATGAGGCGCAGGGGTGGACTGATCATCTATTATGGAGTCATGTTGAAGGTGGAGCTGGATTGAGGGGCTACGGCGTAAGTCAACGGGGTCGAAGCCTATTCAGCAGGCGGGAAAAAGCGAGTGACATGCAGTTCGGACTGGAGCCTAGTGGTCTGATGAAAGCGTGAAACTCGTCATCGGTCGGTGATGGTCGATGGTACTCTGCAGTGGGGGTTGAGTGGTGTGGGTTCGCGACCCTTGAGACTCGACTAGAACAGCGGAGGCTCAACGCGGTAATAGCGGCGAGGCGTGCGGTATGCACGGGACATGGAGACGGGTCAGGGCTCCGGTGATCATACATGTGGTGAGACAAGTGCGAATTTGACTCGGGATGATTACAAGCAATGGTGAAATTCCTTCAAGTTTCAGACAGACGGTCAAGAAAGGAGCGGTGATGTTGAGTTCGGGTAACTCTTAGGTGTGACACCCAATATGTGAGTTGTTCACTTTCATGCAGGTCAGTGATCAGTATGTGATGGCGTTGGACTGATACTCTGGAAGTTGAGAGTGCAAACTAGAGTAATGTGGAACTTGATTTTGCTCGAGTGTTGACTGTGGTCAAGAAAAGAAGGGACTACAAGTTGCAGGTGGAGTCATATGGAGTCTTTGGAGTAGCAGCGGTGCTCATGGGATAAGCTCAAGTCCAATGTACATGGAAGTATGACACATGGATAAATGCAGGGTGGTGGAGTATATTCGTCAAGGTAGAGTTTGTTAGAGTTGTGTCGAATATAGTGCACAAGGTAGGTTACAATTGGACTTGTAGTTGTATTGTGTTTAGATAAGATATGGAGTCGTGTCCTAGTAGGACACTTGTATCATAGGCCTTTCATATATAGCGGGGGTAGACACACGATGTAACCTATGCCAACATAATAGCACGGGCACGCAGGGGAAGCCGGCGGCGTGTGCCGGCGCCCGGGCGGCCGGGGTGCAGTATTGTGATGGTGTCACGGGGAGGAGCGTCCGTAGTCAAGCCCCGGGATGTAGCCATATCGGTGAACCTCGTTAACAAATCTCGTGTCGTGCTCGTGTGATTGCTTGGTCCTTGGATGATCGACGGTATGCCTCGGATTTATTCTAACAATAGATTTGAATCTTTTTCGCAAAAAAGTTGCAAAAACATATATTTGAACTTGCCCAAACGTACTACAGTACATTTTAGTTGCTACACTTATACTTGTGGAGTAGAACACAAAGCAATACAAATGACTGCAGTTCTGTAGCTGCCTTTCTTCAGAGTGGAGCAATACTTTTTCTTCAGATTTCAGCTTGACCAAACACCCGATGCAGCAGCACTTCAGACGCCGATGACCGATGCGGCGTCGAGCACGCCCTACACCCTCCGAAGGCCCCGTCGTGGCACCATCGACGAGCGCTGTGGACCCGCTGCCGGCAAGGTGCTGGCTCAGAGCATCTCCAGCCGTTGGCCCTCAGGAGAGGCTAAAAATCGCCCCCCCGGGACGCACCGACGCTAAACCGCGCGCTGGGGCGTGATGCCCCTCAGTCGCGGCGCCCATGTTAAAAAAAACTTAAATACGGCACAAATACGGCTCAAATTTAACACAAACGTCGGCGAGATCGTTCAAATTTAAACATATTTTACAAAAAAGAAAAAAAAACTACTAGGGGCTGCTCCTCGCCGTCTCCCTCGCCGCTCCTCGCCGCCCGCCGCCCGCCCTTGCAGTTCTACATGCCGAGGAGGCTGTAGAACCGCGTGTAGTCGCCGCCGTCGTCGTCGTCGCCGCCGCCGTCCCTGCTGCATCCCTCCCCTGGTTGGCGCGGCGGGTTGGACGGTCCGGGGGCGTCCTCGTCGTCGTCGCTGTCGAGGAACACGACGCCGTGCTCGTCCTCGCGCCCACGTTTGCGGGCTTCTATCTCCTACAGGGCCCGGCGCTACCGGACCATCTCGTCGCGGTAGTAGTCGTCCCGCGCCCACTGTAGGGCCTCCTCGTCGGAGAAGCCGCGCCGGGCTATCTCCTCGTACTCCGGGGGGAGGCCGGGCTCCGGCTTGGGCTCGACGAGGACGAAGCGGCCGGAGGGGGGGGGGCGGAGTCGCCGATGCGGACGCCGGAGCTGCGGGTAGGGCTTCCAGAGCGGGCTGTCGGGGGTGTACCGCGGGACTTCCCTCGCCGCCCGCGGCAGGGACGCGCGGATACGTGCGACCTCCGCACGCCGCGCCGCCCTGGTGGGTGGTGGTGGCACCGGCACGCCGCCGGCGCTGATCCTCCACGCCCCGGGCACCCGCATGTCCGGCGGGACCGGGTACTCGGCCTCGAAAAAGAGGCGAGCCTCGTCCTCGTGAAGTTGGCGGCGCCCGAAGCCATTCGCCGTCGCGCCGTCGCCTGGGAAGCGAGGGAGGAAGGGGGAGAAATGGGCGCGTCGGCAGTGGAGGATCTGTGCGTGTCTCTGGCGCGCTGGTGGTCGGCTTATATAGGCGGAGGCGCCGCGTAGTACGCGTGGCCGGCGCGTTATGCGTGGCGGGTGAGGGGACGCGCGTCGCCTGGCCTTCACTGCGCCGCCCGTGAGGCATCAATGGAGGCTGACCGGCGCGCAGCTTTGGCATTGATTCGCCGCGGGAAACGAGGCGATGAGGACGACGAAGCGGCGAGAAGAGAGTCGAGTTGCTGGCAAGGGGGCCCCGCGGCTTTTCGCGCCAAAAACGATTCGCCCGGCGCCCCCGAGCGCCCCCCAGCGCGCCGGGTTCGGGTTGGGTCCGCCGGCGCTAATTTCGGCCCGAGCCGGCGAAAACTTGGCCCTTGGGGCGCGACTGGGCCTTTTTTTGGCGCCGGCGGCCGAAAAATCGCCTGGGGGGCCTTGTTGGGGGCGCGGCTGGAGATGCTCTCACGAAACCAGCAGAGCAGCACCGCAGCAACCTGGTAACAGTGTAGACTGATTCCATTGGAGAAAGAGAGAGGGGGAGAGCATTTTCATCCTCGTATAAAACACACGAGCTGGCATAATAGTACAAGCTTCCCCTAAAACATACTGGTGTGACTGGCATCATGCTAAACTGTACAAAATGGGGGGTGGGGGCAACACATACAATCACTGAACACAGTATTGACACCGCACATAAGGTCAAAGGAAACTGAAGCCAAAACCATATAAAAATGCATAACTAATTTTCACAGTTGCTGGTACAAAAGCTGAAGAATGCCCAAAAAAGAGCACTAATAACTTCATCCTCGAGCATTTCTATACTAGTGAAATTACACTTCGACTTCCAGATAGCTAGTTAGATCTTCTGCCTCATTCTCCAACTGAAGCCATTGTTGCTAGTTAGATCTTCTGCTCTTTTGAATCTGCCTCTTGGTCCAAGTGAAGCCACTTACGCGTAAGCATATAGGATGACATAACAGCCCCGGCTAACCCCAGAAAATCATTGAGTCTCTTCGAAAACCGCTTCGACCGCCTGCAAGTTCAGAGATGTAATAAAATTTGTTAACAAATTATTTCAAGGAAAAAAGAACATGAAAAGGACGGCATATGTTCTGAGTAGATACCACAAGGGGTCATTGGGTCTAGGCTCGATTTGCACCGCAAGCTGCTGGAGCATGCGTGTGTTTTGACAGCCTTCCTTGGTAAGCCGGGTGTCGTATCGCCTTTCTGTGTCAGCAATCAGATCAAACAACTCTTCTCTCTTCTTCTTGATTTCCCTCAAAGCAGAAGCCTTCCCATCTTGATGCACTGCTATTTCCTTTACAAATTACGTAGAAGTTAGATACAATAACTAACAACATATTCAACATATTCATTGATGCAAGCCTACATAGCTATAGTTGATCTAGAATGTTATTGTAGGCATGCCTAAAACTAAACAGTGTCATATTTCCTTTGCAAAAGATATTTCATTCTCGAATCATGCTTACTGATGGCAAAACCAAGATTTACAAAATAATTTGGAACTAGCTAGTGTTGATAATCCTAGGGGGTAAGCAATCCCCATCCTGCCGTTTGGAAAAGGATTTGATTATTACGAGACCTATGGTATTGCGAGGCGTGGAATTGCTAGATCCCTAATCATGTTATGCGCAGAGCACAGTAGCGAATCAATCAGCAGTCGATGAAATAATCGATAGAAGTCGTGATTTTCGGTACCTCAACACCAGAGGAAGTATGCCGGAGGGAAGAGGGGGCTGCTGCCGGCGGACCGCCGTGGATGAGCCTCCTTGGCACCTCCGTTTTCGTTCGCTGGAGAACAAAGCCAGCCAACCTCCTCGCCGCCTGCCGAATCGCCGATCTCAAGCTCTCTTCGTATCCTCGCCTCGAATCGCCTGAGTTTGCGTCTGTGCTCGTAATTTTATCAGTGGATTGGGATTTGGGAGGAAAGACTTCTCTTGCATTTATATATGCGGCGACTGAGTTCCGGGTCCGTCTCCGTCAAGACCACGAAGCCCCACCGCGTGGCTGGCATCGGACTTCCGACTCCGCCTCCACTAGGAAAAGTGAAGATTTTGAAGAATTTGTTGAGCATACGTACCCTCCGCCAGGTGTTTAGGTTAGGGTTCCTCGCTCGCCTTCCGCCGCCGCTTCTTATTCCGACCGCCGCGTTTGATATTTCTGTAACCGAGCTTTTTCCTTTTGAGGGCAGCGTGTTCGCCCAATACTTTCAGAATCGAGCGTCCCACCGGAAAAGAAAAAAATACAGTATGGGCCTTGAGACGAGATGATGGTAGGCGCTGTAAGATTGATGAGGAAATGAGGGAGATGGCTGCAGCCTATTATCAGAATCTGTTTACTTCAGAAAGGTCTATGCATGCTGACCGCTTGCTTCAACACTTTGAAAGTGTGATTTCTGAAAATATGAATGACAAACTTACGGCTGCTATTTCAGACTTGGAAATAGAGACTGCTCTTTTCCAAATGGGGCCTACGAAGGCGCCCGGGCCTGACGGATTTCCGGCGCTATTTTACCAAAGGCACTGACCGATGGTACGTGGAGATGTGTGTACGGCGGTTCGAGATTTTCTTGCAGGGGTCGCTGCTCCAAATTCTTTTAACGACACTGTTATAGTCATGATTCCGAAGGTTACTTCGCCGGAGTTATTATCACAATTCCGACTCATCAGCCTATGTAATGTTCTATACAAGATCGCTACAAAAGTCCTCGCCAATAGACTCAAGGTGATCTTGCCACTGCTGATATCTGAGGAGCAGAGTGCTTTTGTCCCGGAAGGCTAATCACGGATAATGTTCTCGTCGCGTATGAATGTGTGCATGCGATTAGGACAAGAAAGCACAAGAACCCTCTCTGTGCGGTCAAGCTGGACATGATGAAGGCGTATGACAGGGTGGAATGGATTTTTCTTGAACAAATGTTGAGAAAACTTGGGTTTGCCGAGGGCTCGATTGCGATGGTCATGAGATGTATCACTTCTGCACATTTTTTTGTCAAACTAAATGGGGGACTCTCGCGCAGCTTTGTGCCATCTAGGGGACTCCGACAAGGAGACCCGCTTTCCCCATACCTATTTCTATTCTGCGTGGAAGGTTTTTCAGCTTTGCTAAAGCATGCCCAAAGGGAGAACTCAATTAAAGGGGTGTCATTCGGGAGCACTGGCCCCCATGTCACACACCTTCTTTTTGCTGATGATAGTATTGTATTTTTGGAGGGATCCCAGGAAACAATGCAAATGTTAAAGAACATACTGGCCGACTACGAGGTGGCCTCGGGTCAGAAGGTAAACCTCCAAAAATCATCCATATTCTTTGGGAAAGGATGCAGAGCGGAGGATAAAGTTATGCTCAAGCAAGCTATAGGTATCAATTCGGAGGCTTTAAGTGAACGGTACCTTGGTTTACCAACACTGGTTGGTAGATCGAAAGAGGGCACGTTCAAGTATGTACGGGAAAGCTCGACAGGCAAGGTCTCTGGATGGAAGGGACAAGGGTTGTCAAAGGCAGCTAGAGAGATTCTTATTAAGTCAGGGCTTCAGTCTACTCTACTTACACCATGAGCTGTTTTCAACTCACAAAGAAGATGTGCCAGAACCTGGAATCGATCTCCTCGAAATTCTGGTGGGGTGCAGCAAATGGTGAAAGGAAGGTACACTGGATTTCTTGGGATAAGATGTGCTCTTCGAAGAGAGAGGGAGGCATGGGATTCAGGGACCCGGAGGCTTTCAACCAAGCGTTGCTTGCTAAGCAAGCTTGGAGGATTCTGCAAAACCCTGAATCCCTTTGTGCTCGAGTGCTTAAGGCACGGTACTTCAAGGAGGGATCAATTATGACAGCTACGTGCCCAAGTGGAGCCTCGTTCACTTTCCGGAGCATTTTGCATGGAAGAGACCTGTTACAAGATGGTTTGGTGTGGAGGATTGGTGATGGCACCTCTGTCAATGTGCATCATGATAATTGGATTCCAAGACAGGGAAGCCTCAAGCCGTTGGGTCAGGTGTATATGCATGGTGTTACCAAGGTGGCCGACCTGCTCAATGTTCAGGGAGATACATGGGATGATGCAAAAATTGATGGAATGTTCTCTCCTGATGATGCACAAGATATCAAACAGATTGTGGTTGGTGGACCGGGTGTAAGGGATTATCTTGCATGGAACTTTACAAAGAATGGCCAATTTACTGTAAAATCTGCATATCACTTGAAAATGAGCAGCAAAGGAGCGAGGATCGGACGGCCGGGTACCTCATCCTCGCTCAGGAAGCATAAGATGTGGTTGGCGCTATGGAGTACGGACGTACCGAACAAGGCGAAGATCCATACCTGGCGGCTGCTGCGTAACGGCTTGGCTATTGGAGTACGGACGACGGATCAAGGGAGGAGTCTTCTGTGTTGCATGCAGTAGGGAAGAGTCCATTTATCATCGTTTTTGGGCTTGCCCGCATTCCCAGCTATTCTGGAGAGCCCTGAGAGAAGAGCTGGAGGCCCCTGTTGTAACACCGCCGGAGTTGGATGGATCTTTTAGCTCTATCTCGTCATGGATGCAGGATTGGTTAGCTGATGCAACTGAGGTGGAACGGGAGACGATGATCCAAGCTCTTTACGGGATGTGGTTAGCGAGGAATGAGGCGAGGGACGGCCACCGGATTGCTGATGCAAGAACGGTCGCTAGGAGGGTGTGTGACCATATGAATGAATGGAGAGAAGTGCATCCTAAAGGACCCAGAGTGCTATCTGAAAAAATTATGGAGACGTGGAAACCACCTGAGATGGGGTGGGTAAAGGCAAATGCGGACGGCGCGTCGACGAAGCTGCGAACAAGAGGAGGAGGAGGAGTGGTCCTACGAGATCATGGTGGCGCGTTCAGAGGAGGGGCGCGTGCGTTCCTCCCAAGCACCTCCGATCCCCAGTTACTGGAGCTAATGGCGAGCCGGCAGGCGATGCAACTTGCGATTCAGCAAGGATTTCAGAAAGTTCACTTGGAACTCGATAGCAAAGAGGTGGTGGCCATGCTCAACAACAGCAGCAAGGATCTCTCGGCGATGGGTCCAATCATCGATGAAGTGAAAGAGATGCTCAGAACTAGACAAGAGTACAAGGTGAGCTGGGTGAGAAGAACGGCAAATGGGCGCCGATCCTGGCCAAAATATTAACAAGTTTGCAGCACTAGTTCAAACCATCACCATCCCCATGACCACAAACTAACAGTTCTATACTAGGACCGGGTACTTATATAATAGAGAGCGCGGGAGAATTTGCCGACGTAGCCGTGGTTGGTGCAGCGCACCCTGTTGTGGTTATAGATCTGCACCTTGAAGCCCAGGCTGGAGATTCGCACGACGACGAGGTCGCCGGGGACGATCCTGTGGCGGCAGCAGAAGTACTGCGAGCCCCGGTCAAGCACCATCCGCCCCTCGTAGTTCTGGACCTGAACCCAGGACTCGCACCACTTGTTGACCGACATCCTGACGACGCGCGGGGGCTTGATCACCAGCCACTGCTTAATGACCTCCTTGAACTTCGGTGGGATGACGAGCATGGCGAGATCCTCCTCGTCCTTGATCTGGACGTAGAAACACAACGGCTCTCGGGACCCCTCCTCGTGGCCGGTCCTTGGAGATCGTCCCCTTGGATGCGGCTGGCTCATGAAGGCGGCCTTGCCAGGTAGATCCACCCTCTTGAGCCAGCGGTTCGTGGGGATGAAGTCCATGACGCCCTCGGCGCCGACCATGACCTGAGCTCCTCGACCGACTCTGTCCCACTCTGTCTTCATCATCTTGTCAGGTAAGATGACAATGGTTAGTAACAAGGCATTGGGATCAGGCACCGATCAGTGGCACGTGCCGAAGAGCAAGTGGCACTGATGAGTGGCACTTGCTCATGGGCAACAACCACTGATTTGTGCAGTTTTCAAAACATGATCAGTGGCACTTGCCGAAGAGCAAGTGTCACTGATCAATGGCACTTGCTCAAGGGCAACAACCACTTGATCAATGCTACATTGGTAATAGTACCTAAACAAGGGAACACAGTCTCCCTACAATGTGTATGAGCATGCAAATTTGTCCTACCTACCATGAATGCCATGCACGTAACGAAATCATGCAACAAACCAAGTCTAAACCAACACCAATCTAGCTCTTCAACATCACACACAAACCCTACCTATGAACATCATGAATATGTAACTACCTATCATGCAAGAACCAATATACCCTGCCTAAGGACTACGATGTAACTACCTATTAACAGGATCAAATCTACCCTGCATACGAATAGTGAACATGAACACCATCAACAACATGAATAGTAGCACCCAAGAAGGAATTGATTCGATTTGATCGGATCCAAGTGATGCCTATTGCAGAAAACCCTAATCTACATGTACGAGCAATACGGAAATTAGAAACTGCCCGGAGCTAGTGGAGTTCGAGCGTACGCCGGGCGGGGAGAAAACCACAGCGGGAAGGAGATGGCCGGTTAGGAGGAGGAGGAGACGGAAATGCCGACGCCCGTCGGCATTGCCCCGGTGCTCGTGGCGGCGAGGGAGGTCGAGGAAGCGGGCGCCATCTTCCATGGCCCTGACGCGCTGCCCGAAGAAAACCCTCGGATAGGGGTAAACAAACCTTCCCCCACCCACAGGGGTTCCGAGCAATGGCGCGGTCGCCGCCCCCTCCGGAGTCGCCATCGAACCCCACTAGTAGAAAAAGGGTCTATTGTCCCGGTTCGTAAGGGCCTTTTGTCCCGTTTTAGGAACCGGGACTAAAAGGTCGTTACTAATGCCCTAGGCCTTTAGTCCTGGTTCTTACACGAACCGGGACAGATGGGCCTCCACGTGGCCGGTGCTGCGAGCCCAGGCAGGAGGCCCTTTAGTCTCGGTTGGTGGCACCAACCGGGACCAATAGGCATCCACGCGTCAGCTGTTCAGGGGCTAGGGTTTTTGTTTTTTTTTTCTGAAAGGGGGGTGGATTTGGAGGTTTTGTATGGTTAATTAAGGTGTTTCATATATTGTGTTAGGTAGCTAATTAATTAATAAAGAGAAGCGTCCTCTCTTATCTCCGTGCTTGGTTGACGCTACGTACTATACGTATAGAGAGGCCCTCGACACGCTAGCTAGTAAGAAAATGAAGGAAACCATTGAGTACAGAAGTTCGTCATGCATACCGAGAGAAGTGATCGACCTCTCCTTCTCCGAGAGATTGGTCGAACAACAAGTTTTTGTATCATCTATCCGACGCTACTGGCTACATACATATACAATATGTAAGATCTCTTACAATCCCCTAGCATTTGAACTCAAGTTCCACATGGTATTCTCCGGCTTTATTGATGACGTGGTCAAGAAAGAATCCCGCCAATTCCTCTTGAATTGCTTTCATGCGATCTTCTGGTAGGAGTTCATTCCGCATCTGCCACGTCTAATTTGAAGAACGGGGTTAATACATATATATGAATGAAACTCGACAAAAATGATGGTTTAATAAAATGAAATTGTGAATATTATTGCTTACGCACTTCATATTGTCTTTTAGAGTAGCCCCGCTTATCTTTGCAAGTCGCGTTGTAGATGAACTCGCACACGTAGTATCCACAGTAATCATTCCCTTGTTCCTGCCACAAGCACTTTACGAGAAATAGAGGTCAATCAAACTGATAATGAAGCATTATAAATGGCATTGATGAAAGTAGCTAGAATCAACGGGAGATGCGCGGAAGTAGCTAGCTAGTAGTACTTACTTTCGGGTATGTATATCGCAGCTCCTTCGGCAGTCCCAGAGCTTCTGCGGTGAACTTTTTCCAAACCCTGCAAGAAAAAGAAAATAATCATTACTTGAGATATCAGGAAATGAACAAAAAGTTGCCAATATGGTGCGATAATGATCGATTGAACTTACTTGTTGAGAATTTCAGTCATGTCCGCATAGGTCTCGGGATCTTTTCGTCTCGAGTCTAAGACGGTTACTAGTCCCTGCTCAAGCTTAATCTCCAGGAGAATATAGTGGAAGCTGCGCACGCATGCATAACTCATCAATTACATTACTATAACCTCGCTCGAGTAATAAGGAAAACCGAATATGCACACGACAGTAACACTCACTTGAAGTTGTAAGGAAAGAGTATTTTATCTTTGTTTTGATTTATTATCAATGATTTGAGCAAGTTGGCCTCGGCATCTTTGGCGCTCTTTTTAACTTGAAATTCATCTATGAGATTTGTGTTAATGAACCCAATATCATACATTTCTGCTTTTCTGCACTCGACGATCTTCAATCTGCATAATATAGTGAGGATAATTATAAATACATGCAATGAAAGAGCTGAGCTATATATAGAGACTTAATGACAGAAGTAGTACTTACAGACAGTAGCAAGTGACCGTTAATTGATCGAGGGCCTTTTGATTGAAGAACTAGAAGAACTCCTCAAATGGAACATACAATAGATCAATTCCAACGAGGTCGTGCTCCTCTTTAACTCTCAGATACAAAGTATCCGTCCCCCAGACTCTCTACAGGTTTTCATGTACCAATCATGGAATCTTCGCATCATCGTTGTTAGAGATTTTTCATCTTTGACGAGAGGCTTCTCGTACTCGTATCTGTGTTCGTCCACCTCCAAGAAATCATAATGTACATCGTCGGGCAGGTAATCTCCAAGATTGTTATAACCGGGCACCATCCCCGGATCATTAGCGACGATGTCGCTAGACACATTGAGCGGGGGGCACAATTGGTTCGCTTGTTCGCCGAGCTGGGCAATTTTTTCCCAGCTGCTCGTCGTTCTTTTAACCTTTGATCACTTCTAGTACTTCACAACCGCTCCGCTTCGATATATACCTTTTCAGTAACGCGCTCATAGTTGGTTTTCGGCGAAGAATTTGGTGGTTTCCTCAGGGCATCGATAGTGCGCTTTGCTTTCACCGGATCTACCTTCTCCTCTGGAGGTGGATGTCTCTTTGCTTTCACCCCTTCAAAGAAGTCCTTCACTTGGGCTTGACAGATCTCTGCGTTTTCCTGTTCGGTCATCTCATATGGTAACTTCTCCAGAGGCTTGAGAGATGGACCGAATATGTATTTCCTCCCGCCTCTGGCTGTACTGCTAGACGCCGGAGCAGACGGAGCGGCTGCGGCTGTCTTCTTTCGTGCTTGCTTACGAGGCGGAGGAGAAGGACTACGACGCGCCGGAGCAGCTGGAGCGGCGGCGGGTCTCTTCCGCCCTTGCTGACGAGGCGAAGAAGGAGGAGGCTGGCTGCTCGGGCGCGCCGCCACAGGCGGAGAAGGAGGCGGAGTGCCGCCACGCGCCAGAGAAGGAGGCTGAGTGCCCTGATCACTCGCCGGAGGAGGAGGCGGAGGAGGAGGCGGAGTGCCCTGAATCGCCGGAGGAGGAGGAGGCACATGAAGGAAATATGCCCTAGAGGCAATAATAAAGTTATTATTTATTTCCTTATATCATGATAAATGTTTATTATTCATGCTAGAATTGTATTAACCGGAAACATAATACTTGTGTGAATACATAGACAAACAAAGTGTCACTAGTATGCCTCTACTTGACTAGCTCGTTGATCAAAGATGGTTATGTTTCCTAGCCATTGACATGAGTTGTCATTTGATTAACGGGATCACATCATTAGAAGAATGATATGATTGACTTGACCCATTCCGTTAGCTTAGCACACGATCGTTTAGTATTCTGCTATTGCTTTCTTCATGACTTATACATGTTCCTATGACTATGAGATTATGCAACTCCCGTTTACCGGAGGAACACTTTGTGTGCTACCAAACGTCACAACATAACTGGGTGATTATAAAGGTGCTCTACAAGTGTCTCCAAAGGTACTTGTTGGGTTGGCGTATTTCGAGATTAGGATTTGTCACTCCGATTGTCGGAGAGGTATCTCTGGGCCCACTCGGTAATGCACATCACTATAAGCCTTGCAAGCATTGTAACTAATGAGTTAGTTGCGGGATGATGTATTACGGAACGAGTAAAGAGACTTGTCGGTAACGAGATTGAACTAGGTATTGAGATACCGATGATCGAATCTCGGGCAAGTAACATACCGATGACAAAGGGAACAATGTATGTTGTTATGCGGTTTGACCGATAAAGATCTTCGTAGAATATGTGGGAGCCAATATGAGCATCCAGGTTCCGCTATTGGTTATTGACCGGAGACGTGTCTCGGTCATGTCTACATAGTTCTCGAACCCGTAGGGTCCGCACGCTTAAAGTTAGATGACGGTTATATTATGAGTTTATGTACTTTGTGAAAGTGCGTTATATCGACTAGAGGGGAGGGGGGTGAATAGGCGATTTTTATGAATTCTTCACTGAGGAATTTGCGGGTGAGGAAATTCCTTAGCGAAGAACTACTTGCAGCGGAATAAGTACTCAGAAGTAAACATAACAGGATACCAGCATGGTCATCATGATGAAATGAAGATAGGCACAGAGTACAGAAAGCGTAAACACAGGATAACACAAGATGAAGACAAACAGACTGAAGAAATTGAACTGATGAAATTGAGAAAGTCTTCAGTCAAAGTCTTCAAACACAGATATGAACAAGTGCACAACACAGTTATGAGGAAATGAAAGAGTTGAGGAAATAGAACCAGTTGGCTTGGTGAAGACAATGATTTGGTAGACCAGTTCCAACTGCTGTCTCAGTTGTACATCTGGTTAGGGCGGCTAGGTATTTAAACTTGAGGACACACAGTCCTGGACACCCAGTCCTAAACACGCAGTCCAGGACACTTAGTCCTCACCGTATTCCCCTTGAGCTAAGGTCACACAGACCTCGCCCAATCACTCGTGGTAAGTCTTCAGGTGACTTCCGAACCTTCACAAACTCGGTCACTCGGCGATCCACAATTCCTCTTGGATGCTCTAGACCATGACGCCTAACCGTCTGGAAGAAGCACAGTCTTCAAAGGTAACAAGCGTCGGATCCACGCAGGATCAATCTCTTCAGTGATGCTCAATCACTTTGGGTTTGTAGGTGTTTGGGTTTGGGTTTTCCTCACTTGATGATTTTCGCTCAAAGTCCTCGGAGGATGGGATGCTCTCAAATGACAAATGTCAGTTTCTCTCGGAGCAGCCAACCAGCTAGTGGTTGTAGGGGGCGGCTATTTATAGCCTAGGGAGCAGCCCGTCATGATAAGACATAAATGCCCTTCAATGATATGACCGTTAGTTGGGTAGATATTTTGGGACAGCTGGCGCATAGCACAACAACGGTCGGAAATTTGAGTATCAAATTCCTCAGGGCTATCATGTTCCTCACTGTGTAGGCAATCTGCACTGGCGAATTCCTAACTCCTCAGTCAGAACAAATTCCTCAGAGACCAGAAGAACTTAGTCTCTGTCATTGAAGAATATGACTGGACTGGATGAGATTTCCAATGGCTTCACTCGAAGGGATTGGTAGGTGTAGGATTTTGAGTTGAGCATGACATGGAAATTTTTCCTTAGTATTTCCTCGACCCCCTTTAACAGTACGGTGTTTCCTATGACTCAAGAAAGAGAAAATGAAACTACGAAAACAAAAGTCTTCATGCTTCATGTTCCTCAAACGAATACCAAGTCTTCAAGGTCACACCAATTTCTTCACTTTCAAAGTCTTCAGAAAGTCTTTAGAAATTCAAAGTCTTCAGTCGAAGAACTTTATTTTTAGGGGTCGACTTTCTCTGTAAATATCAAACTCCTCATAGACTTATAGACCTGTGCACACTCATAAACACATTAGTCCCTTAACCTATAAGTCTTCAATACACCAAAATCACTAAGGGGCACTAGATGCACTTACAATCTCCCCCTTTTTGGTGATTGATGACAATATAGGTTAAGTTTTCAACGGGGATAAACATATGAAGTGTAAATACTGATATTGAGGAATTTGATTGCAAGATATAGAAGAACTCCCCTGAAGATGTGCATAGTGAGGAATTTGCTTTTGAAGCAATGCACACTTGAAGAGTTGAATCATGGAGATCTCCCCCTATATCTTGTAATTCATACACGCATTTGACATAATATATGAAGAATTTGAAATGCATGATGAAATATGGTGACTGATGTAATTCAGCATGCGTGCAATAACATTAACGAGGAATAAGCATGCAAAAGAAACAACAAAAGTATCAGGCCACCATAGAGTTTTAAGTTTACAACTCGATCCAACAAAGTCATCAGAAGAACGAGAGTTGTAACTTAGAAAAAAACGCCTAGATAAGATAGACCCGCTTGAAGACTAACTCAAATTTCTCCCCCTTTGTCATCGAATGACCAAAAGGTTCGAAAATGAGGACTAACGCCCCTGAAGAATATCAAGTTGATGAAGGAGCGTCAGCGTTGTTGGGGTCGTTTGTTGTAGTAGGGCCTGCCGCAGTGTCGTCCAAGTCTTCATGTTCATCAGTGTCACGTGATGAAGAATAGGAGCTGGCCACCAAGGAAGGAACCTTGACCTTCTTGTACTTCTTCAGAGGAGGTGCAGCCCAGTCAAAATCTTCCTTTTGACCCATTTTCTTCAGATCTTCTGCGCTATAAATGTGTGACAGAACAGCCCAGGTGCGGTTGAGGGTTTCATGAAGGTAGTAGTGGTTTTTCTTCACTGCATTGTGGGTAGCAGTCATGTTGTGAAGAATTGAACCAAACTGACGCTTGACCCATTTGTGATTACGATCAACCTTCTGGTGAAGACTGAGGAGAAGCTCACGGTCAGTCATCACCTTGGGAGCTGTGCCTTGAGGATTTGGCTTGGTTGCGTTGGTGGCAGAGTCATGGGTGGCAGAGTCATCATTGGTGGAGTAGGATGCAGCCTTGCGAAATTGACCATCCAATGGACGAATGCCTTCATCAATGACAGCCGTAGCCTTGCCCTTTTCATCAGCTGAGGAAAATGTCCGTTTGAGGACTTCAATCGGGGGCAAGTAGCTGCAATGGTTCAGTGTATCAGCTTTGTAGTTGAGTGAAGACCTTGTTCTGATGAATCTCATAATCCACGGAGCATAAGGCTTCAACTCAAACGGTGACATTGCGACATTGGCCAGAGTCCTCATGAAGAAATCATGGAAGTTGACAGGAACGCCATGAATGATATTGAAAAGCAGATTCTTCATGATGCCAACGACTTCTTCTTCATTCGAGTCGTGGCCCTTGATAGGACTCAATGTCTTCGTCAGAATGCGATAGACAGTCCGAGGCACATATAACAATTCCTTCACAAGGAATTTTGTTCTTGGGGCCTGACCTGGCTTCAAAGGCATCATCAGCACTTGCATATAGTGATCTATAAGCTCAGGTTCACTGTAGACGCAACGAGCAGCTTCAAGGGGAGGACTGAGAGGCAAAGCATGAAGCAATTCAGTAGCTGGTGCCTTGCAGTGAGTATTTTCAGACATCCAGTCCAGCACCAATGAATTCACATCTTCAGAGTCTCCGGTGATGTGCATAGTTGCATAAAATTGAAGAATGAGCTCTTCATTGCAATCACATATATCAGTGCAGAAATTTAACAGTCCCCGCGTCGTAAAGAACACTGAGGACTGGCCCGAAGCATGGCAGAGATTCCATATCCACGTGAGGAATGTGCTCATGATCGAAGACTTTGTCTTTGTTGAACAGCACTGAGGAATAAAAATTTGCCTGGCTGGCAGTCCAGAAACGCCTCTTCCTAATGCGAGCAGAGTCATAGGGGTTGTAGTCAGTGAAGAATACGTGCTCGCCGAAGAAATCATTAGCCTTGAATTTTTGCTTCCTTGAGAATGGATCCTTTGGCTTGGGTAGAGGAGTGTCAGTCAGTTGCATGACAACCTCAGGAATCGCAATCTCAGGTTCTTCAGGCTGAGGAATTTCTGGTTCCTCTTTAGTGGCAGTCTGGGTCTTCAATTCTTCATTTTCATTTTCTTCAGCACTAGTGGCTGGAACTTGTTCATGAGCTTCATTAGATCCCATTTGAACTGTTGTTGCCGGGGACTGAGGAATTTGTTGCAATGGAGTGAAGAGTGGAGAGTTGGGGTGCTGACTTTCCCAGAAGTCATCATTCATCACTGGTGTGGTACAACCAATGTCCACATCTTCATCTTCCATTTCTTCAACACCAGCCTCTTCAGCAGTAAACTGAGGCATAGGCGAGGAAACTGTGGGGGTTGAAGGGATTTTATCCACTTCAATTTCTTCATCCATCTGCTCTGACGAAGCAGCAGAAGCATTTTCTTCATCAGATCCGCTAGGGATCACATATTCTTCATCAAAAGGGATGATTTCCTTTGATGGCATGGAAGAATTGGAGTTGGGGTAGGCGCAGGAGGAGCAGAGGAATGTGGTTGATTTTCTTCAGGCACAACTGATGCAGTTGCCCTGACTTCTTCATTTTTCTTCAGGCGCACCACTAGTGGATGCCCTGGCAATTTCTTCAGCGGCTGGAATGCAGTCATCAGCCCTGGAATTCACATTTTCTTCAGCAGCCTGATTGTCATCAGCGGTGCTGGCATGTTCTTCAGTGGGCTGAGCAGATGCTTCAGTCTGAGGAATTTCTTGTTGCGATGGGGCTGCAACATTGGAGGTGAACATCTTTGTCAGTTTAACAAACCTGACCTTGTCTCCTTTCCAATCAGCATAGTAAGCATTGAAATCATCGCTGAGGGTTTTGATCTCAGACTGGATCTTCACAAGTTCATCAGTTGTCATAGAGACAACGTTGTTCTTCAGGAATTTCTCCTTCCTGTACTGTGCTTTCTTGAGCTGCCTGGCCTTCTCAAATTTCCATTTTTCTTCTTGGATGAAGGCAGTCAGCATATGACTTTGACCAGGAGTCAGCTTGAAGTCAGGCATAGGAGTGTTTGGGTCCTTGTGCCAGAGATCAATGAAATCGAGGATCAACTTTGGATCCAGAAGCAGAGGCACATCTGTGCCCTTGGCTCTAGCGGCCCTGACTTGCCTATCTCTGATGATTTCAGCAAGTTCTTCATCATCAGCTTCGTCTTCTTCAGACGACACTTGGAAGGTGACCTGCTTCTTGTGAGGACTTGGGCGAGAGCCTCGTCCAGCAGTGGTCTTAGTCTTCAGCAGAGAGGGTCCTGTTGAAGAATTTGGTGCAGCTGAGGAACTAGCTGAAACTCCTGAGGCAATAGAGTAGCCTGTAGTCCTTTGGCACGTGGCAAGATGCACAGGTGCTGAGGATTTGGTCGGAGCAGCCGAGGACTTTGGAGGGGCAGGAGCAGCGTGAGGAATTGGCTGTGAGGGCTTAGCTCAGGCACTTGGCTTATGCGCAGGCTTCTTTGCCATGGATTTCTTCGGCCTTACAGAGGCCTCAGCAGCAGCAGCAGAAGTAGAGTCTTCGTTGAATTTCCTCACTGCATCTTTTGCCCACTACTAGAAAAAGGGCTATAGATGGGATTGACACTAATGGCGCACCAGACACGCGGTGCGCCATTAGTATATACTAATGGCGCACCACCTTCTGATACGCCATTAGAGTTGAAACTACTAATGGCGCACCTGGCCCAGGGTGCGCCATTAGTATCAAATTTTTTTTAACTAGTGCGCCTGTCCAAACATACTAATGGCGCATCCAGACACAGTGCGCCATTACTAGTTGTAACTAGTAATGGCGCACCTGGCCCAGGGTGCGCCATTAGTATCAATTTTTTTTAACTAGTGTGCCTGTCCAAACATACTAATGGCGCATCCAGACACAGTGCGCCATTACTAGTTGTAACTAGTAATGGCGCACCTGGCCCAGGGTGCGCCATTAGTATCAATTTTTTTAACTAGTGCGCCTGTCCAAACATACTAATGGCGCATCCAGACACAGTGCGCCATTACTGGGTGCGCCATTAGTATCAAATTTTTTTTTAACTAGTGCGCCTGTCCAAACATACTAATGGCGCACCACCAGAAGGTGCGCCATTAGTAACCTGGATTACTAATGGCGCATTTAGAGTTGGTGCGCCATTAGTAAGTGGGCAGCAACAAGATATTTTGGACAGCCTCTCCTACCCACACTCACTTTCTCCCCACTTCATTCTCTCCACCTCCTCCTTGTCTCGGGTGCCTCCTCTTTTTCACCTCATTTCCACCATAGATTCATTCAATTTAAGTGGTTAAATTACCTTGTTTTGATAGGTAAGTAAGGGGGGAAGCTATATTTATGTTGTTCTCCCTACAACAATGTGCACATGCACTTTTTATGGCCTAGCTAGATCTATGTATGTTCGTGGTGTTGCATATGTTTGTGGTGTTGCATATGTGTTTGTGTTTGGAGGTGTACCGGTATTTGAAATGCGATAGTTGCCAATATTTTGCCGGAATGTTGATTCATTTCCGTTTCGGCGAGAATTTTGGCATTAAGCATTCTTTTTGGTCCTATTTTTAGGGAAAGTCATGCCAAATTTTTTCTTGGTTCTAAAATATCGTTTTGCTCTACCCCGCAGGCGACCATGGTCCGCATGATGACCGAAGGCATCGTGAATAGGTTTTTGAGGTCCGCGAAGGCCGAGATGCTTCAAAAGAACGAGACGGAGATAAGATGTCCGTGTCGAAGATGCAAGCTGAAGAGCCTTATTGCGGACCCGGAATCCTGGCAGGTGCGGGACCACCTGCTCTTGCGTGGTTTCATGGATGGCTATCGGTGGCAAGGTGATGAAGATGACTACGAAGTCGTCCATGGGGGCCGGGCAAGAAATGAGGAAGGGCAGCAAGACAACCACCGCGGCTCGGGCGGGCGAGAAGACGAAGAATCCCCAGGAGATGATCACGATGGTGATGCTGTACACAGTCATCATGTAGAAGATGCAGGACATGATGATGAGGAAGATGCCGGAGCAGACGACGGGCATGATCATGAAGATGATGATGCCGGCGGAGCAGACGACGCTGGACCATCGATGGGCTGGGTGCAGGACCCTCATATTCAAGAGCTGCTTCTCAAGCAGACGGATAACGCAAGAGCTGCCGCCCGAGAGAAAGCCAAGATGGATCAACTTGAGTTAGACGCGGTTACTCCATTGTATGAAGGATGCAGGCCCGAGGATACCCGCCTGAAAGTAACGCTCATGGCTCTGGAGATGAAGGTAAAACACAAAATGACCGACGCATGCTTCGACGAGAACATGTCATTCTGGCACGAACGTCTTCCCAAGGGGAACAAGTGCCCGACCAGTTTGGAGGAGGCGAAGAAAATCGTGTGTCCTCTGGATTTACCGCACGTGAAATACCATGTGTGCATGAACAATTGCATCATTTATCGGGACGAGCACGCGGAGTCTACCATATGTCCGGTGTGCGGCGTCACTCGATACAAGAAGAGGAAGAAAGCTCCTCGAAAAGTGGTGTGGTACTTTCCGATCACTCCTTGTCTGCAGCGGTATTTCGCGGACCCTAAGGTAGCAAAGCTCCTGCGTTGGCACGCGGATAGGGAGGAGAAGAAGCGAGAAGATGACGCAAATGATCCGGAGATAGATAAAAAAGACAAGATGCTGAGTCACCCTAAGGATGCGAGCCAGTGGCAAGCGTTGAACTTCGAAGACCTAGAATTTGGGAACGATCCAAGGAACATAGCACCTGGCCTGTGTTTGTGTGGATGTACAACCTTCCCCCCTGGTTGTGCATGAAGAGGAAGTACATTCACATGAGTATGCTAATTGAAGGACCGAAACAACCAGGGAACGACATCAATCTGTATCTGGGGCTGCTGAAAGAGGAGCTTGACACGCTATGGAAAACGCCAGCCAATACGTGGGACGCCGCAGAGAAAGAATATTTCCCTATGAGAGCCGCGCTGCTCACGACGGTGCACGACTATCTCGGTTACGGATATGTCGCGGGGCAGGTGGTCCACGGATTTTCTGGATGCGTCAGGTGCATGGATGACACAACATATCGTCAGCTAGATAGAGATCCCGGGTCTTTGAAAACCGTGTTCATGGGACATCGAAGGTGGCTTCGCGACGATGACCCGTGGAGAAAACGCAAGGATCTATTCGATGGTGAAACCGAACCCCGAGGACGCCCGCGTACGAGGAGCGGCGAGGAAATAGACGAGCTGTTGAAAAATTGGAAAGACTGCCCACTGCCGGGAAAGAAGCAAAAGGCGCCAGAGCCGCTGCTGAAGGTATGGAAAACGAGGTCTGTTTTCTGGGACTTGCCGTACTGGAAGATCCACCGTGTGCCTCACAGCCTTGATGTCATGCATATCACGAAGAACGTGTGCGAGAGTCTGCTTGGTACCCTGCTCAACATGCCAGAGAGGACCAAAGATGGGCCGAAAGCAAGGGCAGACTTGAAATCAATGGGCATCAGGCAGGAGCTTCACGCTATATATGATGATGATGATGATGATGATGAGGCGAAGCAGGACACGGAAAGTCGTCGCAAAGGCAAAAAGGCCAAGAAGACCGGAAATGACTACCCTCCCGCGTGCTTCACTCTAAGTCAGGAGGAGATCGAGCAGTTTTTCACCTGCCTCGTAGGAGTAAAACTTCCTTACGGTTACGCGGGGAAGATAAGCAGATACCTAGACCTAGCGAAGCTGAAGTTCAGCGGGATGAAGTCTCACGACTGTCACGTGCTGATGACGCAGATACTTCCAGTTGCAATCCGTGGGATCATGGACGCGCACGTCCGTGAAACGCTATTTGGCCTATGCAACTTTTTCGACGTCATCTCTCGGAAGTCTGTTGGCGTGAGGCAACTCAGAAGGCTACAGGAAGAGTCGTGGTGATACTATGCGAGCTTGAGATGTACTTCCCGCCCGCATTCTTCGACGTTATGGTGCATCTGCTGGTCCATATCGTGGATGATATCATCCAACTCGGGCCGACGTTCCTGCACAGCATGATGCCGTTCAAAAGGATGAATGGTGTCATCAAAGGATACGTTCGTAACATGTCACGTCCAGAGGGAAGCATAGCCAGGGGCTTTCTGACCGAAGAGTGCATCTCCTACTGCACGAATTATCTAGGCATCGAGAACCCCGTTGGTCTGCCCGTCAACAGGCACCTCGGCAGGCTCGCTGGATGGGGTCACCGTGAGGGTCGCCGCGAAATGCATGTCGACTTCAAGGGTCGACTCGCCGACTTTGAAAGAGCAAACCTAGTCGCGCTACAACACATAGACGTGGTCGATCCTTGGGTGGTAGAGCACAAAACCTTTATTAAGAAGACGTACAATGACCGAGGCCAACAGAGGACGGACGGAGATATACTCAAAGAGCACAACTCATGTTTCACGCGTTGGTTCAAGCATAAGCTTCTGTCGTACCCTTTACATGAGGATTCTTCCGCGGAAGAACAACTCATATTCGCCTTGTCACAGGGTGCCGAGCACAACCTGATGACCTATGAGGCGTACGATATCAACGGCTACACATTCTACACCGAGGCCAAGGACATGAAGAGCGATAGTTATCAGAACTCCAGGGTAACGATGGAATCCTACACCGGTAATGACAAGGACAAATACTACGGAAGGATCGAGGAGATCTGGGAGCTGAGCTACGCTGGAGAGAAGGTCCCGATGTTCCATGTCAGATGGGCCAAGAGCGTCCTAAAAGAAGACCGGTATTTCAGCACCATGGTTATACCCGAAGCCAAATCCAAGACTGCAGGCGCAAACGTCACCGCGAAAAATGAGCCATGGGTACTGGCTTCCCAAGTGGACCAATGCTTCTTCATTACCGACCCGTCAAAGCCCAGTCGTGTTGTCGTGAGGAGAGGCAAAAGGAAGATCATCGGAATGGATGGAGTAGCCAATGAGCAAGACTTCGACAAGTACGGCGACCCGAGAATCGAACATGACGACGATGATGAAGTAGCAGCATACACCACAAGAAGAAGCAGGACCACCCTACCTAAAGGACGTCCGTTCCACAGAAGAACTCCATTTGCGAAAAAGAAGGGCAAGAAGATTGTGAACAGATAGCTAGTTAAGATCGATTGTATTTAAATCGTAGCCTTCATTTCTCGATTGTATTTCATGGGCACTTTTTGAACTATCATGAATATTTTTAAATTTCATGGACACTCGATCTCGATCCCCCTCCATCTCGATCGCTATCCCACCTCGCCAGATCCGGTCCCCCTCGCCGCCGAGCACCCCCCGGTCCACCGGCCCTCCGCACCCCGCGCACCCTCCCCCGCTCCACCGGCATTACTGTTTGATGATATTTTTTAAAAAATTATTACTGTCTTATAAAAAAATATTACTGTTATGATTTAAACAAGTTTGAACATATTTAAACACAAATAAATATCAAACAACATTTTAAATGCATAAAAAAAATTGTGGAGCCTGGGAATCAAACCCAGGACCTCCTGGTGTGAGAACTGGCTGCTGACCAGTCGAGCTAGTAGAGGGAACTTGGTGTGGATCAGGTCAGGTGGAAGATAACCTGTTGGCTCGAGCAGAAATAAAAAAAAATACTAATGGCGCACCAGGGTGAGGTGCGCCATTAGTATGGATGTACTTATGGCGCACCGAGGGGTGGTGCGCCATTAGTATTGTGCCCTCGCCCAAACCTATCCCCGGCCCAAACCTATCCCCTCTCTCTCCCTCGCCCTCGCCCTCGATCCCCTTCCCCTCTCCTCTCCCGACGCCGCTGCCCCGCCGCCTCGACGCCGCCCCGTCGTCCTCGTCTCCGCCCCGACGCCCCGACGCCGCCCTCTCCTCTCCCGACGCCGCCGCCCCGCCGCCCCGTCGTCCTCGTCTCCGCCCCGACGCCCCGACGCCGCGACGCCGCCCTCTCCTCTCCCGATGCCGCTGCCCCGCCGCCTCGACGCCGCCCCGTCGTCCTCGTCTCCGCGCGACGCCCCGACGCCGCGACGCCGCCGTCTCCTCTCCCGACGCCGCCGCCCGCCGCCCGATCGTCCTCGTCTCCTCGGCGCCGCGCCCGTGGCCAGCCCCGTCGACAAGTTCGCGCTCCTCCCCGCCTTCCTCCAGGTACCCCGCCACCCGGCCTACTCTACAACATTCTACTCTGTGAAATGCTACAACCCATTCTGTTTGTCAAGTACCAACTTATATCATCACAGCCATTCATGAACATGACACGAAAGAATCAGTAATCTTGACATCTGAACTTGCCCTATACGTCCCTTAAATTGAAACCAGTAAAGAGTAACCAAAAGTACAAACTGATAAGTAGATAAAGAGTAGGGTAGAAAAGAATGAAATTATCAAGTCAAATAGCAATTGAAACAAGCAAACTGACCCAGCACCAAATAAGATAGTTTCAAATACTATCCAAGGGACTTAGGAACAGCAGAATCAGCATAGCAATTCAAGAAAAAGGAAGAACAGAAGACAAGAATAAGTGCAGCTGCAGTACTATTTCTCAAACAACAGAACTGGTTGACATACTGCAAAACCAACAAAATGTTAAGAAATAGGTAAAATATAAACTTGCAAAACAGTCCTTTGTATCCACCAGAACATGATTTTACCGAAAGAACTAATATCATAACCAAACTATCAACATATATTTTATCTATACATGGATGCCAGTGAGCAAGAATAAAAATTCTCAAAAAGGAAAAGATCAGTTCAAATTTTGTTGAGGAAACGATCATTTGTACTCAGAAGTAGCTCTATTTAGCAAGAGGCTCGGAGTTGGCCCATTTATAGAAGGTGGTATCGTATTTTCGCAACAAGAGGTTATAAGAAGTAAATGCAGGTGTATGATAATATTGTGATTTTCCACGTATGGGCTTCTATAAGCATTAATATGATCATCAGCAGAAAGCAAATTTGAGGCCAGTTAGCAGTTGCTGTGCTGGACAACAGTAGACAAAATATTGACAACTGGCCAACTTGAATGTACATCACTGCCAACAGTAACCATAACCCATACCACAAAAACAAGTGATGGTATCTGATCTCGGTACACCGCTAAATGAGCCTTATTCGTCATCTCCATCAACTGCACTTACCGCCAATCCAAAAAAAAAGAATAACAGGGAGAAGCCAATTGTCAAAGAACCAAATATGACCAGAAACCACACAAGAATCGGTGAAAGCAGAAAGAATCACTACATCGGGACCAAATCATTATCTGGCGACACAAAAACAGGGACATGCATAAGAAAATGGCTCAGATATACCCCCATCTAGACACCATAACTGAACTTCTGGTAGAATGACCATGAACATATTATATTTGTGGACGGAGGGAGTAATATTTAGCCGCTAAACTGGTTACTTGCTGTCACACAAGCCATCCTAGTTTAGCCAGAAGGAGAAGGAGCCAAGTGATCTGCAGCAGTACTAGTTGAGATCATATCCAGCACATAGTATGGTGAGATCAACACTTAAAATTCCATTGTGCTGCAATAGTCTGCAATAGTCCAAAGTTGCATACTACTAAGAGAAAAAGAAGCTTGATTGCACTCATGTGCCAAAAATGTGAGATGAATTGCTACTTTCTAGAGCACAATGCATATATGTGAACCCTGTTGTTTTGCTATTGCATTGTACTATGTAGACTTGTAAAGGCCTTGCTTTTGGGTAGTCCATATGCATATGTGAACCTTGTTGTTTAGTTGATGCAGCTACATGTTGCTTTTGGGTGGTCAGTATGCATATGTGAACCTTGCAGTGTAGTTGATGCAACTACATATGAACCTTGTTGCATAGTTGATGCAACTACATGTGAACCTTGCTGTTAAGTTTAGATGATGGATGTGTACTCCTATGAACTAATTTCCTGATATTATGAACTATGTTGCTGGTAATGATGCCATTAACTGTCAAGACTTGTGTGAAAATATTGTGTAATTATCTATGACATATTTCCAAATAGGTCATGCCAAACTTTTTAACATAAGATGTGTGATGTCAGATTTTCAAATAGGTCATGCTAAAATACTGTGTAACATTAGATGTTACTCTAGTGGCAAAAGCAATATTTGGCGAAAACTGGAGTGTCAAAAGCAAAACAAATAACATAGGGCAATATGGTCTTTTCCCTGCTCCGTTTGGTCAAAACATCCATTAACCTAACAGAATGGCAATTGTGATAATTGTCACAAACTAAGAGTGGCAAAAGCGAGATGTCAAAATCTAGAGTGGCATAAGAAAATTTGACAAAATCTAGTGGCAAAAACAAAATTTTCCCATATAAAATAATACAAAGCATGTTGTAAATATAGCAGCTCTGTTCCTTTTGTTGTAATGCCTAATGCCTTCATATTCTACTTGTATCACTGTATCATTGTAGCAAAAGTACAAGGATCAGATCACTTGGGCATGAAATGGTTCCATAAAAACAGTAGCAAATATAGCTAGGGCAATTTTGTTTAGGTATAAAAACAGTAGCTACAATTTGTAAAAAGCATGACCAACTGATCTGATTCATCTCATCCTCTCTCGATCTACAGGATACAAGTGGAACAAGGCAGGGGCGTAGGTGCTTGCTACTCAGGCACGGCGGCAGAGCCAAGCACACCCTCCTCTCCCAAGGTACCAACCCCTCTTCCTCTCCCCCTGTATATACTGCTGTCCAGTACATTTTTTTGCTCAATTTGCTGCTGTCCAGTACATCTTGTTAAAATTGTTGTTGACCAGTACATCTTTGCAATATATGGTGATGTGTACCATTCTTGATAGGATGTATCAATTGTAGTAGATGGTCAAGAAGATGTATAGAAAAGAAAAATGATGGTATACTTGTCCACCCGAGAGGCCCTTGAGTTTGCCGGAATGTCGATTAACTTCCGTTCCGGCAAATTCGGGTACTCCATATGTCCTATTTTCAGCAAAGGTCATGCTGAAATTTTCCGTGAATTTTAGCATGACTTTGCTAAAAATAGGACATATGGGGTACTTGTGACTAATGCATGGGCCGGGGTATCTTAGTAGGTAATTAAGTAGGATCAAGTGGCCCGGCGTACTTGTGACTAATGCATGGCTTTTAGGGTGCCTCGGTGTCGATAAAAACCGAAATGATGAAAGCTTAGGCTTTTAGGGTGCCTCGGCGTCGAAAAGCCCTCAATGATAAAAGCTTAGCTTTTAGGATGCCTCGGTGTCGACAAACCCTAAATGATGAGACCATGATCTTGTTCCTTGATAATAACCAACTTTTTGACCAAACTTTGTTCCTATTTAGAGAGAAACATGGCCAACAACGATGAGGCCGGGGGTTCGAGCGTCAAGCCATTCTGGAAGCTGTCCCAGGAGATGGAGGAACAACCTCACTTGTATGAGGACGCCGCCTTCCCCACCGATCCTGAGACCACTGATGGTACCGCCGAGGATGACCCCACTGATGCCACCACTGATGGTGCCGCCGAGGATGCCACCACTGATGATGGCGGTGCACGCACAGATGGCAGCCAACCGAAGAGGCAACGGAAGGACCGACGCCCGACCGTGCTCCGCTCCCTCAAGGAGGAAGTTACTGAAGTGGACTCCGACGGGAATCCAACGGCGCCCGAACGAATAGTCAAGGGGTACTCGCTTCAGCTCGGGTGCATTCTCCGGAGCACCATCTCGATGAACACCGAGAACCTGAGGCATCCTGACCGAGGGAATTTGCGCAACCTCCTCTTCACGAAGCTGCACGAACGATACAAGATCCCCGCTGAATTTGAAAACACAAGCCTCAAAGGGAATAAAGTGAACAATGCTGCCCTCACGAAGATGAGCAAGGCCCTGTCTACTTGGAAAAGCAATGTGAAGAGAATGATCGAGAAAGGTGAGAGTTATGAGAAGATCAAGGAGAAAAATCCTTCGATCACCGAAGATGACTACAACGACTTCAAGATCAATTGCTCGAGCACCGCAAACTCCGAATCAAGTAAGTGGGGGAAAGAAATGCGGGAGCTGAACTTAGGGGAACACACACTCGGTCCCGGCGGTTACAGAGTGGCGGAGCCTATATGGGACAAGGAGGAGGCGGACCGTGCCGAGCAAGGCCTACCGCCCCTCTTCGATAAATACGGTGACAAGCAGACCAGGAACTTTGTCAGGGCCCGGTACAAGAAGGACCCGAAAACAAAGGAGCTTACCACGGATCCGAAGACCAGGGCGCTTGAGCTTGTTCTGGTAAGGAATACACCCCCTCGTAATTAGCTCCATATGGTTGCATTCTAATTAATGAAGCCAAATTTCTAAATGGTTCACATTCCTTCCGCAGGCGACTGAAAGCAGTAGCGCGGGTTCGACTAAGAGCAACCCTTGGGACACCACTCTAAATAGGGCGTTGAATGTAATGAAGAACAAGGATAAGCTCAGTAAGCCGACGTCAGCTGGTCGTGTGGCCGGCAAAGGCTTGTCGACAAAATGGTCGTCATACTATGACACTGCTGGGCGAAAGGAGAAAAAGACCAGCTCGGAAAGCCAGGCGCGCGAGGTTCAAGAACTCAGGGCACAGGTGGCGCGGATTCCGAAGATTGTCCAAGAGCAAGTGCAACAACAACTCGGAGCGACGATCACCGCCATTGTGCCTACCTTGATCCAGGGGATTAGTGCGTGGATTGCGGGCGGCCAACAGGGGCCGCCCCCGATTCCTAGCTTCACGGCCAGCAACTCGCAGAACGCGATGGCGGGGCCATTGGTGTCTCCGGCGGAGGCGGTATTGGTGTCTCCGACGCCGGCACGGGAGCTTAATGCACCCGGGTGTACGCCGGCCGGCACCTCTGCAGCAAGCGGCCCCTCCGTCAACTGCACGCCCGCCATTGGCGGTGCCTCGACATTAGCCGAGCTCGACGCCATCATCACGGTAACTAATTAAGCCTCTCTCGGCCGAGGACTTCATCTCCTTGCCTTTGACTGGGCATCCCTAACGCCCTACATGTTTTCGCAGGGCGCCGCCGACGTTCCGTGCACTCTCCTGCACTTCGTGAACAACGAGTTAGTCGATGTCGCCAAGGGCAAAATCGTTCAACCGGGCAACCCCTTTTTCCACGGTACCCAGATGCCACCCAACTTGTTTAGGGTTCAACTGGTTCGGGTGCTGCCAGGCTGCGACGAGGTGTTACCTCCGATTCCCTCGGGGCCGACGATGATGACGTGATGAACCTCAGCGCCTGCCTGAGCTGGCCCCTGCTTTGGCCGAAGAGCCAGATTCGTTTGGGGGCGGGGGACACCACCCCAAAGACAACACCGCCAGTCGTGCCGGCGCCAAGTCGGCCCCATGGCAAGACCGCCGCAACGGTGCCGGACATCCCTATGCCACTGGATCCAAACATGCATATGGCACAGGATCAGAACGACGACGACGACGATACATTTGCCAAGGTCGATCAGTACTTTGCCGATCATGGGGACGGTGGCGACTTCATGGGGCCTCCTTCTCAAGAACCCAACCCAACAAAAGACGTGTGCGATCTAGCTGGTACCGCGGAGAAGCCAAGTTGCAACAGGCGTCGTCTGCAGTTCAGCTCTCAGGAGACGCCTCCAGCTGCCGACTTCACCGAGCCTCAGATAGTCGAGGTGCCAAATATGATCAGCCCCAACACACTCAAGAAGGCGGTCTGTGAGCAGAACTCGGTCCCATTACAGGAGATCAAGAAGAAGGCACGCAAAAGAAAGACTAACAAGGGTGCGGGCCAGCCGGCACCGAGTACGATCCGTGCTCAGGACGGGCCACCTTCAACTGCGGATATCTCGAGGAGGGTGCATGTGGCGGGTAGGCCGATGCTACCGAGAAATATGCTCGATGCCGCAACCGGTGCTATGCGGAGTCTGCATGACAGTGTTCTTTCTTTGGAGAAGCGGCGTCTCCAAGAGAAGGATGTGGCATACCCGGTTTTCGCGGCCAAGGTGCCAGAGGGCAAGGGCTTTGTGGATAACTCCATCAGGGGTACGATCGTCCTGCGGTTTGATGACATCCACGCTATGTTGAACCTTCATCCGCTGCACTATACCTTCGTTCGGCTATTTTCGCTGAGTATGGAGATGCGGATCATTCGCGACAAGACCCCGGACATCGTGATAGTCGACCCCTTCTACATGTGTGCCAAGATCTTGGGCAGCGCTGGGGACCGGCAAGTCGCGAGTTCTTACCTCGAAGGCGTCATTCTGGGAAACCAAGATAAGGATAACTTCCTCGTGCCTTACTTTCCCGAGTAAGTCCTCCCCTCAACCGCCCCGTAACATCTGAATTCTTAGATTTCGATTGCTTTTCTTTTAACATTCCGTGTTTTCTGCAGTGACACACATTGCACGCTCATCCTCCTAAGCCCCAAATATTCCATGGCCACATATTTTGACCCGGACCGTCAGTCGAACGTAGACTACACAAATGTCAAGAAGGTTCTTGATGATGTTCTCCCCGGCTACGTCAAATCTGGAGGCACCTTCACCAGGCCTATTCGTAAGTACGGCAAGCACGTGTTCTCCCACAATACGACGTTCTGCTGCGTCAAGCAGCCGCCTGGCGGTCAGAAGGATGCCTACTACGCCATCCATCACATGCGGGCGATCGTGCGGGACCATAATCACCTTCTCCTACCAAATAATCTCAAAGATTGGGCCGCAAGCTTGGGGGCAATCCAGGACGCGGACATCAGACAAGAATTCTTTCGCATCCAGTCGGAGTTTGCGGAAATCATCCATCAAGATGTCCTTCGTACCTCGGGGCAGTTCTACCTCAGAAATCAACCGTCCAACAGTGACATCGACACAATCCTACAAATGCAGGCTGACAACGCCCGTTGTTTCATGACTCCCACGATAGATGGCGGCTTCATCCACGCTCCGGTCCCTTGAGTCGAGTCGAAAGCAGTGATGCTGTGTCTAGTTCTGAAACATCGATTGGCTCATGTTGTAATTAAACTTTAATGAACTTGTAGTATGTCTCTTTGGTTTGGAGAGTCGTTCAACTTAGATGTAATCGATGCTATTAATGTCTTGCTTTTCTCTTCCGATCGTTCTGTTGCATACTTATATATTGCTTATGTATTGTCTGTGAATTGGTACTAACGTTTCGTTTGGCTACTGCATAGCGATGCCGTGGTATGTCGTGTACAAGGGTAAGGTTCCCGGAGTCTACGACGACTGGGAGGAGTGTCGGAGACAGGTTCACCGATTCAGCGGTAATAGTTACAAAGGGTACGCCACTAGGGCCGAGGCCGAATCTAGATACGACCGCTATCTAGCGGGAGAGGGGAGGGAGCGTTGGAGGAACCGGATGAAGACGAGTTTCATCGTGATGATGCTCATCGTGATGACCGCAGCTCTCTTCTATGTGATGGTAGTTTAGATGATCGATATCGACTTGTAATGTGAAGACAAACTCGCGGTCTCGAGACTTGTAATATAATGTTCTATCTTTGTTCGGTCTTTTCAATTCGGAGACTAATATGATGAATTGTATTCGGAGACTAAAATGATGAATTGTATTCAGAGACTAATCTTCTATTGTATTCGATGAATCTGTTGTTGATGTGTGCTGTCTATATTTTATCCAATTATACATTTTGTAACCTGTGCAAAAAACAGAAAATAAAAAAATAAAAAAAACCTAATATTCATACTAATGGCGCATCACATCATAGTGCGCCATTAGTATGCCAAAGGATACTAATGGCGCATCACTAAACAGTGCGCCATTAGTATGCCGAAGTTACTAATGGCGCATCCTGTTGTTGTGCGCCATTAGTATGCCAAAGCACCTGGGTATAGATGGCCCCCTGGGAGGCATACTAATGGCGCACTGTTGTATATACTAATGGCGCATCTGGGGTGCGCCATTAGTATACGAGATACTAATGGCGTGCTACTAATGGCGCACCCCTAATGCGCCATTAATGGCCAAATTAGGTGCGCCATTAGTAGGCCTTTTCCTAGTAGTGGCCTGTTTGGCCAGTTTGGCCCGGCGCTTGGCCCATTCTTCAGGAAAATCCTCACCGCGCTTGATGCTAGTGAGATCTGCTTCTTGGCCAGGTGCCAATGGTGGTCTTGAGCATGGAGGAGTAACAACGAATTTCTTCATGTACTTGGGAGTCACATATCTATACTCCCTCCACTCTCTTGCCCATCTCCTCTCTATCTTCTGAATGCGCACCTTGCGCTGATTTTTATCTTCCTCAGGGGGTGTGCAGTACCCAGCATAGATGTCCTCAGGGATTTCAAAAGCAGTGTTGACCTCAGGCCTCTTTCCTCCTTTCCGTGGCTTCTTTCCATCAGCCATTTTCTTCAGTTGAGGAATTTGAACAATTGAACTCTCTGAAGAAGTATGCAACTTTTCTTCGAGGAACGCTGCAAATGAGTTAAGTTGATGAGAACCTAGTGATTCAGCAGCGGACATGAGTACCTGTGAACAGAGTATAGTTGCGAGGAATTTGGAGAGGTCATATGCGTTCTCAGAAGGTTTTTCAAAAAGAACAAGTTTGAGGAATTTGACCAGATGAGTCTTGAAGAATTTCACTAAGCGTTCTTTGTCTTACGTTCCAAAGTTGTATAGATCGAAGATCCACACAATTGAGGAATCTTGAAGAAAAATGATGCTTAGAGAAACGAATCAAGAACAGATGACATGTGAGGTGTTTAGTGTGTGAAGAATTTGAAGAATAAACACCTTTGAAGATTTTGTAGAAATCATTTGAATCAAAGACGGCAGTAAAAGTAACTTTTAATTACCCTGAACGAAGAACACGATGAACTGTGAGGTGGAGAAGTGAAGTTCGTCTGTGCAGATCTTCCACGCCCTAACTCGGCGGAGGAAGACGGCTACGGCGGCGGCGGAGTGAAGATTTCCGCGGCCGGCGCGAGTACGACGATGACGAGGTCGAGGCAGTGAAGCTCTTCCTCACCGGCGACGATGAAGTAGCGGCGGTGCTAGGGTTTGAGAAGCTCGAGCTGGAGAGAGGTCGAGCGGAGTAAAGGAAGTGAGGAAGGGGAGAGGGGGTATTTATAGCCACGGTGAAAAACTGTTCGCCCGAAGATTTTGGACGAACGTGCCCCTGACCCTTCTCATTCGCTTGACATGTGTCACCCACGTACTAAGAAGTGGAGATCGTGTTAGATTGTGGGTGAATAGATAAGTATTTCGTGGGATGCGGAACTGTTTGAGCGGCAAAGCCGAAAATTTGGATAAGATAAGTTAAAAGTTCCGTTCGCAAATTCTTCAGCTGACAAGGACACAGTGAAGATTTTGAATGAGTTTCAAATAGAACGCACATGAAGAATTTGCAAATAGATTGGGTTTAGTATAGCATAGAGGGGGAAGGGTCCGATCACATTCACTTAGCAGAAAAACGCAACTTGAAGAATTAGCCATAAGTGAATGCTGTAGAGGACATAAACTCATATATATATAGCTAATGAAGAAAAACGACGAAAACAGTGAAGACAATGTAAAGTTGAAGAAAATGAACAACTGAGGAATTTCACTGAGAAAAAACTCAAATTGAAGATTTTCAACTTTTGGTGGTGGCGTGACCCACCGTATAAGAATGATGATTTCAGACACCGCATACAATTGTCATAGGGTTCTGAGAATCAAATTCTTCGTTAATTTCTTCACACTTAGAGTGTTATTCTTCATTGATTGAAGAAAAACGTTTCTTCATGTGTTGCACATCTAAGTCATCAATTTTACATAAGTGTTAGGATGAGTGTCCTTTTCAAAGAACATTCGAAGATTCTAGGATATTTAGCTCAGACCGCAACTTGCTAAATCTCTTCTCATCCAAGGGCTTAGTGAAGATATCGGCTAGCTGTTCTTCAGTCTTCACATGCTCAATAGAAATGTCGCCCTTCAACACATGATCGCGAAGAAAATGATGACGAATCTGAATGTGCTTTGTCTTCGAGTGCTGAACTGGGTTGTGAGCAATCTTGATGGCACTGTCATTGTCACAGAAGAGAGGTACATTCTTCACGTTGACGCCATAGTCCTTGAGAGTTTGCTTCATCCACAGCAATTGAGCACAGCAAGAACCAGCAGCAATGTACTCAGCTTCAGCAGTAGACAGTGATACGCAGTTCTGTTTCTTCGAGGACCAACAGACCAAAGATCGTCCGAGGAAATGACATGTACCAGATGTTGACTTGCGGTCCACACGATCACCAGCATAGTCAGAGTCAGAATATCCAATGAGATCAAAAGCCGAGCCCTTGGGGGTACCATAATCCAAGTGTTGGTGTGTGAGCTAGATATCGAAGAATATGTTTCACAGCCTTATGGTGTGATTCCTTCGGTGTAGCTTGAAATCGGGCACACATGCAAACACTAAGCATAATATCTGGCCTAGATGCACATAAATACAATAAAGAACCAATCATGGAGCGGTATACCTTTTGATCGAAGTCAATACCATTTTCATCAGTGCACAGATGGCCATTTGTGGGCATCGGAATTTTGACGCCTTTGCAATCTTGCATGCCGAATTTCCTCAGTACATCCTTGAGGTATTTCTCCTGAGATATGAATATGCCATTGCGCTGTTGACGAATTTGAAGACCTAAGAAGAATTTCAATTCTCCCATCATAGACATTTGATATTCTTCACTCATCATATAGGCAAATTCATCACTATAACGTTGGTCAGTACAGCCAAAGATAATATCATCAACATATATTTAGCACACAAACAATTCACCATCATAAGATTTAGTGAAAAGAGTAGGGTCGAGTGAACCTGGTTTGAAGCCTTTCTTCACGAGGAATTCCTTCAAAGTATCATACCACGCCCGAGGGGCCTGCTTGAGGCCATAGAGGACCTTATTGAGTCTGAAGACTTTGTCAGGATGCTTTGGATCTTCAAAACCTGGGGGTTGAGCAACATATACTTCTTCCTCAAGCTTACCATTGAGGAATGCACTTTTCACATCCATTTGATATAAAGTGATATCATGATGGTTAGCATAAGCAAGTAATATGCGAATAGCTTCAAGTCTGGCATCAGGTGCAAAAGTTTCATCGAAATCAATTCCTTCAACCTGTGTGTAGCCTTGAGTTACAAGCCGTGCCTTATTCCTCACCACAAGGCCATTTTCATCTTGCTTGTTGCGGTAGATCCACTTTGTGCCAATGATATTGTGCTTGCTAGGATCTGGACGTTTAACCAGTTCCCAGACGTTGTTGAGTTCGAACTGATGTAATTCTTCTTGCATGGCCTGAATCCACTCAGGCTCCAGAAATGCTTCATCTACCTTAGTGAGCTCTGTGATAGAGACAAAGGCATGGTGCCACAAAAGTTAGATAAATGTGAAGTTTTTGAGCGTGTGAGAGGACCTGGTGCTTCAATGTCATCGATGATCTTTTCAACTTGCACTTCTTTTGCAACACGAGGATGAGTAGGTTGTTGTCGATGAATTTGATCAGCATTTTCTTCAGCACCATTTTCTTCAGGTGCATTAGCTCGACGTTCTTCATGTTATGGAATGAATTCTTCAGCAGATTCTTCGGTAGGAATGACATCCTCAGTAGCCTTGAACTTGATAGTTTCCTCAGGTGCTGGTTCATCTATCACAGAGGGTAGATGCTCTCTTTGCGAGCCATTAGTTTCATCGAACCGCACATCTACAGTTTCAACAACCTTGTGAAGAACGTTGTTGAAGACTCTGTAGGTGTGCGAGTCCTTTCCGTAACCAAGCATAAAACCTTCATGTGCTTTCGGTGCAAATTTAGCATTGTGATGAGGATCTCTAATCCAACATTTAGCACCGAAGACTTTGAAATAACTCACATTGGGTTTCTTGTCAGTGAGGAGTTCATAGGCAGTCTTCTTGAAGAATTTGTGAAGATATACCCTGTTGATGATGTGGCACGCAATATAAATTGCCTCAATCCAGAAGTGACGAGGCGTCTTGTACTCATCAAGCATAATGCGTGCCATCTCAACGAGAGTTCTGTTCTTGCACTCCACGACGCCATTCTGCTGAGGAGTGTAAGGAGCAGATAACTCATGAGTAATACCAAGTTCATCAAGATAGTCATCAAGACCAGAATTCTTGAACTCAGTTCCATTGTCACTTCTGATGTGCTTGATCTTCACACCAAAGTTGGTTGAAGCCCTCGAGAAAAATCGTTTGAAGACTTCCTGCACTTCATGTTTGTAAGTAACAATATGTACCCATGTGTAACGAGAGTAATCATCAACAATAACAAAGCCATAGAGAGATGCGTCATTTGTGACTGCTGAGTAATGGTTAGGACCAAAGAGATCCATATGAAGCAATTCAAATGGTCGAGTAGTGGTCATGATAGTCTTCGCTGGATGCTTAGCCTTGGTAACCTTTCCAGCTTCACAGGCTCCGCATAAGTGATCCTTGAGGAATTTGACATTCTCAATGCCAATGATGTGCTTCTTCTTCGCAACCATGTGCAAATTCCTCATGCCTGCATGACCAAGTCGTCGATGCCATAGCCAGCCTTCTGAAGCTTTTGCAAGTAGGCACACGGCTGGTTGCGGTCCTGTAGAGAAATCAACAATATACAAGTCTCCTCTCCTAAGGCCTTCGAAGACTTTGGAATTGTCAGCTTCCATAACCACAACACAACGATACTTGCCAAAGAAAACAACCATATCAAGATCACAAAGCATTGAGACAGACATGAGGTTGTATCCTAAGGACTCGACAAGCATGACTTTGTCCATGTGTCGATCCTTTGTGATCGCAACCTTACCTAGACCCAATACCTGACTTTTGCCTTTGTCAGCGAAGATGATATGCTTCAGATGCGATGGTGATAAGGGAGCATCCATCAATAGATTCTTGTCACCAGTCATGTGATTTGTACATCCACTATCAAGGACCCACTCAGTGGCTTTGGGTTGATCATCCTGCAGATGAATTAGTGCAGCTTACGAACTTCATATACTTCATCAGTGAAGAATATGACATCACAATTCATCAGACCAATTTCATCAAGCAATGCAACCGTTAAAACAATATGAGGACGTGAGAAATGAAAGTTCATTTCTTCATGATTAGCCTGCGTCCTTTCAGGCACTTTTCAGGTCTCCAGCAAATTCTTCAGACGTTTAAGTACGTCTGGAGACCTGACCCTGCATAAAAGATTAGTTCTTTTTCTTCACCACCCACATCAGAAGAGGTGGCAAAGAGTTCATCACTCTGCGAGCTCCATACGAGAAAGGTGGCATAGAAGCCAATCCATTTCGTTTCACATAAGAGGAGTTAGGGTAAGCATATGAATAAGCAGAGAAATTCTTCGAGGACTTATGAACATAATGATTAGAAGAATAATGCTCATATTTATAGCCCTTGGCTCTTCCCTGCGAAACAGAGTTGTTAGCACGATGATGTTCATATGAGGATTTTGATCCTTTTGAGGAATTTGATCCATGTGAGGAATTTGGTCCGTATGAGGACTCGGATCCATATGAAGAATTTGGTCCATATGAAGAATTTGATCTGGGGTTCCTATTCTTCACAGGTGGTGTCATGAGGACATTCACCTGAAGACTTTCAAGGCACCTTTTGGGAACCTAGATTTTCTTCATAGGAGAACCGTTCCTGCAGTTAGTGCCAACATATCTAGCAAATACTTCACCATTCTGATTTTTAAACAGTTTATAGTTGGAGTCAAATGACTCATTAGAAGAATGAGAAGATTCACATGTAAAGCCAGATAAATTAGATGGATCAACTGGAGGTCCCTTTGCAGCAACCCATGAGGTTTTGGGGTACTGCTCAGGCTTCCAATATGTACCATCAGCATTGAGTTTCCTCTCAAAGGCAATACCCTCTTTCCTAGGGTTCCTATTGAGGATCTGCTTTTTAAGCACATCACAAAGAGTCTGATGCCCTTTGAGGCTTTTGTACATGCCTGTCATGTACAATTTCTTCAGCCCTACATCGTCAGTGATACGAGCAATGTCCTCAGATGAGGAATTAGTGATAGCAGAGACAGTTGAAGAATTTGTAGTTTTAGAAGCATTTGAACATTCAGGTAAAGAATTAGCAGATTCACGTTCAATGCATTTCAAACATGGAGGAACAAATTCTTCCTGAGCAGCGCTGATTTGTTGAGCAAGTGATGAATCGCGCTCCTTCTGAAGATCTTCATAACTCACTCTTAGCTTTTCAAGATCTTGCCGTCTCCATCGCCGCTCCTCGCCGTCTCCCTCGCCGCTCCTCGCCGCCCGCCCTTGCAGTTCTACATGCCGAGGAGGCTGTAGAACCGCGTGTAGTCGCCGTCGTCGTCGTCGTCGCCGCCGCCTCCGCCGCCGCCGTCCCTGCTGCATCCCTCCCCTGGTTGGCGCGGCGGGTTGGACGGTCCGGGGGCGTCCTCGTCGTCGTCGCTGTCGAGGAACACGACGCCGTGCTCGTCCTCGCGCCCACGTTTGCGGGCTTCTATCTCCTCCAGGGGCCGACGCTGCCGGACCATCTCGTCACAGTAGTAGTCGTCCCGCGCCCACTGTAGGGCCTCCTCGTCGGAGAAGCGGCGCCGGGCTATCTCCTCGTACTCCGGGGGGAGGCCGGGCTCCGGTTTGGGCTCGACGAGGACGAAGCGGCCGGAGGGGGGGGGTGGAGTCGCCGATGCGGACGCCGGAGCTGCGTGTAGGGCTTCCAGAGCGGGCTGTCGGGGGTGTACCGCGGGACTTCCCTCGCCGCCCGCGGCAGGGACGCGCGGATACGTGCGACCTCCGCACGCCGCGCCGCCCCGGTGGGTGGTGGTGGCACCGGCACGCCGCCGGCGCTGATCCTCCATGCCCCGGGCACCCGCATGTCCGGCGGGACCGAGTACTCGGCCTCGAAAAGGAGGCGAGCCTCGTCCTCGTGAAGTTGGCGGCGCCCGAAGCCATTCGCCGCCGCGCCGTCGCCTGGGAAGCGAGGGAGGAAGGGGGAGAAATGGGCGCGTCGGCAGTGGAGGATCTGTGCGTGTCTCTGGCGCGCTGGTGGTCGGCTTATATAGGCGGAGGCGCCGCGTAGTACGCGTGGCCGGCGCGTTATGCGTGGCGGGTGAGGGGACGCGCGTCGCCCGGCCTTCACTGCGCCGCCCGTGAGGCATCAATGGAGGCTGACCGGCGCGCAGCTTTGGCATTGATTCGCCGCGGGAAACGAGGCGATGAGGACGACGAAGCGGCGAGAAGAGAGTCGAGTTGCTGGCAAGGGGGCCCCGCGGCTTTTCGCGCCAAAAACGATTCGCCCGGCGCCCCCGAGCGCCCCCCAGCGCGCCGGGTTCGGGTTGGGTCCGCCGGCGCTAATTTCGGCCCGAGCCGGCGAAAACTTGGCCCTTGGGGCGCGACTGGGCCTTTTTTTTTGGCGCCGGCGGCCGAAAAATCGCCTGGGGGGCCTTGTTGGGGGCGCGGCTGGAGATGCTCTCACGAAACCAGCAGAGCAGCACCGCAGCAACCTGGTAACAGTGTAGACTGATTCCATTGGAGAAAGAGAGAGGGGGAGAGCATTTTCATCCTCGTATAAAACACACGAGCTGGCATAATAGTACAAGCTTCCCCTAAAACATACTGGTGTGACTGGCATCATGCTAAACTGTACAAAATGGGGGGTGGGGGCAACACATACAATCACTGAACACAGTATTGACACCGCACATAAGGTCAAAGGAAACTGAAGCCAAAACCATATAAAAATGCATAACTAATTTTCACAGTTGCTGGTACAAAAGCTGAAGAATGCCCAAAAAAGAGCACTAATAACTTCATCCTCGAGCATTTCTATACTAGTGAAATTACACTTCGACTTCCAGATAGCTAGTTAGATCTTCTGCCTCATTCTCCAACTGAAGCCATTGTTGCTAGTTAGATCTTCTGCTCTTTTGAATCTGCCTCTTGGTCCAAGTGAAGCCACTTACGCGTAAGCATATAGGATGACATAACAGCCCCGGCTAACCCCAGAAAATCATTGAGTCTCTTCGAAAACCGCTTCGACCGCCTGCAAGTTCAGAGATGTAATAAAATTTGTTAACAAATTATTTCAAGGAAAAAAGAACATGAAAAGGACGGCATATGTTCTGAGTAGATACCACAAGGGGTCATTGGGTCTAGGCTCGATTTGCACCGCAAGCTGCTGGAGCATGCGTGTGTTTTGACAGCCTTCCTTGGTAAGCCGGGTGTCGTATCGCCTTTCTGTGTCAGCAATCAGATCAAACAACTCTTCTCTCTTCTTCTTGATTTCCCTCAAAGCAGAAGCCTTCCCATCTTGATGCACTGCTATTTCCTTTACAAATTACGTAGAAGTTAGATACAATAACTAACAACATATTCAACATATTCATTGATGCAAGCCTACATAGCTATAGTTGATCTAGAATGTTATTGTAGGCATGCCTAAAACTAAACAGTGTCATATTTCCTTTGCAAAAGATATTTCATTCTCGAATCATGCTTACTGATGGCAAAACCAAGATTTACAAAATAATTTGGAACTAGCTAGTGTTGATAATCCTAGGGGGTAAGCAATCCCCATCCTGCCGTTTGGAAAAGGATTTGATTATTACGAGACCTATGGTATTGCGAGGCGTGGAATTGCTAGATCCCTAATCATGTTATGCGCAGAGCACAGTAGCGAATCAATCAGCAGTCGATGAAATAATCGATAGAAGTCGTGATTTTCGGTACCTCAACACCAGAGGAAGTATGCCGGAGGGAAGAGGGGGCTGCTGCCGGCGGACCGCCGTGGATGAGCCTCCTTGGCACCTCCGTTTTCGTTCGCTGGAGAACAAAGCCAGCCAACCTCCTCGCCGCCTGCCGAATCGCCGATCTCAAGCTCTCTTCGTATCCTCGCCTCGAATCGCCTGAGTTTGCGTCTGTGCTCGTAATTTTATCAGTGGATTGGGATTTGGGAGGAAAGACTTCTCTTGCATTTATATATGCGGCGACTGAGTTCCGGGTCCGTCTCCGTCAAGACCACGAAGCCCCACCGCGTGGCTGGCATCGGACTTCCGACTCCGCCTCCACTAGGAAAAGTGAAGATTTTGAAGAATTTGTTGAGCATACGTACCCTCCGCCAGGTGTTTAGGTTAGGGTTCCTCGCTCGCCTTCCGCCGCCGCTTCTTATTCCGACCGCCGCGTTTGATATTTCTGTAACCGAGCTTTTTCCTTTTGAGGGCAGCGTGTTCGCCCAATACTTTCAGAATCGAGCGTCCCACCGGAAAAGAAAAAAATACAGTATGGGCCTTGAGACGAGATGATGGTAGGCGCTGTAAGATTGATGAGGAAATGAGGGAGATGGCTGCAGCCTATTATCAGAATCTGTTTACTTCAGAAAGGTCTATGCATGCTGACCGCTTGCTTCAACACTTTGAAAGTGTGATTTCTGAAAATATGAATGACAAACTTACGGCTGCTATTTCAGACTTGGAAATAGAGACTGCTCTTTTCCAAATGGGGCCTACGAAGGCGCCCGGGCCTGACGGATTTCCGGCGCTATTTTACCAAAGGCACTGACCGATGGTACGTGGAGATGTGTGTACGGCGGTTCGAGATTTTCTTGCAGGGGTCGCTGCTCCAAATTCTTTTAACGACACTGTTATAGTCATGATTCCGAAGGTTACTTCGCCGGAGTTATTATCACAATTCCGACTCATCAGCCTATGTAATGTTCTATACAAGATCGCTACAAAAGTCCTCGCCAATAGACTCAAGGTGATCTTGCCACTGCTGATATCTGAGGAGCAGAGTGCTTTTGTCCCGGAAGGCTAATCACGGATAATGTTCTCGTCGCGTATGAATGTGTGCATGCGATTAGGACAAGAAAGCACAAGAACCCTCTCTGTGCGGTCAAGCTGGACATGATGAAGGCGTATGACAGGGTGGAATGGATTTTTCTTGAACAAATGTTGAGAAAACTTGGGTTTGCCGAGGGCTCGATTGCGATGGTCATGAGATGTATCACTTCTGCACATTTTTTTGTCAAACTAAATGGGGGACTCTCGCGCAGCTTTGTGCCATCTAGGGGACTCCGACAAGGAGACCCGCTTTCCCCATACCTATTTCTATTCTGCGTGGAAGGTTTTTCAGCTTTGCTAAAGCATGCCCAAAGGGAGAACTCAATTAAAGGGGTGTCATTCGGGAGCACTGGCCCCCATGTCACACACCTTCTTTTTGCTGATGATAGTATTGTATTTTTGGAGGGATCCCAGGAAACAATGCAAATGTTAAAGAACATACTGGCCGACTACGAGGTGGCCTCGGGTCAGAAGGTAAACCTCCAAAAATCATCCATATTCTTTGGGAAAGGATGCAGAGCGGAGGATAAAGTTATGCTCAAGCAAGCTATAGGTATCAATTCGGAGGCTTTAAGTGAACGGTACCTTGGTTTACCAACACTGGTTGGTAGATCGAAAGAGGGCACGTTCAAGTATGTACGGGAAAGCTCGACAGGCAAGGTCTCTGGATGGAAGGGACAAGGGTTGTCAAAGGCAGCTAGAGAGATTCTTATTAAGTCAGGGCTTCAGTCTACTCCTACTTACACCATGAGCTGTTTTCAACTCACAAAGAAGACGTGCCAGAACCTGAAATCGATCTCCTCGAAATTCTGGTGGGGTGCAGCAAATGGTGAAAGGAAGGTACACTGGATTTCTTGGGATAAGATGTGCTCTTCGAAGAGAGAGGGAGGCATGGGATTCAGGGACCCGGAGGCTTTCAACCAAGCGTTGCTTGCTAAGCAAGCTTGGAGGATTCTGCAAAACCCTGAATCCCTTTGTGCTCGAGTGCTTAAGGCACGGTACTTCAAGGAGGGATCAATTATGACAGCTACGTGCCCAAGTGGAGCCTCGTTCACTTTCCGGAGCATTTTGCATGGAAGAGACCTGTTACAAGATGGTTTGGTGTGGAGGATTGGTGATGGCACCTCTATCAATGTGCATCATGATAATTGGATTCCAAGACAGGGAAGCCTCAAGCCGTTGGGTCAGGTGTATATGCATGGTGTTACCAAGGTGGCCGACCTGCTCAATGTTCAGGGAGATACATGGGATGATGCAAAAATTGATGGAATGTTCTCTCCTGATGATGCACAAGATATCAAACAGATTGTGGTTGGTGGACCGGGTGTAAGGGATTATCTTGCATGGAACTTTACAAAGAATGGCCAATTTACTGTAAAATCTGCATATCACTTGAAAATGAGCAGCAAAGGAGCGAGGACCGGACGGCCGGGTACCTCATCCTCGCTCAGGAAGCATAAGATGTGGTTGGCGCTATGGAGTACAGACGTACCGAACAAGGCGAAGATCCATACCTGGCGGTTGCTGCATAACGGCTTGGCTGTTGGAGTACGGACGACGGATCAAGGGAGGAGTCTTCTGTGTTGCATGCAGTAGGGAAGAGTCCATTTATCATCGTTTTTGGGCTTGCCCGCATTCCCAGCTATTCTGGAGAGCCCTGAGAGAAGAGCTGGAGGCCCCTGTTGTAACACCGCCGGAGTTGGATGGATCTTTTAGCTCTATCTCGTCATGGATGTAGGATTGGTTAGCTGATGCAACTGAGGTGGAACGGGAGACGATGATCCAAGCTCTTTACGGGATGTGGTTAGCGAGGAATGAGGCGAGGGACGGCCACCGGATTGCTGATGCAAGAACGGTCGCTAGGAGGGTGTGTGACCATATGAATGAATGGAGAGAAGTGCATCCTAAAGGACCCAGAGTGCTATCTGAAAAAATTATGGAGACGTGGAAACCACCTGAGATGGGGTGGGTAAAGGCAAATGCGGACGGCGCGTCGACGAAGCTGCGAACAAGAGGAGGAGGAGGAGTGGTCCTACGAGATCATTGTGGCGCGTTCAGAGGAGGGGCGCGTGCGTTCCTCCCAAGCACCTCCGATCCCCAGTTACTGGAGCTAATGGCGAGCCGGCAGGCGATGCAACTTGCGATTCAGCAAGGATTTCAGAAAGTTCACTTGGAACTCGATAGCAAAGAGGTGGTGGCCATGCTCAACAACAGCAGCAAGGATCTCTCGGCGATGGGTCCAATCGTCGATGAAGTGAAAGAGATGCTCAGAACTAGACAAGAGTACAAGGTGAGCTGGGTGAGAAGAACGGCAAATGGCGCGCCACATTTGCTAGCTAAGGAGGGGGTTAGCATGGAGATGAATAAAGTGTGGCTTGATGGACCACCTGAGTGTATCCTGCAGGTTGTCGCTGAGGAGATTCCAGGTGTTCTTTAACAGCCTGCAAGTAGTGCAGTTTTTAGACTTTTTCAGTTTCGTTCCGGTTGTTTCCTTTGGTTTGTTGCCTGCTGTTAAGGCAGATGAGACTGCGGATACTGTGAACTTGTTTTGCTTTCTTAGCTTGGAATAAATGCTTTACCCCTCAAAAAAAAGAGGGCAGCGTGTTCTTTTTTTTTTAAACACTGGTAATTTTATTCATATTCATAACAATTACCGATACACTGGTTTGGACCTAAGATTCAAGAAAATACAAAGTAACTCATATGATTAAGAGCATGTTTGGCTGCCTTCTCAAACAATACCTGCATTTCAAACACATCTCAACCCAACCCGGTTGAGCAAAAACAGGCAACAAATCAGCATCTGCATGTTGTTTGGTTGTCTGCATTGCATCAATGAGCACTTCAGGGCTGGGTGTTTGGCTGTCTGCATATGTGCTTAAGGGCTGAGCAGATGCAAACCACAGCTATTTGGCTGCATACACGTTTGTGTTCTGCTCACCCCATTCAAATGTGGTGGCCTTACCACCACATTAGCAGCACAAACAGGAGGCAACAATGAAAACAAGCAATGCACATGAAAATAAAAGCAGATTAAGAGGCTAATTAATATAGTAGGGCCATCGTTAAAGACAGTAGGGGCATCCCATGCCTCCTGCTTCACACCAGGGTGCCGATCCTGGCCAAAATATTAACAAGTTTGCAGCACTAGTTCAAACCATCACCATCACCATGACCACAAACTAACAGTTCTATACTAGGACCGGGTACTTATATAATAGAGAGCGCGGGAGAATTTGCCGACGTAGCCGTGGTTGGTGCAGCGCACCCTGTCGTGGTTGTAGATCTGCACCTTGAAGCCCAGGCTGGAGATTCGCACGACGACGAGGTCGCCGGGGACGATCCTGTGGCGGCGGCAGAAGTACTGCGAGCCCCGGTCAAGCACCATCTGCCCCTCGTAGTTCTGGACCTGAACCCAGGACTCGCACCACTTGTTGACCGACAGCCTGACGACGCGCGGGGGCTGGATCCCCAGCCACTGCTTCATGACCTCCTTGAACTTCGGTGGGATGACGAGCATGGCGAGATCCTCCTCGTCCTTGATCTGGACGTAGAAACACAACGGCTCTCGGGACCCCTCCTCGTGGCCGGTCCTCGGAGATCGTCCCCTTGGATGCGGCTGGCTCATGAAGGCGGCCTTGCCAGATAGATCCACCCTCTTGAGCCAGCGGTTCGTGGGGATGAAGTCCATGACGCCCTCGGCGCCGACCATGACCTGAGCTCCTCGACCGACTCTGTCCCACTCTGTCTTCATCACCTTGTCAGGTAAGATGACAATGATTAGTAACAGGGCATTGGGATCAGGCACTGATCAGTGGCACGTGCCGAAGAGCAAGTGGCACTTGCTCATGGGCAATAGCCACTGATCTGTGCAATTTTCAAAACATGATCAGTGGCACTTGCCGAAGAGCAAGTGTCACTGATCAATGGCACTTGCTCAAGGGCAACAACCACTGATCAGTGAGCATCATGGTCATGATCTAAAACTAGCAGTGCAAGTAGTGACCACTTCCACATTTGGCAGCATGCTACATTGGTAATAGTACCTAAACAAGGAAACACAGTGTCCCTACAATGTGTATGAGCATGCAAATTTGTCCTACCTACCATGAATGCCATGCACGTAATGAAATCATGCAACAAACCATGCCTAAACCAACACCAATCTAGCTCTTCAACATCACACACAAACCCTACCTATGAACAACATGAATATGTAACTACCTATCATGCAAGAACCAATATACCCTGCCTAAGGACTACGATGTAACTACCTATTAACAAGATCAAATCTACCCTGCATACGAATAGTGAACATGAACACCATCAACAACATGAATAGTAGCACCCAAGAAGGAATTGATTCGATTTGATCGGATCCAAGTGATGCCTACTGCAGAAAACCCTAATCTACATGTACGAGCAATACGGAAGTTAGAAACTTCCCGGAGCTGGTGGAGTTCGAGCGTACGCCGGGCGGGGAGAAAACCACAGCGGGAAGGAGATGGCCGGCTAGGAGGAGGAGGAGATGGCAATGCCGACGCCCGTCGGCATTGCCCCGGTGCTCGTGGCGGCGAGGGAGGTCGAGGAAGCGGGCGCCATCTTCCATGGCCCTGACGCGCTGCCCGAAGAAAACCCTCGGATGGGGGTAAACAAACCTCCCCCCACCCACAGGGGTTCCGCGCAATGGCGCGATCGCCGCCCCCTCCGGAGTCGCCATCGAACCCCACTAGTAGAAAAAGGGCCTATTGTCCCGGTTCGTAAGGGCCTTTTGTCCCGGTTTAGGAACCGGGACTAAAAGGTCGTTACTAATGCCCTAGGCCTTTAGTCCCGGTTCTTACACGAACCGGGACAGATGGGCCTCCACGTGGCCGGTGCTGCGAGCCCAGGCAGGAGGCCCTTTAGTCTCGGTTGGTGGCACCAACCGGGACCAATAGGCAGCCGCGCGTCAGCTGTTCAGGGGCTAGGGTTTTTGTTTTTTTTCTGAAGGGGGGGGTGGATTTGGGGGTTTTGTATGGTTAATTAAGGTGTTTCATATATTGTGTTAGGTAGCTAATTAATTAATAAAGAGAAGTGTCCTCTCTTATCTCCGTGCTTGGTCGACGCTACGTACTATACGTATAGAGAGGCCCTCGACACGCTAGCTAGTAAGAAAATGAAGGAAACCATTAAGTACAGAAGTTCGTCATGCATACCGAGAGAAGTGATCGACCTCTCCTTCTCCGAGAGATTGGTCGAACAACAAGTTTTCGTATTATCTATCCGACGCTACTGGCTACATACATATACAATATGTAAGATCTCTTACAATCCCCTAGCATTTGAACTCAAGTTCCACATGGTATTCTCCGGCTTTATTGATGACGTGGTCAAGAAAGAATCCCGCCAATTCCTCTTGAATTGCTTTCATGCGATCTTCTGGTAGGAGCTCATTCCGCATCTGCCACGTCTAATTTGAAGAACGGGGTAAATACATATATATATGAATGAAACTCAACAAAAATGATGGTGTAATAAAATGAAATTGTGAATATTATTGCTTACGCACTTCATATTGTCTTTTAGAGTAGCCCCGCTTATCTTTGCAAGTCGCGTTGTAGATAAACTCGCACACGTAGTATCCACAGTAATCATTCCCTTGTTCCTGCCACAAGCACTTTACGAGAAATACAGGTCAATCAAACTGATAATGAAGCATTATAAATGGCATTGATGAAAGTACCTAGAATCAACGGGAGGTGCGCGGAAGTAGCTAGCTAGTAGTACTTACTTTCGGGTATGTATATCGCAGCTCCTTCGGCAGTCCTGGAGCTTCTGCGGTGAACTTTTTCCAAACCCTGCAAGACAAAGAAAATAATTATTACTTGAGATATCAAGAAATGAACAAAAAGTTGCCGATATGGTGCGATAATGATCGATTGAACTTACTTGTTGAGAATTTCAGTCATGTTCTCATAGGTCTCGGGATCTTTTCGTCTCGAGTCTAAGACGGTTACTAGTCCCTGCTCAAGCTTAATCTCCAGGAGCATATAGTGGAAGCTGTGCACGCATGCATAACTCATCAATTACATTACTATAACCTCGCTCGAATAATAAGGGAAACCGAATATGCACACGACAGTAACACTCACTTGAAGTTGTAAGGAAAGAGTATTTTATCTTTGTTTTGATTTATTATCAATGATTTGAGCAAGTTGGCCTCGGCATCTTTGGCGCTCTTTTTAACCTGAAATTCATCTATGAGATTTGTGTTAATGAACCCAATATCATACATTTCTGCTTTTCTGCACTCGACAATCTTCAATCTGCATAATATAGTGAGGATAATTATAAATACATGCAATGAAAGAGCTGAGCTATATATAGAGAGTTAATGACAGAAGTAGTACTTATAGACAGTAGCAAGTGACCGTTAATTTATCGAGGGCCTTTTGATTGAAGAACTAGAAGAACTCCTCAAATGGAACTACAACAGATCAATTCCAACGAGGTCGTGCTCCTCTTTAACTCTCAGATACAAAGTATCCATCCCCCCAGACTCTCTACAGGTTTTCATGTACCAATCATGGAATCTTCGCATCATCGTTGTTAGAGATTTTTCATCTTTGACGAGAGGCTTCTCGTACTCGTATCTGTGTTCGTCCACCTCCAAGAAATCATAATGTACATCGTCGGGCAGGTAATCTCCAAGATTGTTATAACCGGGCACCATCCCCGGATCATTAGCGATGATGTCGCTAGACACATTAAGCGAGGGGCACGATTGGTTCGCTTATTCGCCGAGCTGGGCAATTTTTTCCCAACTGCTCGTCATTATTTTAACCTTTGATCACTTCTAGTACTTCCCGACCGCTCCGCTTCGATATATACCTTTTCAGTAACGTGCTCATAGTTGGTTTTCGGCGGAGACTTTGGTGGTTTCCTCAGGGCATCGATAGTGCGCTTTGCTTTGACCGGATCTACCTTCTCGTCCGGAGGTGGATGTCTCTTTGCTTTCACCCCTTGAAAGAAGTCCTTCACTTGGGCTTGACAGATCTCTACGTTTTCCTGTTCGGTCATCTCATATGGTAACTTCTCTAGAGGCTTGAGAGATGGACCGAATATGTATTTCCTCCTGCCTCTGGCTGTACTGCTAGACGCTGGAGCAGACGGAGCGGCTGCGGCTGTCTTCTTTCGTGCTTGCTTAGGAGGCGGAGGAGAAGGACTACGACACGCCGGAGCAGCTGGAGCGGCGGCGGGTCTCTTCCGCCCTTGCTGACGAGGCGGAGAAGGAGGAGGCTGGCTGCTCGGGCGCGCCGGCACAGGCGGAGAAGGAGGCGGAGTGCCGCCACGCGCCGGAGAAGGACGCTGAGTCCCCTGATCACTCACCGGAGGAGGAGGCGGAGTGCCCTGACTCGCCGGAGGAGGAGGAGGTAGATGAAGGAAATATGCCCTAGAGGCCATAATGAAGTTATTATTTATTTCCTTATATCATGATAAATGTTTATTATTCATGCTAGAATTGTATTAACCGGAAACATAATACTTGTGTGAATACATAGACAAACAAAGTGTCACTAGTATGCCTCTACTTGACTAGCTCGTTGATCAAAGATGGTTATGTTTCCTAGCCATTGACATGAGTTGTCATTTGATTAACGGGATCACATCATTAGAAGAATGATATGATTGACTTGACCCATTCCGTTAGCTTAGCACACGATCGTTTAGTATTCTGCTATTGCTTTCTTCATGACTTATACATGTTCCTATGACTATGAGATTATGCAACTCCCGTTTACCGGAGGAACACTTTGTGTGCTACCAAACGTCACAACAAAACTGGGTGATTATAAAGGTGCTCTACAGGTGTCTCCAAAGGTACTTGTTGGGTTGGCGTATTTCGAGATTAGGATTTGTCACTCCGATTGTCGGAGAGGTATCTCTGGGCCCACTCGGTAATGCACATCACTATAAGCCTTGCAAGCATTGTAACTAATGAGTTAGTTGCGGGATGATGTATTACGGAACGAGTAAAGAGACTTGTCGGTAACGAGATTGAACTAGGTATTGAGATACCGACGATCGAATCTCGGGCAAGTAACATACCGATGACAAAGGGAACAACGTATGTTGTTATGCGGTTTGACCGATAAAGATCTTCGTAGAATATGTGGGAGCCAATATGAGCATCCAGGTTCCGCTATTGGTTATTGACCGGAGACGTGTCTCGGTCATGTCTACATAGTTCTCGAACCCGTAGGGTCCGCACGCTTAAAGTTAGATGACAGTTATATTATGAGTTTATGTACTTTGATGTACCGAAGATAGTTCGGAGTCCCGGATGTGATCACGGACATGACGAGGAGTCTCGAAATGGTCGAGACGTAAAGATTGATATATTGGACGACTATGTTTGGACACTAGAAAGGTTCCGAAAGGTTTCGGACATTTATCGGAGTACCGGGGGTTACCGGAACCCCCCGGGAACTAATGGGCCTTGTGGGGCCCTAGTGGAGAGAGAGAGGGGCGGCGCCCCCCTTGCCTTTCCCCTCTCCCACTCCTTCCTTCCCCCTCCTCCTTGGACTAGGAAAGGGAGGGGCAAACCTACTTGGAGTAGGTTTCCCCCTCCTACGGCGCGCCACCCCATTGGCCGTCCCTCTCCTCCTCCCCCTTTAGATACGGAGGAGGGGGGCACCTCATAGACACAACAATTAATTTCTTAGCCGTGTGCGGTGCCCCCCTCCACCATAATCCACCTCGATAATATTGTAGCGGTGCTTAGGCGAAGCCCTGCGTCGGTAGAACATCATCATCGTCACCACGCCGTCGTGCTGACGAAACTCTCCCTCAACACTCGGCTGGATCGGAGTTCGAGGGACGTCATCGAGCTGAACATGTGCTGAACTCGGAAGTGCCATGCGTTCGGTACTTGATCGGTCGGATCGTGAAGACGTACGACTACATCAACCGCGTTGTGCTAACGCTTCCGCTTTCGGTCTACGAGGGTACGTGGACAACACTCTCCCCTCTCGTTGCTACACATCATCATGATCCTGTGTGTGCGTAGGAATTTTTTTGAAATTACTACGTTCCCCAACAGTGGCGTCCGAGCCTGGTTTTATGCGTAGATGTTATTTGCATGAGTAGAACACAAGTGAGTTGTGGGCGATAGAAGTCATACTGCTTACCAGCATGTCATACTTTGGTTCGGCGGTATTGTTGGATGAAGCGGCCCGGACCGACATTACGCGTACGCTTACGCGAGACTGGTTCTACCGACATGCTTTGCACACAGGTGGCTGGCAGGTGTCAGTTTCTCCAACTTTAGTTGAACCGACTGTGGCTACGCCCGATCCTTGAGAAGGTTAAAACAACACTAACTTGACGAACTATCGTTGTGGTTTTGATGCGTAGGTAAGAACGGTTCTTGCTCAGCCCATAGCAGCCACGTAAAACTTGCAACAACAAAGTAGAGGACGTCTAACTTGTTTTTGCAGGGCATGTTGTGATGTGATATGGTCAAGGCATGATGCTATATTTTATTGTATGAGATGATCATGTTTTGTAATCGAGTTATCGGCAACTGGCAGGAGCCATATGGTTGTCGCTTTATTGTATGCAATGCAATCGCCCTATAATGTTTTACTTTATCACTAAGCGGTAGCGATAGTCGTAGAAGCATAAGTTGGCGAGACGACAACGATGCTACGATGGAGATCAAGGTGTCGCGCCGGTGACGATGGTGATCATGACGGTGCTTCGAAGATGGAGATCACAAGCACAAGATGATGATGGCCATATCATATCACTTATATTGATTGCATGTGATGTTATCTTTTATGCATCTTATCTTGCTTTGATTGACGGTAGCATTATAAGATGATCTCTCACTAAATTATCAAGGTATAAGTGTTCTCCCTGAGTATGCACCATTGCGAAAGTTCTTCGTGCTGAGGCACCACGTGATGATCGGGTGTGATAGGCTCTACGTTCAAATACAACGGGTGCAAAACAGTTGCACACGCGGAATACTCAGGTTAAACTTGACGAGCCTAGCATATAACAGATATGGCCTCAGAACACTGAGACCAAAAGGTCGAGCGTGAATCATATAGTAGATATGATCAACATAGTGATGTTCACCATTGAAACTACTCCATCTCACGTGATGATCGGACATGGTTTAGTTGATATGGATCACGTGATCACTTAGAGGATTAGAGGGATCTCTATCTAAGTGGGAGTTCTTAAGTAATATCATTAAATTGAACTCAAATTTATCATGAACTTAGTACCTGATAGTATCTTGCTTGTCTATGTTGTTGTAGATAGATGGCCCGTGTTGTTGTTCCGTTGAATTTTAATGCGTTCCTTGAGAAAGCAAATTTGAAAGATGATGGTAGCTATTACACGGACTGGGTCCGTAACTTGAGGATTATCCTCATTGCTGCACAGAAGAATTACGTCCCGGAAGCACCGCTATGTGCCAAACCTGCTGCAGGAGCAACACCAGATGTTATGAACGTCCGGCAGAGCAAAGCTGATGACTACTCGATAGTTCAGTGTGCCATGCTTTACGGCTTAGAACCGGGACTTCAACGACGTTTTGAACGTCATGGAGCATATGAGATGTTCCAGGAGTTGAAGTTAATATTTCAAGCAAATGCCCGGATTGAGAGATATGAAGTATCCAATAAGTTCTACAGCTGTAAGATGGACGAGAATAGTTCTGTCAGTGAGCATGTACTCAGAATGTCTGGGTATAACAATCACTTGATTCAACTTGGAGTTAATCTTCCGGATGATAGCGTCATTGACAGAATTCTTCAATCACTGCCACCAAGCTACAAAAGCTTCGTGATGAACTATAACATGCAAGGGATGGATAAGACAATTCCCAAGCTCTTCACAATGCTAATGGCTGCGGAGGTAGAAATCAAGAAGGAGCATCAAGTGTTGATGGTCAACAAGACCACCAATTTCAAGAAAAAGGGCAAAGGGAAGAAGAAGGGGAACTTCAAGAAGAACAGCAACCAAGTTGCTGCTTAGGAGAAGAAACCCTAGTCTGGACCTAAGCCTGAGACTGAGTGTTTCTACTGCAAACAGACTGGTCACTGGAAGCGGAACTGCCCCAAGTATTTGGCGGATAAGAAGGATGGCAAGCTGAACAAAGGTATATGTGATATACATGTTATTGATGTGTACCTTACTAATGCTCGCAGTAGCACCTGGGTATTTGATACTGGTTCTGTTGCTGATATTTGCAACTCAAAACAGGGACTACGGATTAAGCGAAGATTGGCTAAGGACGAGGTGACGATGCGCGTGGGAAATGGTTCCAAAGTCGATGTGATCGCGGTCGGCACGTTACCTCTACATCTACCTTCGGGATTAGTTTTAGACCTGAATAATTGTTATTTGGTGCCAGCGTTGAGCATGAACATTATATCTGGATCTTGTTTGATGCGAGACGGTTATTCATTTAAATCAGAGAATAATGGTTGTTCTATTTATATGAGTAATATCTTTTATGGTCATGCACCCTTGAAGAGTGGTCTATTTTTGTTGAATCTCGATAGTAGTGATACACATATTCATAATATTGAAGCCAAAAGATGCAGAGTTGATAATCATAGTGCAACTTATTTGTGGCACTGCCGTTTAGGTCATATTGGTGTAAAGCGCATGAAGAAACTCCATACTGATGGAATTTTGGAACCACTTGATTATGAATCACTTGGTACTTGTGAACCATGCCTCATGGGCAAGATGACTAAAATACCGTTCTCCGGAACTATGGAGCGAGCAACAGATTTGTTAGAAATCATACAAACAGATGTATGTGGTCCGATGAATGTTGAGGCTCGCGGCGGGTATCGTTATTTTCTCACCTTCACAGATGATTTAAGCAGATATGGGTATATCTACTTAATGAAACATAAGTCTGAAACATTTGAAAAGTTCAAAGAATTTCAGAGTGAAGTTGAAAATCATCGTAACAAGAAAATAAAAGTTTCTACGATCTGATCATGGAGGAGAATATTTGAGTTACGAGTTTGGTCTTCATTTGAAACAATGCGGAACAGTTTCGCAACTCACGTCACCCGGAACACCATAGCGTAATGGTGTGTCCGAACGTCGTAATCGTACTTTACTAGATATGGTGCGATCTATGATGTCTCTTACTGATTTACCGCTATCATTTTGGGGTTATGCTTTAGAGACGGCTGCATTCATGTTAAATAGGGCACCATCGAAATCCATTGAAACGACGCCTTATGAACTGTGGTTTGGCAAGAAACCAAAGTTGTCGTTTCTTAAAGTTTGGGGCTGCAATGCTTATGTGAAAAAGCTTCAACCTGATAAGCTCGAACCCAAATCGAAGAAATGTGTCTTCATAGGAAACCCAATGGAAACTGTTGGGTACACCTTCTATCACAGATCTGAAGGCAAGACTTTTGTTGCTAAATTTGGATCCTTTCTAGAGAAGGAGTTTCTCTCGAAAGAAGTGAGTGGGAGGAAAGTAGAACTTGATGAGGTAACTGTACCTGCTCCCTTATTGGAAAGTAGTTCATCACAGAAACTGGTTCATGTGACACCTATGCCAATTAGTGAGGAAGTTAATGATGATGATCATGAAACTTCAGATCAAGTTGTTACTGAACCTCGTAGATCAACCAGAGTAAGATCCGCACCAGAGTGGTACGGTAATCCTGTTCTGGAGGTTATGTTACTAGACCATGACGAACCTACAAACTATGAAGAACCGATGGTGAGCCCAGATTCCGCAAAATGGCTTGAGGCCATGAAATCTGAGATGGGATCCATGTATGAGTACAAAGTGTGGACCTTGGTTGACTTGCCCGATGATCGGCAAGCCATTGAGAATAAATGGATCTTCAAGAAGAAGACTGACACTGACGGTAATGTTACTGTCTATAAGACTTTCTCACTCGTAGCGATTGACTACAATGAGACTTTCTCACTCGTAGCGATGCTTAAGTCTGTCCGAATCATGTTAGCAATTGCCGCATTTTATGATTATGAAATTTGGCAAATGGATGTAAAAACTGCATTCCTGAATGGATTTCTGGAAGAAGAATTGTATATGATGCAACCAGAAGGTTTTGTCGATCCAAAGGGAGCTAACAAAGTGTGCAAGCTCCAGCGATCCATTTATGGACTGGTGCAAGCCTCTCGGAGTTGGAATAAACACTTTGATAGTGTGATCAAAGCATTTGGTTTTATACAGACTTTTGGAGAAGCCTGTATTTACAAGAAAGTGAGTGGGAGCTCTGTAGCATTTCTGATATTATTGGATAGCATAAAGTGGATGACATATTGCTGATTGGAAATGATATAGAATTTCTGGATAGCATAAAGGGATACTTGAATAAGTGTTTTTCAATGAAAGACCTCGGTGAAGCTGCTTATATATTGGGCATCAAGATCTATAGAGATAGATCAAGACGCTTAATTGGACTTTCACAAAGCACATACCATGACAAAGTTTTGAAAAATTTCAAAATGGATCAAGCAAAGAAAGGGTTCTTGCCTGTGTTACAAGGTGTGAAGTTGAGTAAGACTCAATGCCCGACCACTGCAGAAGATAGAGAGAAGATGAAAGATGTTCCCTATGCTTCAGCCATAGGCTCTATCATGTATGCAATGCTGTGTACCAGACCTGATATGTGCCTTGCTATAAGTTCAGCAGGGAGGTACCAAAGTAATCCAAGAGTGGATCACTGGACAGCGGTCAAGAACATCCTGAAATACCTGAAAAGGACTAAGGATATGTTTCTCGTTTATGGAGGTGACAAAGAAGTCATAAATGGTTACGTCGATGCAAGCTTTGACACTGATCCGGACGATTCTAAATCGCAAACCGGATACGCGTTTACATTGAATGGTGGAGCTGCCAGTTGGTGCAGCTCTAAACAAAGCGTTGTGGCAGGATCTACGTGTGAAGCGGAGTACATAGCTGCTTCGGAAGCAGCAAATGAAGGAGTCTGGATGAAGGAGTTCATATCCGATCTAGGTGTCATACCTAGTGCATCAGGTCCAATGAAAATCTTTTGTGACAATACTGGTGCAATTGCCTTGGCAAAGCAATCCAGATTTCACAAGAGAACCAAGCACAACAAGAGACGCTTCAACTCCATCAGGGATCTAGTCCAGGTGGGAGACATAGAAATTTGCAAGATACATACGGATCTGAATGTTGCAGACCCATTGACTAAGCCTCTTCCATGAGCAAAACATGATCAGCACTAAGGCTCCATGGGTGTTAGAATCATTACTGTGTAATCTAGATTATTGACTCTAGTGCAAGTGAGAGACTGAAGGAAATATGCCCTAGAGGCAATAATAAAGTTATTATTTATTTCCTTATATCATGATAAATGTTTATTATTCATGCTAGAATTGTATTAACCGGAAACATAATACTTGTGTGAATACATAGACAACCAAAGTGTCACTAGTATGCCTCTACTTGACTAGCTCGTTGGTCAAAGATGGTTATGTTTCCTAGCCATTGACATGAGTTGTCATTTGATTAACGGGATCACATCATTAGAAGAATGATATGATTGACTTGACCCATTCCGTTAGCTTAGCACATGATCGTTTAGTATTCTGCTATTCCTTTCTTCATGACTTATACATGTTCCTATGACTATGAGATTATACAACTCCCGTTTACCGGAGGAACACTTTTTGTGCTACCAAACGTCACAACGTAACTGGATGATTATAAAGGTGCTCTACAGGTGTCTTGAAAGGTACTTGTTGGGTTGGCGTATTTCGAGATTAGGATTTGTCACTCCGATTGTCAGAGAGGTATCTCTGGGCCCACTCGATATTGCACATCACTATAAGCCTTGCAAGCATTGTAACTAATGAGTTAGTTGCGGGATGATGTATTATGGAACGAGTAAAGAGACTTGTCGGTAACGAGATTGAACTAGGTATTGAGATTCCGACGATTGAATCTCGGGCAAGTAATATACCGATGACAAAGGGAACAACGTATGTTGTTATGCGGTTTGACCGATAAAGATGTTCGTAGAATATGTGGGAGCCAATATGAGCATCCAGGTTCCGCTATTGGTTATTGACCAGAGACGTGTCTCGGTCATGTCTACATAGTTCTCGAACCCGTAGGGTCCGCACGCTTAAAGTTAGAAGACGGTTATATTATGAGTTTATGTATTTTGATGTACCGAAGATAGTTCGGAGTCCCGGATGTGATCACGGACATGACGAGGAGTCTCGAAATGGTCGAGATGTAAAGATTGATATATTGGACGACTATGTTTGGACAATGGAAAGGTTTCGGACATTTATCGGAGTACCGGGGTTACCGGACCCCCCCCCCCCCGGGGAATAATGGGCCTTGTTGGGCCCTAGTGGAGAGAGAGAGGGGCCGGCCAGGGCAAGAGGTGCGCCCCCTCCCCTTGAGTCCGAATAGGACAAGGAAGGGGGGGGGGCGGCGCCCCCCTTGCCTTTCCCCTCTCCCACTGCTTCCTTCCCCCTCCTCCTTGGACTAGGAAAGGGAGGGGCAAACCTACTTGGAGTAGGTTTACCCCTCCTAGGGCGCGCCATCCCCTTGGCCGGCCCTCTCCTCCTCCCCTTTATATACGGAGGAGGGGGGCACCCCATAGACACAACAATTGATCTCTTGATCTCTTAGCTGTGTGGGGTGCCCCCCTCCATCATAATCCACCTCGATAATATCGTAGAGGTGCTTAGGCGAATCCCTGCGTCGGTAGAACATCATCATCGTCACCACGCCGTCATGCTGACGAAACTCTCCCTCAACACTCGGCTGGATCGGAGTTCGAGGGACGTCATCGAGCTGAACGTGTGCTGAACTCGGAGGTGCCATGCGTTCGGTACTTGATCGGTCGGATCGTGAAGACGTACGACTACATCAACCGCGTTGTGCTAACGCTTCCGCTTTCGGTCTACGAGGGTACGTGGACAACACTCTCCCCTCTCGTTGCTATGCATCACCATGATCCTGTGTGTGCGTAGGATTTTTTTGAAATTACTACGTTCCCCAACAGCGGAGGCGTCCAGTTCAGAATGTTGATGAGCTCCTTCCGCCATAGGCATGGAGTCTTCAGACAAGAACCCAGCCGAGTCTCCCCGTCACCCATAGGGTGGTCAAGCTGGAGGTCCTCAAATCCTTCTGTGATTTCATCCACCATCACCCTAGCATATCCTTCTGGATTCGGCTGGCAGTGAAAAGTTGCGCCAGGTTCAGGAGGTGCAACAGAGCCAACAGCCGCCTTGACTTTCAAGTCCATCCACTGCGTCATAAGGTGGCAATGCTGAGACTCCGTGATAGCATCCACAAGGTAGCTAGTAGGAGCCGTGAAGACAGGCTCCTGAAGCAGCTCCGTGGAAGCCACGCTGCTTCTCCACTGAGATGGCGGGGTAGCTTCGGGTGTAGCTTCGGCAGGTCGCGTGCTGCGAACTGCGTCTCGTTCCTCTAGCGCTTGTACCCTTGCGTGCAGCACCTGTAGTTGGGTCAACTCCTTTTTCTTCTTCCTCTCCCGGCGTTTGTAACCGCCTGCGTCGGGAAATCCAGCCTTCCACGAAAGGGAGCCTGGCGTGCCTCGTGTCCGTCCGGGGTGCTTAGGATTCCCGAGGGCCTCTGTGAGCTCGTCATTCTCTCTGTCCGGAACGATCGTCCCTTGCTGCGCTTTTTCGATATACTCCTGAAGCTTCTCGATGGGTGCGTTCAGCTGCTCGTTGGTCCAAACGCACTTCCCTGTTACAGGGTCCAATTTTCCCCCAACCCCGAAGAACCAAGTCCTGCAACGGTCTGGCTAGCGTCGCGTCTCTGGTTCGATCCCTTTATCAATGAGGTCATTCTCAGCCTTGTCCCACAACGGCCGGGCTTTCAGGTAGCCACCTGACCCTATGCGATGGTGATGCTTCTTCTTTGCAGCATTTTTCTTGTTTGTCGCTGACATCTTCGCTGCTCTCTCAGATTTCTTTTTGGTGACAAATGCGGGCCACTGATCTTTGATCTTCTCAAATCGGCCGATGAATTCTGGAGTCTTGTCTTGGTCGACAAACGATGATTTCAGCTCATTCTTCCACCTCCTGAATAGCTCAGCCATCTTCCTAAGAGCATAAGCCTTGATCATTGGCTTTTTAACTGGATTCTCCGGATCTTCCTCTGGCGGGAAGGTGAAATTTTCCTGCAGCGCGGTCCAAAGATCAGCTTTCTGCCTATCGCTGACATAAGACACCTGAGAGTCTTTGTCCTTAGGCTTCAACCATTGCTTGATGCTAATCGGGATCATGTCCCTAACTAGAACCCCGCACTGAGCATTAAATTTTTGCTTGGTCCGGAGGGGTTCAATCGGTTGGCCAGCGCGATCAATTTCGATGATCGTGTACCTTTCATCCATGCGCAACTTTCTCTTCGGGCCTCGTCTCGTTACTGAAGTGTTGCTCGATCCGGAGGGCTAGAAAAGAAGAAAAAGAAGAGAGTTAATATGTGTACATACCAAAAACAATTAATGCATCAATTAGCTATAGTCAGCACATGCTTAATTAATTAATATATATACCTGGCCGGACTCCGTTCGGTCACCGGAGCCGTCATCACGGTGTCCTTCCTCCTCGATTCGGTCACCGGAGCCGTCATCATGGTGTCCTTCCTCCTCCATTGTTTGATCATCGTCGTAGCCTGCTTCTTCATCCTGTCTTTCCAGACCATCGGTGCATGTGTCGTTGAGAAATGACAAGACGGCATCACTTCCGTGTGCGATTATCTCCCCCAACACCGCTTCTTTTGCTTCGTCTCGGGGGTGCGGATCCATAGTTTCTGCAAATATTTACAACATGGCAATTATTATTCAAACATGACAGATGGATATATTAGTGGCAAACGTGGAACTAGCTAGCAGCACAATAAGGAATCATATTAGTGGCCTGGCCTCGACGCTTCTCTAGGGTTTGGGGTGGCCTCGGCAACGCCTCAAGGGTTTGGGGTGGCCTCAACAACGCTTCAAGGGTTCGGGGAGGCCTCGACGACAACGCTCTTTTAACTTGGTAAATATGGGTGGCCACAAGAGAGTTTGTCGATCGGGTAGGGGCGCGGTGGGAGGGGTAGGAGACCGACATCGTTTTTTTCTAGGGTTTGGGTGTCCTCGAGAGTTTTGGTCGAGCGAGAGGGCCGGGGGTTGCTCCCGATGTCCCCCCTCACATTAACAAAGAACTACCTTAAAAAAAGACTTGCTTCGCCGCGGGTGCTCGATCGGTGCGACGTGGACTCGGTGGAAACACTTTATGAAAATGCGGTGGTGGCCAGGCCGGGCGGTTTTCTTTTCCTTCTTCATTTTTTCCTTTGTTTTTTTATATGTTTGTTTTCGTTTCCATTCTACATTTTCGTACATATGAAAAAAAAATCTATACAAAAGTGCACAATTTTTATGAACAAATTACAACATCTAAATTAACTATACATCTAAATAAATATAACTACACATCTGAAATTTTCCTAATCTTAAAACTAAACTAAACATAAACTAAAATAATATAACTACACATCCATCCATACATACACACACATACATATACATCTACATTATATATGAACAAAAATACTAATTTTCTGAACATAAAAAGGTCTATGAACAAAAAAAAATCATATCAATATTTTCATCCATCCATATATACATACATACATCACTATATATATATACATCTACATTATATATGAACAAAAAAAATACATAAACTTTACTAATAAAAAAACGACAGCGGGCCGGGGCGGCGGCAGCTCACAGCGTGGGTGGCGACGGCGACGGCGATGGAGGGGGCGGGGCAGGGCGCGGGCTCTGGGGCAGGGGCGACGACGACGATGGGGGCGGGCCGGGGCAGGGCGACGACGACGATGGGCAGGGGGCGCGCGCGACGGAGACGGCGGGGGCGGGCCGGGGCAGGGGCAGGGGCGCGGGCGATGGCGACGGCGAGGGCGGGCCGGGGCAGGAGCGCGGGCGACGGCGACAGCGACGACGGGAGCGGGCCGGGGCAGGGGCGTGGGCGACGGCGACGGCGACGAGAGCGACGGCGACGGTGTGGGCGGGCCGAGGCAGGGGCAGCCTGGCGGCGTCGATGTGCTCGGCGTCGTCGGGGGCAACTGGTGTGATGAACTCTGTAAAATTTCTAAGTGCCACGTATATACCAAGAGCATTAGTCCCGGTTCGTGGCACCAACCGGGACCAAAGGTCAGTTTTCGGCAGGCGAAAGGGCGGGAAGCGGCGGCCTTTGGTCCCGGTTGGTGCCACCAACCGGGACCAAAGGCCTTGTGCTACCCCGCATCAAAAGTTTAGTACCACTTCGCTAGCTGAGAGAGCTCGAGAGTGGTTTATAAGCACTGCTGTGCCCACCCTCTCGAGCTCCTCTCAATTGCAGGCTTTCGGGCCTAACCGTACGCTGTCTGCATGTCGGCCTACAGGGCCTCCTGCGGGCCTGAATCCTGGCCCATGTTTGGGTTTCTAGTCGTATTCAGGCCGTGTGGGCCCAGTAGGTGGCACTTTTTTGTTTTTTTGTTTTCTTTGTTGCTTTATTTATTTTATTTTGTTTCTACTTACAACAAAATACTTATTGTTGCTATTTTTATTTTCTTTATTAAAGTTTATTTTTAATTATTTTTCTTTTAGGTCACAATAATGATAAAGTCTCTGTTACTGCCATTAGTTTTGAAATTTGAATAGTTAAAATTTGAATTCTTTGAAATGTGTGTGAATCACTAGTTTGTGATTAACTTTACTATAAAAATAGATTTTGGAGTGATTCTTTTTCCTGCTATTTAATATTACTGTGTTTTATGATTCTACTCAAAAACAGATTTTGTTATTTTGTTACAAAGGGATTTCATTTTTTTGAACATATTTGAACTCCATAGTTTTTCTGTGTTCAAAATGCACCATTTAAAGCCACATCATCAATTTTCAACTCTTTCTGACTTCATTTGTTATTTTTCGTGCATTTACTGATTTTTTCAGCTATAAGACCCTGAAATTGAAAAGCACTACAAATGAACTCTGAAAAGGTTGAAAGTTGGCATGGTATCATTATGCCACCCACATAGCATTTGCAAGAAAGTAGAGAGGCTTACGGCAAAAACTGGATGTACTCCGTGTACAAAACAGACAATCTCTTTCAAAGTATGAGGGTTTCATACGGAAACTCGTCTGTTACAAAGGGATTTCATTTTTTTGAACTTATTTGAACTCCATAGTTTTTCTGTGTTCAAAATGCACCGTTCAAAGCCACATCATCAATTTTCAACCCTTTCAGACTTCATTTGTTATTTTTCATGCATTTACTAATTTTTTGAGGTATAAGACCCTGAAATTGAAAAGCATTTCAAATAAACTCTCAAAAGGTTGAAAGTTGGCATGGTATCTAATACGTCTCCAACGTATCTATAATTTTTTATTGTTCCATGCTATATTATATTCTGTTTTGGACATTATTGGGCTTTATTATACACTTTCATATTATTTTTGGGACTAACCTATTAACCGGAGGCCCAGCCCAGAATTGCTGTTTTTTGCCTATTTCAGAGTTTCGCAGAAAAAGAATATCAAACGGAGTCCAAACGGAATGAAACCTTCTTGAACGTGATTTTCGGAACGAACGTGATCCAGAGGACTTGGACCCTACGTCAAGACATCAACCAGGAGGGCACGAGGTAGGGGCGCGCCTACCCCCCTAGGCGCGCCCTCTACCCTCGTGGGCCCCACGTTGCTCCACTGACGTACTTTTTCCTCCTATATATACCCACGTACCCCAAACTACCAGTTACGTAGCCAAAAACCTAATTCCACCGCCGCAACCTTCTGTACCCGTGAGATCCCATCTTGGGGCCTTTTCCGGAGCTCCGCCGGAGGGGGCATCGATCACAGAGGGCTTCTACATCAACACCATAGCCTCTCCGATGATGTGTGAGTAGTTTACCTCAGACCTTCGGGTCCATAGTTCTTAGCTAGATGGCTTCTTCTCTCGTTTTGGATCTCAATACAATGTTCTCCCCCTCTCTCGTGGAGATCTATTCGATGTAATCTTCTTTTGCGGTGTGTTTGTTGAGACCGATGAATTTTGGGTTTATGATCAAGTTTATCTATGAACAATATTTGAATCTTCTCTGAATTCTTTTATGTATGATTGGTTATCTTTGCAAGTCTCTTCGAATTATCAGTTTGGTTTGGCCTACTAGATTGATCTTTCTTGCAATAGGAGAAGTGCTTAGCTTTGGGTTCAATCTTATGGTGTCCTTTCCCAGTGACAGTAGGGGCAGCAAGGCACGTATTGTATTGTTGCCATCGAGGATAACAAGATGGGGTTTATATCATATTGCATGAGTTTATCCCTCTACATCAGGTCATCTTGCTTAAAGCGTTACTCTGTTCTTATGAACTTAATACTCTAGATGCATGCTGGATTGCGGTCGATGTGTGGAGTAATAGTAGTAGATGCAGGCAGGAGTCGGTCTACTTGTTTCGGACGTGATGCCTATATACATGATCATACCTAGATATTCTCATAACTATGCTCAATTCTGTCAATTGCTCAACAGTAATTTGTTCACCCACTGTAATACTTATGCTCTTGAGAGAAGCCACTAGTGAAACCTATGGTCCCCGGGTCTATTTTCCATCATATTAATCTTCCAACAACAAGCTATTTCCATTGCCTTTTATTTTGCTTTTATTTTACTTTGCATCTTTATCATAAAAATACCAAAAATATTATCCTATCACATCTATCAGATCTCACTCTCGTAAGTGACCGTGAAGGGATTGATAACCCCTTTATTGCGTTGGTTGCGAGGATTTATTTGTTTGTGTAGGTGCGAGAGACTCGTGCGTGGCCTCCTACTGGATTGATACCTTGGTGCTCAAAAACTGAGGGAAATACTTACACTACTTTACTGCATCACCCTTTCCTCTTCAAGGGAAAACCAACGCAGTGCTCAAGAGGTAGCAAGAAGGATTTCCGGCGCCGTTGCCGGGGAGTCTACGCAAAAGTCAACATACCAAGTACCCATCACAAACCCTTATCTCCCGCATTACATTATTTGCCATTTGCCTCTCGTTTTCCTCTCCCCCACTTCACCCTTGCCGTTTTATTCGCCCTCTCTGTTCCGTTCGCCTCTTTTTCGCTTGCTTCTTTGCTCGTGTGTTGGATTGCTTGCTTGTCACGATGGCTTAGGATAATACCAAATTGTGTGATTTCATCAATACCAACAACAATGATTTTCTTAGCACTCCGATTGCTCCTCTTACCGATACTGAATCTTGTGAAATCAATGCTGCTTTGTTGAATCTTGTCATGAAAGATCAATTCACCGGCCTTCCTAGTGAAGATGCCGCTACTCATCTAAATAGCTTCGTTGATTTGTGTGATATGCAAAAGAAGAAAGATGTGGACAATGATATTGTTAAATTGAAGCTATTTCCTTTTTCGCTTAGAGATCGTGCTAAAGCTTGGTTTTCGTCTTTGCCTAAAAATAGTATTGATTCTTGGAATAAGTGCAAAGATGCTTTTATCTCTAAGTATTTTCCTCCCGCTAAGATCATCTCTCTTAGAAACGGTATTATGAATTTTAAGCAACTTGATCATGAACATGTTGCACAAGCTTGGGAGAGGATGAAATTAATGATACGTAATTGTCCTACACATGGTTTGAATTTATGGATGATCATACAAATTTTTTATGCCGGATTGAATTTTGCTTCTAGAAATCTTTTAGATTCGGCCGCGGGAGGCACTTTTATGGAAATCACTTTAGGAGAAGCCACTAAACTCCTAGATAATATTATGGTTAATTATTCTCAATGGTACACTGAAAGATCTACTAGTAAAAAAGTGCATGCGATAGAAGAAATTAATGTTTTGAGTGGAAAGATGGATGAACTTATGAAATTATTTGCTACTAAGAGTGTTTCTTCTGATCCTAATGATATGCCTTTGTCTACTTTGATTGAGAATAATAATGAATCTATGGATGCGAATTTTGTTGGTAGGAATAATTTTGGTAACAACGCGTATAGAGGAAACTTTAATCCTAGGCCTTATCCTAGTAATTCCTCTAATAATTATGGTAATTCCTACAACAATTATTATGGGAACTTTAATAAGATGCCTTCTGAATTTGAGACTAGTGTTAAGGATTTTATGGATTCACAAAAGAGTTTCAATGCTTTGCTTGAAGAAAAATTGCTTAAAGTTGATGAATTGGCTAGGAACGTTGATAGAATTTCTCTTGATGTTGATTCTTTGAAACTTAGAACTATTCCTACTAAGCATGATATCAATGAGTCTCTCAAAGCCATGAGAATTTCCATTGATGAGTGCAAGGAAAGAACCGCTAGGATGCGTGCTAGGAAAGATTGCTTTATGAAAGCGTGTTCTTCTAATTTCTATGAAAATAAAGATGAAGATCTAAAAGTTATTGATGTGTCCCCTATTAAATCTTTGTTTTGCAATATGAATCTTGATAATTATGGGGCTGAATATGATCCACCTTTACCTAGAAGGCGTTTCAAAAATTCGGAGTTTTTAGATCTTGATGCTAAAATTGGTAAAAGTGGGATTGAAGAGATTAAAACTTTAGATATTAATGAACCCACTATTTTGGATTTCAAGGAATTTAATTATGATAATTGCTCTTTGATAGATTGTATTTCCTTGTTGCAATCCGTGCTAAATTCTCCACATGCTTATAGTCAAAATAAAGCTTTTACTAAACATATCGTTGATGCTTTGATGCAATCTTATGAAGAAAAACTTGAGTTGGAAGTTTCTATCCCTAGAAAACTTTATGATGAGTGGGAACCTACTATTAAAATTAAAATTAAAGATCATGAATGCTATGCTTTGTGTGATTTGGGTGCTAGTGTTTCCACGATTCCAAAGACTTTGTGCGATTTGCTAGGTTTCCGTGATTCTGATGATTGCTCTTTAAACTTGCACCTTGCGGATTCCACCATTAAGAAACCTATCGGAAAAAATTAATGATGTTCTTATTATTGCAAATAGGAATTATGTGTCCATAGATTTTATTGTTCTTGATATAGATTGCAATCCTTCATGTCCTATTATTCTTGGTAGACCTTTCCTTAGAACGAGTGGTGCAATTATTGATATGAAGGAAGGAAATATTAGATTCCAATTTCCGTTAAGGAAAGGCATGGAACATTTTCCTAGAAAGAAAATAAAATTACCATATGAATCTATCATGAGAGCCACTTATGGATTGCCTACCAAAGATGGCAATACCTAGATCTATCCTTGCTTTTATGCCTAGCTAGGGGCGTTAAATGATAGCGCTTTTTGGGAGGCACCCCAATTTTATTTTTAGTTTTTTTGCTTTTTGCTTCTGTTTAGGAATTATTTGATCTAACCTCTGGTTAGATGTGTTTTTACGTTTTAATTAGTGTTTGTGCCAAGTTAAACCTATAGGATCTTCTTGGATGATAATTATTTGGTCTTGTTGTAAATTCCAGAAACTTTCTGTTCACGAAAACAATTGTTAAAATTATCAGAACGTGATATGATGTTGATTGCAATTGCTGCTGATCAATAAACAAATTGTCTAGGTCGTCCTATTTTGGCTGAATTTTTAGAGTTCCAGAAGTTTGCGTTAGTTACAGATTACTACAGACTGTTCTGTTTTTGACAGATTCTGTATCCCGTGTTTTGTTTGCTTATTTTGATGAATCTATGGCTAGTAAAATAGTTTATAAACCATAGAGAAGTTGGAATGCAGTAGGTTTAACACCCGTATAAATAAAGAATGAGTTCATTACAGTACCTTGAAGTGGTGTTTTGTTTTCTTTCGCTAACGGAGCTCACGAGATTTTCTGTTAAGTTTTGTGTTGTGAAGTTTTCAAGTTTTGGGTAAAAGATTGATGGATTATGGAACAAGGAGTGGCAAGAGACTAAGCTTGGGGATTCCCATGGCACCCCAAGATAATCTAAGGACACCAAAAAGGCAAAGCTTGGGGATGCCCCGGAAGGCATCCCCTCTTTCGTCTACTTCCATCGGTAACTTACTTGGAGCTATATTTTTATTCACCCCATGATATGTGTTTTACTTGGAGCGTCTTGTATGATTTGAGTCTTTGCTTTTTAGTTTACCACAATCATCTTTGCTGGACACACCTTTTGAGAGAGACACACATGATTCGGAAATTGTTAGAATACTCTATGTGCTTCACTTATATCTTTTGAGTTATATAGTTTTTGCTCTAGTGCTTCACTTATACTTTTTAGAGCAAGGTGGTGGGTTTGTTTTATAGAAACTTTTATTCTCTCATACTTCACTTATATTATTTTGAGAGTCTTAAACAGCATGGTAATTTGCTTAAATAATCCTAATATGCTAGGTATTCAAGACTAGTAAAAACTTTCTTATGAGTGTGTTGAATACTAAGAGAAGTTTGATGCTTGATGATTGTTTTGAGATATGGAGGTAGTGATATTAAAGTTGTGCTAGTTGAGTTGTTGTGAATTTGAGAAATACTTGTGTTGAAGTTTGCAAGTCCCGTAGCATGCACGTATGGTAAACGTTATGTAACAAATTTCAAACATGAGGTGTTCTTTGATTGTCCTCCTTATGAGTGGCGGTCGGGGACGAGCGATGGTCTTTTCCTACCAATCTATCCCCCTAGGAGCATGCGCGTAGTGCTTGGTTTTTGATGACTTGTAGATTTTTGCAATAAGTATGTGAGTTCTTTTTGACTAATGTTGAGTCCATGGATTATACGCACTCTTACCCTTCCATCATTGCTAGCCTCTTCGGTACCGTGCATTGCCCTTTCTCACATTGAGAGTTGGTGCAAACTTCGCCGGTGCATCCAAACCCCGTGATATGATACACTCTTTCACACATAAACCTCCTTATATATTCCTCAAAACAGCCACCATACCTACCTATTATGGCATTTCCATAGCCATTCCGAGATATATTGCCATGCAACCTTCCACCGTTCCGTTTATCATGACACATTCATCATTGTCATATTGCTTTGCATGATCATGTAGTTGACATAGTACTTGTGGCAAAGCCACCATTCATAATTCTTTCATACATGTCACTCTTGATTCATTGCATATCCCGGTACACCGCCGGAGGCATTCATATAGAGTCATACTTTGTTCTAGTATCGAGTTGTAATCATTGAGTTGTAAATAGATAGAAGTGTGATGATCATCATTTTTAGAGCATTGTCTCAAGTGAGGAAAAAAAGAGAAAGGCCATAAAAAAGAGAAGGCCCAAAAAAATGAGAGAAAAAGAGAGAAGGGACAATGTTACTATCCTTTTACCACACTTGTGCTTTAAAGTAGCACCATAATCTTCGTGATAGAGAGTCTCTTGTTTTGTCACTTTCATATACTAGTGGGAATTTTTCATTATAGAACTTGGCTTGTATATTCCAACAATGGGCTTCCTCAAATGCCCTAGGTCTTCGTGAGCAAGCAAGTTGGATGCACACCCACTTAGTTTCTTTTGTTGAGCTTTCATGCGTTTATAGCTCTAGTGCATCCGTTGCATGGCAATCCCTACTCCTTGCGTTAACATCAATCGATGGGCATCTCCATAGCTCATTGATTAGCCTCGTTGATGTGGGATTTTCTCCTTTTTTGTCTTCTCCACATAACCCCCATCATTATATTCTATTCCACCCATGGTGCTATATCCATGGGTCACGCTCATGTATTGTGTGAAGGTTGAAAAAGTTTGAGATTACTAAAGTATGAAACAATTGCTTGGCTTGTCATCGGGGTTGTGCATGATGAGAGCATTCTTGTGTGACGAAAATGGAGCATGACTAAACTATATGATTTTGTAGGGATGAACTTTCTTTGGCCACGTTATTTTGAGAGGACATAATTGCTTAGTTAGTATGCTTTAAGTATTATTATTTTTATGTCAATATTGAACTTTTATCTTGAATTTTTCAGATCTGAATATTCATACCACAATTAAGAAGAATTAGATTAAAATTATGCCAAGTAGCATTCCACATCAAAAATTCTGTTTTTATCATTTACCTACTCGAGGACGAGCATGAATTAAGCTTGGGGATGCTTGATACGTCTCCAACGTATCTATAATTTTTTATTGTTCCATGCTATATTATATTCTGTTTTAGACATTATTGGACTTTATTATACACTTTTATATTATTTTTGGGACTAACCTATTAACCGGAGGCCCAACCCAGAATTGTTGTTTTTTGCCTATTTCAGAGTTTCGCAGAAAAAGAATATCAAATGGAGTTCAAACGGAATGAAACCTTCGGGAACGTGATCCAGAGGACTTGGACCCTACGTCAAGACATCAACCAGGAGGGCACGAGGTAGGGGGGCGCGTCGTACCCCCTGGGCGCGCCCTCCACCCTCGTGGGCCCCACGTTGCTCCACTGACATACTTCTTCCTCCTATATATACCCACGTACCCCCAAACTACCAGATATGGAGCCAAGAACCTAATTCCACCGCCGCAACGTTCTCTACCCGTGAGATCCCATCTTGGGGCTTTTTCCGGAGCTCCGCCGGAGGGGGCATCGATCACGGAGGGCTTCTACATCAACACCATAGCCTCTCCGATGATGTGCGAGTAGTTTACCTCAGACCTTTGGGTCCATGGTTATTAGCTAGATGGCTTCTTCTCTCTTTTTGGATCTCAATACAATGTTCTCCCCCTCTCTCGTGGAGATCTATTCGATGTAATCTTCTTTTGCGGTGTGTTTGTTGAGACCGATGAATTGTGGGTTTATGATCAAGTTTATCTATGAACAATATTTGAATCTTCTCTGAATTCTTTTATGTATGATTGGTTATCTTTGCAAGTCTCTTCGAATTATCAGTTTGGTTTGGCCTACTAGATTGATCTTTCTTGCAATAGGAGAAGTGCTTAGCTTTGGGTTCAATCTTGCGGTGTCCTTTCCCAGTGACAGTAGGGGCAGCAAGGCACGTATTGTATTGTTACCATCGAGGATAACAAGATGGGGTTTATATCATATTGCATGAGTTTATCCCTCTACATCATGTCATCTTGCTTAAAGCGTTACTCTGTTCTTATGAACTTAATACTCTAGATGGATGCTGGATTGCGGTCGATGTGTGGAGTAATAGTAGTAGATGCAGGCAGGAGTCGGTCTACTTGTCTCGGACGTGATGCCTATATACATGATCATACCTAGATATTCTCATAACTATGCTCAATTCTGTCAATTGCTCAACAGTAATTTGTTCACCCACCGTAATACTTATGCTCTTGAGAGAAGCCACTAGTGAAACCTATGGCCCCCGGGTCTATTTTCCATCATATTAATCTTCCAACAACAAGCTATTTCCATTGCCTTTTATTTTGCTTTTATTTTACTTTGCATCTTTATCATAAAAATACCAAAAATATTATCCTATCATATCTATCAGATCTCACTCTCATAAGTGACCGTGAAGGGATTGACAACCCCTTTATTGCATTGATTGCGAGGATTTATTTGTTTGTGTAGGTGCGAGGGACTCGTGCGTGGCCTCCTACTGGATTGATACCTTGGTTCTCAAAAACTGACGGAAATACTTACGCTACTTTACTGCATCACCCTTTCCTCTTCAAGGGAAAACCAACGCAGTGCTCAAGAGGTAGCAGTATCATCATTTCACCCACATAGCATGTGCAAGAAAGTAGAGAGGCTTACGGCAAAAACTGGATGCACTTCGTGTACAAAACGGACAATCTCTTTCAAAGTATCAGGGTTTCATGCGGAAACTCGTCTGTTACAAAGGGATTTCATTTTTTTGAACTTATTTGAACTCCATAGTTTTTTCTGTGTTCAAAATGCACCATTCAAAGCCATTTCATCAATTTTCAACCCTTTCTGACTTCATTTGTTATTTTCCATGCATTTACTGATTTTGAGCTATAAAACCCTGAAATTGAAAAGCATTTCAAATGAACTCTGAAAAGGTTTAAAGTTGGCATGGTATCATCATTTCACCCACATAGCATATGCAAGAAAGTAGAGAGGCTTACGGCAAAAACTGGATGCACTTCGTGTACAAAACGGACAATCTCTTTCGAAGTATCAGGGTTTCATACGGAAACTCGTCTGTTACAAAGGGATTTCATTTTTTTGAACTTATTTGAACTCCATAGTTTTTCTGTGTTCAAAATGCACCATTCAAAGCCACATCATCAATTTTCATCCCTGTGTGACTTCATTTGTTATTTTTTCATGCATTTACTGATTTTTTTGAGCTATAAGACCCTGAAATTGAAAAGCATTTCAAATGAACTCTGAAAAGGTTGAAAGTTGGCTTGGTATCATCATTTCACCCACATAGCATGTGCACGAAAGTAGAGAGGCTTACGGCAAAAACTGGATGCACTTCGTGTACAAAACGGACAATCTCTTTCAAAGTATCAGCGTTTCATGCTGAAACTCTCTGTTACAAAGGGATTTCATTTTTTTGAACTTATTTGAACTCCATAGTTTTTCAGTGTTCAAAATGCACCATTCAAAGCCATTTCATCAATTTTCAACCCTTTCTGACTGCATTTGTTATTTTTCATGCATTTACTGATTTTTTTGAGCTATAAGACTCTGGAATTGTAAAGCATTTCAAATGAACTCTGAAAAGGTTGAAAGTTGGCATGGTATCATCATTTCACCCACATAGCATGTGCAAAAAAGTAGAGAGGCTTACGGCAAAAACTGGATGCACTTCGTGTACAAGACGGACAATCTCTTTCGAAGTATCAGGGTTTCATACGGAAACTCGTCTTTTACAAAGGGATTTCATTTTTTTGAACTTATTTGAACTCCATAGTTTTTCCTTTCTGTGTTCAAAATGCACCATTCAAAGCCACATCATCAATTTTCAACCCTTTCTGACTTCATTTGTTATTTTTCATGGATTTACTGATTTTTTGAGCTATAAGACCCTGAAATTGAAAAGCATTTCAAATGAACTCTGAAAAGGTTGAAAGTTGGCATGGTATCATCATTTCACCCACATAGCATGTGCAAGAAAGTAGAGAGGCTTACGGCAAAAACTGGATGCACTTCGTGTACAAATCGGAAAATCTCTTTCGAAGTATCAGGGTTCCATACGGAAACTCGTCTGTTACAAAGGGATTTCATTTTTTTGAACTTATTTGAACTCCATAATTTTTCTGTGTTCAAAATGCACCATTCAAAGCCACATCATCAATTTTCAACCCTGTCTGACTTCATTTGTTATTTTTCATGTATTTACTTATTTTTTTGAGTTATAAGACCCTGAAATTGAAGAGCATTTCAAATGAACTCTGAAAAGGTTGAAAGTTGGCATGGTATCATCATTTCACCCACATAGCATGTGCAAGAAAGTAGAGAGGCTTACGGCAAAAACTGGATGCACATCGTGTACAAAACGGACAATCTCTTTCGAAGTATCAGGGTTTCATACGGAAACTCGTCTGTTACAAAGGGATTTCATTTTTTGAACTTATTTGAACTCCATAGCTTTTTTGTGTTCAAAATGCAACATTCAAAGCCACATCATCAATTTTCAACACTTTGTGACTTCATTTGTTATTTTTCATGCATTTACTGATTTTTTTTAAGCTATAAGACCCTGAAATTGAAAAGCATTTCAAATGAACTCTGAAAAGGTTGAAAGTTGGCATGGTATCATCATTTCACCCACATAGCATGTGCAAGAAAGTAGAGAGGCTTACGTCAAAAACTGGATGCACTTCGTGTACAAAACGGACAATCTCTTTCAAAGTATCGGCGTTTCATGCTGAAACTCGTCTGTTACAAAGGGATTTCATTTTTTGAACTTATTTGAACTCCATAGTTTTTCTGTGTTCAAAACGCACCATTCAAAGCCATTTCATAAATTTTCAACCCTTTCTGACTTCATTTGTTATTTTTCATGCATTTGCTGATTTTTTTGAGCTATAAGACCCTGGAATTGTAAAGCATTTCAAATGAACTCTGAAAAGGTTAAAAGTTGGCATGGTATCATCATTTCACCCACATAGCATGTGCAAAAAAGTAGAGAGGCTTACGGCAAAAAACTGGATGCACTTCGTGTATAAAACGGACAATCTCTTTCGAAGTATCAGGGTTTCATACGGAAACTCGTCTGTTACAAAGGGATTTCATTTTTTTGAACTTATTTGAACTCCATAGTTTTTCTGTGTTCAAAATGCACCATTCAAAGCCACATCATCAATTTTCAACCCTTTCTGACTTCATTTGTTATTTTTCATGCATTTACTGATTTTTTTTGAGCTATAAGACCCTGAAATTGAAAAGCATTTCAAATGAACTCTGAAAAGGTTGAAAGTTGGCATGGTATCATCATTTCACCCACATAGCATGTGCAAGAAAGTAGAGAGGCTTACGGCAAGAACTGGATGCACTTCGTGTACAAAACGGACAATCTCTTTCGAAGTATCAGGGTTTCAAACGGAAACTCGTCTGTTACAAAGGGATTTCATTTTTTGAACTTATTTGAACTCCAGAGTTTTTCTGTGTTCAAAATGCAACATTCAAAGCCACATCATCAATTTTCAACACTTTCTGACTTCATTTGTTATTTTTCATGCATTTACTGATTTTTTTGAGCTATAATACCCTGAAATTGAAAAGCATTTCAAATGAACTCTGAAAAGGTTGAAAGTTGGCATGGTATCATCATTTCACCCACATAGCATGTGCAAGAAAGTAGAGAGGCTTACGGCAAAAACTGGATGCACTTCGTGTACAAAACGGACAATCTCTTTCGAAGTATCAGGGTTTCCATACGGAAACTCGTCTGTTACAAAGGGATTTCATTTTTTGAACTTATTTGAACTCCATAGTTTTTCTGTGTTCAAAATGCACCATTCAAAGCCACATCATCAATTTTCAACCCTTTCTGACTTCATTTGTTATTTTTCATGCATTTACTGATTTTTTGAGCTATAAGACCCTGAAATTGAAAAGCATTTCAAATGAACTCTGAAAAGGTTGAAAGTTGGCATGGTATCATCATTTCACCCACATAGCATGTGCAAGAAAGTAGAGAGGCTTACGGCAAAAACTGGATGCACTTCGTGTACAAAACGGACAATCTCTTTCGAAGTATCAGGGTTTCATGCTGAAACTCGTCTGTTACAAAGGGATTTCATTTTTTGAACTTATTTGAACTCCATAGTTTTTCTGTGTTCAAAATGCACCATTCAAAGCCATTCATCAATTTTCAACCCTTTCTGACTTCATTTGTTATTTTTCATGCATTTGCTGATTTTTTTGAGCTATAAGACCCTGAAATTGAAAAGCATTTCAAATGAACTCTGAAAAGGTTGAAAGGTTGCATGGTATCATCATTTCACCCACATAGCATGTGCAAGAAAGTAGAGAGGCTTACGGCAAAAACTGGATGCACTTCGTGTACAAAACGGACAATCTCTTTCGAAGTATCAGGGTTTCATACGGAAACTCGTCTGTTACAAAGGGATTTCATTTTTTTGAACTTATTTGAACTCCATAGTTTTTCTGTGTTCAAAATGCACCATTCAAAGCCACATCATCAATTTTCAACCCTTTCTGACTTCATTTGTTATTTTTTCATGCATTTACTGATTTTTTTGAGCTATAAGACCCTGAAATTGAAAAGCATTTCAAATGAACTCTGAAAAGGTTGAAAGTTGGCATGGTATCATCATTTCACCCACATAGCATGTGCAAGAAAGTAGAGAGGCTTACGGCAAAAACTGGATGCACTTCGTGTACAAAACGGACAATCTCTTTCGAAGTATCAGGGTTTCATACGGAAACTCGTCTGTTACAAAGGGATTTCATTTTTTGAACTTATTTGAACTCCATAGTTTTTCTGTGTTCAAAATGCACCATTCAAAGCCACATCATCAATTTTCAACACTTTCTGACTTCATTTGTTATTTTTCATGCATTTACTGATTTTTTTGAGCTATAAGACCCTGAAATTGAAAAGCATTTCAAATGAACTCTAAAAAGGTTGAAAGTTGGCATGGTATCATCATTTCACCCACATAGCATGTGCAAGAAAGTAGAGAGGCTTACGACAAAAACTGGATGCACTTCGTGTACAAAACGGACAATCTCTTTCGAAGTATCAGGGTTTCATACGGAAACTCGTCTGTTACAAAGGGATTTCATTTTTTGAACTTATTTGAACTCCATAGTTTTTATGTGTTCAAAATGCACCATTCAAAGCCACATCATCAATTTTCAACCCTTTCTGACTTCATTTGTTATTTTTCATGCATTTACTTATTTTTATGAGTTATAAGACCCTAAAATTGAAAAGCATTTCAAATGAACTCTGAAAAGGTTGAAAGTTGGCATGGTATCATCATTTCACCCACATAGCATGTGCAAGAAAGTCGAGAGGCTTACGGCAAAAACTGGATGCAATTCGTGTACAAAACGGACAATCTCTTTCAAAGTATCAGCGTTTCATACTGAAACTCGTCTGTTACAAAGGGATTTCATTTTCTGAACTTATTTGAACTCCATAGTTTTTCTGTGTTCAAAACGCACCATTCAAAGCCATTTCATCAATTTTCAACCCTTTCTGACTTCATTTGTTATTTTTCATGCATTTGCTGATTTTTTTGAGCTATAAGACCCTGAAATTGAAAAGCATTTCAAATGAACTCTGAAAAGGTTGAAAGTTGGCATGGTATCATCATTTCACCCACATAGCATGTGCAAGAAAGTAGAGAGGCTTACGGCAAAAACTGGATGCACTTCGTGTACAAAACGGACAATCTCTTTCGAAGTATCAGGGTTTCATACGGAAACTCGTCTGTTACAAAGGGATTTCATTTTTTTGAACTTATTTGAACTCCATAGTTTTTCTGTGTTCAAAATGCACCATTCAAAGCCACATCATCAATTTTCAACCCTTTCTGACTTCATTTGTTATTTTTCATGCATTTACTGATTTTTTTGAGCTATAAGACCCTGAAATTGAAAAGCATTTCAAATGAACTCTGAAAAGGTTGAAAGTTGGCATGGTATCATCATTTCACCCACATAGCATGTGCAAGAAAGTAGAGAGGCTTACGGCAAAAACTGGATGCACTTCGTGTACAAAACGGACAATCTCTTTCGAAGTATCAGGGTTTCATACGGAAACTCGTCTGTTACAAAGGGATTTCATTTTTTGAACTTATTTGAACTCCATAGTTTTTCTGTGTTCAAAATGCACCATTCAAAGCCACATCATCAATTTTCAACCCTTTCTGACTTCATTTGTTATTTTTCATGCATTTACTGATTTTTTTGAGCTATAAGACCCTGAAATTGAAAAGCACTACAAATGAACTCTGAAAAGGTTGAAAGTTGGCATGGTATCATCATTTCACCCACATAGCATGTGCAAGAAAGTAGAGAGGCTTACGGCAAAAACTGGATGCACTTCGTGTACAAAACGGACAATCTCTTTCGAAGTATCAGGGTTTCATACGGAAACTCGTCTGTTACAAAGGGATTTCATTTTTTGAACTTATTTGAACTCCATAGTTTTTCTGTGTTCAAAATGCACCATTCAAAGCCACATCATCAATTTTCAACCCTTTCTGACTTCATTTGTTATTTTTCATGCATTTACTGATTTTTTTGAGCTATAAGACCCTGAAATTGAAAAGCATACAAATGAACTCTGAAAAGGTTGAAAGTTGGCATGGTGTCATCATTTCACCCACATAGCATGTGCAAGAAAGTAGAGAGGCTTACGGCAAAAACTGGATGCACTTCGTGTACAAAACGGACAATCTCTTTCGAAGTATCAGGGTTTCATACGGAAACTCGTCTGTTACAAAGGGATTTCATTTTTTGAACTTATTTGAACTCCATAGTTTTTCTGTGTTCAAAATGCACCATTCAAAGCCACATCATCAATTTTCAACCCTTTCTGACTTCATTTGTTATTTTTCATGCATTTACTGATTTTTTTGAGCTATAAGACCCTGAAATTGAAAAGCACTACAAATGAACTCTGAAAAGGTTGAAAGTTGGCATGTTGTCATCATTTCACCCACATAGCATGTGCAAGAAAGTAGAGAGGCTTACGGCAAAAACTGGATGCACTTCGTGTACAAAACGGACAATCTCTTTCGAAGTATCAGGGTTTCATACGGAAACTCGTCTGTTACAAAGGGATTTCATTTTCTTGATCTTATTTGAACTCCATAGTTTTTCTGTGTTCAAAATGCACCATTCAAAGCCACATCATCAATTTTCAACCCTTTCTGACTTCATTTGTTATTTTTCATGCATTTACTGATTTTTTTAGCTATAAGACCCTGAAATTGAAAAGCATTCAAATGAACTCTGAAAAGGTTGAAAGTTGGCATGGTATCATCATTTCACCCACATAGCATGTGCAAGAAAGTAGAGAGGCTTACGGCAAAAACTGGATGCACTTCGTGTACAAAACGGACAATCTCTTTCGAAGTATCAGGGTTTCATACGGAAACTCGTCTGTTACAAAGGGATTTCATTTTTTGAACTTATTTGAACTCCATAGTTTTTCTGTGTTCAAAATGCACCATTCAAAGCCACATCATCAATTTTCAACCCTTTCTGACTTCATTTGTTATTTTTCATGCATTTACTGATTTTTTTGAGCTATAAGACCCTGAAATTGAAAAGCACTTCAAATGAACTCTGAAAAGGTTGAAAGTTGGCATGGTATCATCATTTCACCCACATAGCATGTGCAAGAAAGTAGAGAGGCTTACGGCAAAAACTGGATGCACTTCGTGTACAAAACGGACAATCTCTTTCGAAGTATCAGGGTTTCATACGGAAACTCGTCTGTTACAAAGGGATTTCATTTTTTGAACTTATTTGAACTCCATAGTTTTTCTGTGTTCAAAATGCACCATTCAAAGCCACATCATCAATTTTCAACCCTTTCTGACTTCATTTGTTATTTTTCATGCATTTACTGATTTTTTGAGCTATAAGACCCTGAAATTGAAAAGCATTCAAATGAACTCTGAAAAGGTTGAAAGTTGGCATGGTATCATCATTTCACCCACATAGCATGTGCAAGAAAGTAGAGAGGCTTACGGCAAAAACTGGATGCACTTCGTGTACAAAACGGACAATCTCTTTCGAAGTATCAGGGTTTCATACGGAAACTCGTCTGTTACAAAGGGATTTCATTTTTTGAACTTATTTGAACTCCATAGTTTTTCTGTGTTCAAAATGCACCATTCAAAGCCACATCATCAATTTTCAACCCTTTCTGACTTCATTTGTTATTTTTCATGCATTTACTGATTTTTTTGAGCTATAAGACCCTGAAATTGAAAAGCACTACAAATGAACTCTGAAAAGGTTGAAAGTTGGCATGGTGTCATCATTTCACCCACATAGCATGTGCAAGAAAGTAGAGAGGCTTACGGCAAAAACTGGATGCACTTCGTGTACAAAACGGACAATCTCTTTCGAAGTATCAGGGTTTCATACGGAAACTCGTCTGTTACAAAGGGATTTCATTTTTTTGAACTTATTTGAACTCCATAGTTTTTCTGTGTTCAAAATGCACCATTCAAAGCCACATCATCAATTTTCAACCCTTTCTGACTTCATTTGTTATTTTTCATGCATTTACTGATTTTTTGAGCTATAAGACCCTGAAATTGAAAAGCACTACAAATGAACTCTGAAAAGGTTGAAAGTTGGCATGGTATCATCATTTCACCCACATAGCATGTGCAAGAAAGTAGAGAGGCTTACGGCAAAAACTGGATGCACTTCGTGTACAAAACGGACAATCTCTTTCGAAGTATCAGGGTTTCATACGGAAACTCGTCTGTTACAAAGGGATTTCATTTTTTTGAACTTATTTGAACTCCATAGTTTTTCTGTGTTCAAAATGCACCATTCAAAGCCACATCATCAATTTTCAACCCTTTCTGACTTCATTTGTTATTTTTCATGCATTTACTGATTTTTTTGAGCTATAAGACCCTGAAATTGAAAAGCACTACAAATGAACTCTGAAAAGGTTGAAAGTTGGCATGGTATCATCATTTCACCCACATAGCATGTGCAAGAAAGTAGAGAGGCTTACGGCAAAAACTGGATGCACTTCGTGTACAAAACGGACAATCTCTTTCGAAGTATCAGGGTTTCATACGGAAACTCGTCTGTTACAAAGGGATTTCATTTTTTGAACTTATTTGAACTCCATAGTTTTTCTGTGTTCAAAATGCACCATTCAAAGCCACATCATCAATTTTCAACCCTTTCTGACTTCATTTGTTATTTTTCATGCATTTACTGATTTTTTGAGCTATAAGACCCTGAAATTGAAAAGCACTACAAATGAACTCTGAAAAGGTTGAAAGTTGGCATGGTATCATCATTTCACCCACATAGCATGTGCAAGAAAGTAGAGAGGCTTACGGCAAAAACTGGATGCACTTCGTGTACAAAACGGACAATCTCTTTCGAAGTATCAGGGTTTCATACGGAAACTCGTCTGTTACAAAGGGATTTCATTTTTTTGAACTTATTTGAACTCCATAGTTTTTCTGTGTTCAAAATGCACCATTCAAAGCCACATCATCAATTTTCAACCCTTTCTGACTTCATTTGTTATTTTTCATGCATTTACTGATTTTTTTGAGCTATAAGACCCTGAAATTGAAAAGCACTACAAATGAACTCTGAAAAGGTTGAAAGTTGGCATGGTATCATCATTTCACCCACATAGCATGTGCAAGAAAGTAGAGAGGCTTACGGCAAAAACTGGATGCACTTCGTGTACAAAACGGACAATCTCTTTCGAAGTATCAGGGTTTCATACGGAAACTCGTCTGTTACAAAGGGATTTCATTTTTTGAACTTATTTGAACTCCATAGTTTTTCTGTGTTCAAAATGCACCATTCAAAGCCACATCATCAATTTTCAACCCTTTCTGACTTCATTTGTTATTTTTCATGCATTTACTGATTTTTTTGAGCTATAAGACCCTGAAATTGAAAAGCACTACAAATGAACTCTGAAAAGGTTGAAAGTTGGCATGGTATCATCATTTCACCCACATAGCATGTGCAAGAAAGTAGAGAGGCTTACGGCAAAAACTGGATGCACTTCGTGTACAAAACGGACAATCTCTTTCGAAGTATCAGGGTTTCATACGGAAACTCGTCTGTTACAAAGGGATTTCATTTTTTGAACTTATTTGAACTCCATAGTTTTTCTGTGTTCAAAATGCAACATTCAAAGCCACATCATCAATTTTCAACCCTTTCTGACTTCATTTGTTATTTTCATGCATTTACTGATTTTTTTTAGCTATAAGACCCTGAAATTGAAAAGCATTTCAAATGAACTCTGAAAAGGTTGCAAGTTGTCATGGTATCATCATTTCACCCACATAGGATGTGCAAGAAAGTAGAGAGGCTTACGGCAAAAACTGGATGCACTTCGTGTACAAAACGGACAATCTCTTTCGAAGTATCAGGGTTCCATACGGAAACTCGTCTGTTACAAAGGGATTTCATTTTTTTGAACTTATTTGAACTCCATAGTTTTTCTGTGTTCAAAATGCACCATTCAAAGCCACATCATCAATTTTCAACCCTGTCTGACTTCATTTGTTATTTTTCATGCATTTACTTATTTTTATGAGTTATAAGACCCTAAAATTGAAAAGCATTTCAAATGAACTCTGAAAAGGTTGAAAGTTGGCATGGTATCATCATTTCACCCACATAGCATGTGCAGGAAAGTCGAGAGGCTTACGGCAAAAACTGGATGCACTTCGTGTACAAAACGGACAATCTCTTTCAAAGTATCAGCGTTTCATGCTGAAACTCGTCTGTTACAAAGGGATTTCATTTTTTGAACTTATTTGAACTCCATAGTTTTTCTATGTTCAAAACGCACCATTCAAAGCCATTTCATCAATTTTCCACCCTTTCTGACTTCATTTGTTATTTTTCATGCATTTGCTGATTTTTTTGAGCTATAAGACCCTGGAATTGAAAAGCATTTCAAATGAACTCTGAAAAGGTTGAAAGTTGGCATGGTATCATCATTTCACCCACATAGCATGTGCAAGAAAGTAGAGAGGCTTACGGCAAAAACTGGATGCACTTCGTGTACAAAACGGACAATCTCTTTCGAAGTATCAGGGTTTCATACGGAAACTCGTCTGTTACAAAGGGATTTCATTTTTTTGAACTTATTTGAACTCCATAGTTTTTCTGTGTTCAAAATGCACCATTCAAAGCCACATCATCAATTTTCAACCCTTTCTGACTTCATTTGTTATTTTTCATGCATTTACTGATTTTTTTGAGCTATAAGACCCTGAAATTGAAAAGCACTACAAATGAACTCTCAAAAGGTTGAAAGTTGGCATGGTATCATCATTTCACCCACATAGCATGTGCAAGAAAGTAGAGAGGCTTACGGCAAAAACTGGATGCACTTCGTGTACAAAACGGACAATCTCTTTCGAAGTATCAGGGTTTCATACGGAAACTCGTCTATTACAAAGGGATTTCATTTTTTGAACTTATTTGAACTCCATAGCTTTTCTGTGTTCAAAATGCAACATTCAAAGCCACATCATCAATTTTCAACACTTTCTGACTTCATTTGTTATTTTTCATGCATTTACTGATTTTTTGAGCTATAATACCCTGAAATTGAAAAGCATTTCAAATGAACTCTGAAAAGGTTGAAAGTTGGCATGGTATCATCATTTCACCCACATAGCATGTGCAAGAAAGTAGAGAGGCTTACGGCAAAAACTGGATGCACTTCGTGTACAAAACGGACAATCTCTTTCGAAGTATCAGGGTTTCATACGGAAACTCGTCTTTTACAAAGGGATTTCATTTTTTTGAACTTATTTGAACTCCATAGTTTTTCTGTGTTCAAAATGCACCATTCAAAGCCACATCATCAATTTTCAACCCTTTCTGACTTCATTTGTTATTTTTCATGTATTTACTGATTTTTTTGAGCTATAAGACCCTGAAATTGAAAAGCATTTCAAATGAACTCTGAAAAGGTTGAAAGTTGGCATGGTATCATCATTTCACCCACATAGCATGTGCAAGAAAGTAGAGAGGCTTACGGCAAAAACTGGATGCACTTCGTGTACAAAACGGACAATCTCTTTCGAAGTATCAGGGTTTCATACGGAAACTCGTCTGTTACAAAGGGATTTCATTTTTTGAACTTATTTGAACTCCATAGTTTTTCTGTGTTCAAAATGCACCATTCAAAGCCACATCATCAATTTTCAACCCTTTCTGACTTCATTTGTTATTTTTCATGCATTTACTGATTTTTTTGAGCTATAAGACCCTGAAATTGAAAAGCACTACAAATGAACTCTGAAAAGGTTGAAAGTTGGCATGGTATCATCATTTCACCCACATAGCATGTGCAAGAAAGTAGAGAGGCTTACGGCAAAAACTGGATGCACTTCGTGTACAAAACGGACAATCTCTTTCGAAGTATCAGGGTTTCATACGGAAACTCGTCTGTTACAAAGGGATTTCATTTTTTGAACTTATTTGAACTCCATAGTTTTTCTGTGTTCAAAATGCACCATTCAAAGCCACATCATCAATTTTCAACCCTTTCTGACTTCATTTGTTATTTTTCATGCATTTACTGATTTTTTTGAGCTATAAGACCCTGAAATTGAAAAGCACTACAAATGAACTCTGAAAAGGTTGAAAGTTGGCATGGTATCATCATTTCACCCACATAGCATGTGCAAGAAAGTAGAGAGGCTTACGGCAAAAACTGGATGCACTTCGTGTACAAAACGGACAATCTCTTTCGAAGTATCAGGGTTTCATACGGAAACTCGTCTGTTACAAAGGGATTTCATTTTTTGAACTTATTTGAACTCCATAGTTTTTCTGTGTTCAAAATGCACCATTCAAAGCCACATCATCAATTTTCAACCCTTTCTGACTTCATTTGTTATTTTTCATGCATTTACTGATTTTTTTGAGCTATAAGACCCTGAAATTGAAAAGCACTACAAATGAACTCTGAAAAGGTTGAAAGTTGGCATGGTATCATCATTTCACCCACATAGCATGTGCAAGAAAGTAGAGAGGCTTACGGCAAAAACTGGATGCACTTCGTGTACAAAACGGACAATCTCTTTCGAAGTATCAGGGTTTCATACGGAAACTCGTCTGTTACAAAGGGATTTCATTTTTTGAACTTATTTGAACTCCATAGTTTTTCTGTGTTCAAAATGCACCATTCAAAGCCACATCATCAATTTTCAACCCTTTCTGACTTCATTTGTTATTTTTCATGCATTTACTGATTTTTTGAGCTATAAGACCCTGAAATTGAAAAGCACTACAAATGAACTCTGAAAAGGTTGAAAGTTGGCATGGTATCATCATTTCACCCACATAGCATGTGCAAGAAAGTAGAGAGGCTTACGGCAAAAACTGGATGCACTTCGTGTACAAAACGGACAATCTCTTTCGAAGTATCAGGGTTTCATACGGAAACTCGTCTGTTACAAAGGGATTTCATTTTTTGAACTTATTTGAACTCCATAGTTTTTCTGTGTTCAAAATGCACCATTCAAAGCCACATCATCAATTTTCAACCCTTTCTGACTTCATTTGTTATTTTTCATGCATTTACTGATTTTTTTGAGCTATAAGACCCTGAAATTGAAAAGCACTACAAATGAACTCTGAAAAGGTTGAAAGTTGGCATGGTATCATCATTTCACCCACATAGCATGTGCAAGAAAGTAGAGAGGCTTACGGCAAAAACTGGATGCACTTCGTGTACAAAACGGACAATCTCTTTCGAAGTATCAGGGTTTCATACGGAAACTCGTCTGTTACAAAGGGATTTCATTTTTTGAACTTATTTGAACTCCATAGTTTTTCTGTGTTCAAAATGCACCATTCAAAGCCACATCATCAATTTTCAACCCTTTCTGACTTCATTTGTTATTTTTCATGCATTTACTGATTTTTTTGAGCTATAAGACCCTGAAATTGAAAAGCACTACAAATGAACTCTGAAAAGGTTGAAAGTTGGCATGGTATCATCATTTCACCCACATAGCATGTGCAAGAAAGTAGAGAGGCTTACGGCAAAAACTGGATGCACTTCGTGTACAAAACGGACAATCTCTTTCGAAGTATCAGGGTTTCATACGGAAACTCGTCTGTTACAAAGGGATTTCATTTTTTGAACTTATTTGAACTCCATAGTTTTTCTGTGTTCAAAATGCACCATTCAAAGCCACATCATCAATTTTCAACCCTTTCTGACTTCATTTGTTATTTTTCATGCATTTACTGATTTTTTTGAGCTATAAGACCCTGAAATTGAAAAGCACTACAAATGAACTCTGAAAAGGTTGAAAGTTGGCATGGTATCATCATTTCACCCACATAGCATGTGCAAGAAAGTAGAGAGGCTTACGGCAAAAACTGGATGCACTTCGTGTACAAAACGGACAATCTCTTTCGAAGTATCAGGGTTTCATACGGAAACTCGTCTGTTACAAAGGGATTTCATTTTTTTGAACTTATTTGAACTCCATAGTTTTTCTGTGTTCAAAATGCACCATTCAAAGCCACATCATCAATTTTCAACCCTTTCTGACTTCATTTGTTATTTTTCATGCATTTACTGATTTTTTTGAGCTATAAGACCCTGAAATTGAAAAGCACTACAAATGAACTCTGAAAAGGTTGAAAGTTGGCATGGTATCATCATTTCACCCACATAGCATGTGCAAGAAAGTAGAGAGGCTTACGGCAAAAACTGGATGCACTTCGTGTACAAAACGGACAATCTCTTTCGAAGTATCAGGGTTTCATACGGAAACTCGTCTGTTACAAAGGGATTTCATTTTTTGAACTTATTTGAACTCCATAGTTTTTCTGTGTTCAAAATGCACCATTCAAAGCCACATCATCAATTTTCAACCCTTTCTGACTTCATTTGTTATTTTTCATGCATTTACTGATTTTTTTGAGCTATAAGACCCTGAAATTGAAAAGCACTACAAATGAACTCTGAAAAGGTTGAAAGTTGGCATGGTATCATCATTTCACCCACATAGCATGTGCAAGAAAGTAGAGAGGCTTACGGCAAAAACTGGATGCACTTCGTGTACAAAACGGACAATCTCTTTCGAAGTATCAGGGTTTCATACGGAAACTCGTCTGTTACAAAGGGATTTCATTTTTTGAACTTATTTGAACTCCATAGTTTTTCTGTGTTCAAAATGCACCATTCAAAGCCACATCATCAATTTTCAACCCTTTCTGACTTCATTTGTTATTTTTCATGCATTTACTGATTTTTTTGAGCTATAAGACCCTGAAATTGAAAAGCACTACAAATGAACTCTGAAAAGGTTGAAAGTTGGCATGGTATCATCATTTCACCCACATAGCATGTGCAAGAAAGTAGAGAGGCTTACGGCAAAAACTGGATGCACTTCGTGTACAAAACGGACAATCTCTTTCGAAGTATCAGGGTTTCATACGGAAACTCGTCTGTTACAAAGGGATTTCATTTTTTGAACTTATTTGAACTCCATAGTTTTTCTGTGTTCAAAATGCACCATTCAAAGCCACATCATCAATTTTCAACCCTTTCTGACTTCATTTGTTATTTTTCATGCATTTACTGATTTTTTTGAGCTATAAGACCCTGAAATTGAAAAGCACTACAAATGAACTCTGAAAAGGTTGAAAGTTGGCATGGTATCATCATTTCACCCACATAGCATGTGCAAGAAAGTAGAGAGGCTTACGGCAAAAACTGGATGCACTTCGTGTACAAAACGGACAATCTCTTTCGAAGTATCAGGGTTTCATACGGAAACTCGTCTGTTACAAAGGGATTTCATTTTTTGAACTTATTTGAACTCCATAGTTTTTCTGTGTTCAAAATGCACCATTCAAAGCCACATCATCAATTTTCAACCCTTTCTGACTTCATTTGTTATTTTTCATGCATTTACTGATTTTTTTGAGCTATAAGACCCTGAAATTGAAAAGCACTACAAATGAACTCTGAAAAGGTTGAAAGTTGGCATGGTATCATCATTTCACCCACATAGCATGTGCAAGAAAGTAGAGAGGCTTACGGCAAAAACTGGATGCACTTCGTGTACAAAACGGACAATCTCTTTCGAAGTATCAGGGTTTCATACGGAAACTCGTCTGTTACAAAGGGATTTCATTTTTTTGAACTTATTTGAACTCCATACTTTTTCTGTGTTCAAAATGCACCATTCAAAGCCACATCATCAATTTTCAACCCTTTCTGACTTCATTTGTTATTTTTCATGCATTTACTGATTTTTTTGAGCTATAAGACCCTGAAATTGAAAAACACTACAAATGAACTCTGAAAAGGTTGAAAGTTGGCATGGTATCATCATTTCACCCACATAGCATGTGCAAGAAAGTAGAGAGGCTTACGGCAAAAACTGGATGCACTTCGTGTACAAAACGGACAATCTCTTTCGAAGTATCAGGGTTTCATACGGAAACTCGTCTGTTACAAAGGGATTTCATTTTTTTGAACTTATTTGAACTCCATAGTTTTTCTGTGTTCAAAATGCACCATTCAAAGCCACATCATCAATTTTCAACCCTTTCTGACTTCATTTGTTATTTTTCATGCATTTACTGATTTTTTGAGCTATAAGACCCTGAAATTGAAAAGCACTACAAATGAACTCTGAAAAGGTTGAAAGTTGGCATGGTATCATCATTTCACCCACATAGCATGTGCAAGAAAGTAGAGAGGCTTACGGCAAAAACTGGATGCACTTCGTGTACAAAACGGACAATCTCTTTCGAAGTATCAGGGTTTCATACGGAAACTCGTCTGTTACAAAGGGATTTCATTTTTTGAACTTATTTGAACTCCATAGTTTTTCTGTGTTCAAAATGCACCATTCAAAGCCACATCATCAATTTTCAACCCTTTCTGACTTCATTTGTTATTTTTCATGCATTTACTGATTTTTTGAGCTATAAGACCCTGAAATTGAAAAGCACTACAAATGAACTCTGAAAAGGTTGAAAGTTGGCATGGTATCATCATTTCACCCACATAGCATGTGCAAGAAAGTAGAGAGGCTTACGGCAAAAACTGGATGCACTTCGTGTACAAAACGGACAATCTCTTTCGAAGTATCAGGGTTTCATACGGAAACTCGTCTGTTACAAAGGGATTTCATTTTTTGAACTTATTTGAACTCCATAGTTTTTCTGTGTTCAAAATGCACCATTCAAAGCCACATCATCAATTTTCAACCCTTTCTGACTTCATTTGTTATTTTTCATGCATTTACTGATTTTTTGAGCTATAAGACCCTGAAATTGAAAAGCACTACAAATGAACTCTGAAAAGGTTGAAAGTTGGCATGGTATCATCATTTCACCCACATAGCATGTGCAAGAAAGTAGAGAGGCTTACGGCAAAAACTGGATGCACTTCGTGTACAAAACGGACAATCTCTTTCGAAGTATCAGGGTTTCATACGGAAACTCGTCTGTTACAAAGGGATTTCATTTTTTGAACTTATTTGAACTCCATAGTTTTTCTGTGTTCAAAATGCACCATTCAAAGCCACATCATCAATTTTCAACCCTTTCTGACTTCATTTGTTATTTTTCATGCATTTACTGATTTTTTTGAGCTATAAGACCCTGAAATTGAAAAGCACTACAAATGAACTCTGAAAAGGTTGAAAGTTGGCATGGTATCATCATTTCACCCACATAGCATGTGCAAGAAAGTAGAGAGGCTTACGGCAAAAACTGGATGCACTTCGTGTACAAAACGGACAATCTCTTTCGAAGTATCAGGGTTTCATACGGAAACTCGTCTGTTACAAAGGGATTTCATTTTTTGAACTTATTTGAACTCCATAGTTTTTCTGTGTTCAAAATGCACCATTCAAAGCCACATCATCAATTTTCAACCCTTTCTGACTTCATTTGTTATTTTTCATGCATTTACTGATTTTTTTGAGCTATAAGACCCTGAAATTGAAAAGCACTACAAATGAACTCTGAAAAGGTTGAAAGTTGGCATGGTATCATCATTTCACCCACATAGCATGTGCAAGAAAGTAGAGAGGCTTACGGCAAAAACTGGATGCACTTCGTGTACAAAACGGACAATCTCTTTCGAAGTATCAGGGTTTCATACGGAAACTCGTCTGTTACAAAGGGATTTCATTTTTTGAACTTATTTGAACTCCATAGTTTTTCTGTGTTCAAAATGCACCATTCAAAGCCACATCATCAATTTTCAACCCTTTCTGACTTCATTTGTTATTTTTCATGCATTTACTGATTTTTTGAGCTATAAGACCCTGAAATTGAAAAGCACTACAAATGAACTCTGAAAAGGTTGAAAGTTGGCATGGTATCATCATTTCACCCACATAGCATGTGCAAGAAAGTAGAGAGGCTTACGGCAAAAACTGGATGCACTTCGTGTACAAAACGGACAATCTCTTTCGAAGTATCAGGGTTTCATACGGAAACTCGTCTGTTACAAAGGGATTTCATTTTTTGAACTTATTTGAACTCCATAGTTTTTCTGTGTTCAAAATGCACCATTCAAAGCCACATCATCAATTTTCAACCCTTTCTGACTTCATTTGTTATTTTTCATGCATTTACTGATTTTTTTGAGCTATAAGACCCTGAAATTGAAAAGCACTACAAATGAACTCTGAAAAGGTTGAAAGTTGGCATGGTGTCATCATTTCACCCACATAGCATGTGCAAGAAAGTAGAGAGGCTTACGGCAAAAACTGGATGCACTTCGTGTACAAAACGGACAATCTCTTTCGAAGTATCAGGGTTTCATACGGAAACTCGTCTGTTACAAAGGGATTTCATTTTTTGAACTTATTTGAACTCCATAGTTTTTCTGTGTTCAAAATGCACCATTCAAAGCCACATCATCAATTTTCAACCCTTTCTGACTTCATTTGTTATTTTTCATGCATTTACTGATTTTTTTGAGCTATAAGACCCTGAAATTGAAAAGCACTACAAATGAACTCTGAAAAGGTTGAAAGTTGGCATGGTATCATCATTTCACCCACATAGCATGTGCAAGAAAGTAGAGAGGCTTACGGCAAAAACTGGATGCACTTCGTGTACAAAACGGACAATCTCTTTCGAAGTATCAGGGTTTCATACGGAAACTCGTCTGTTACAAAGGGATTTCATTTTTTTGAACTTATTTGAACTCCATAGTTTTTCTGTGTTCAAAATGCACCATTCAAAGCCACATCATCAATTTTCAACCCTTTCTGACTTCATTTGTTATTTTTCATGCATTTACTGATTTTTTTGAGCTATAAGACCCTGAAATTGAAAAGCACTACAAATGAACTCTGAAAAGGTTGAAAGTTGGCATGGTATCATCATTTCACCCACATAGCATGTGCAAGAAAGTAGAGAGGCTTACGGCAAAAACTGGATGCACTTCGTGTACAAAACGGACAATCTCTTTCGAAGTATCAGGGTTTCATACGGAAACTCGTCTGTTACAAAGGGATTTCATTTTTTTGAACTTATTTGAACTCCATAGTTTTTCTGTGTTCAAAATGCACCATTCAAAGCCACATCATCAATTTTCAACCCTTTCTGACTTCATTTGTTATTTTTCATGCATTTACTGATTTTTTTGAGCTATAAGACCCTGAAATTGAAAAGCACTACAAATGAACTCTGAAAAGGTTGAAAGTTGGCATGGTATCATCATTTCACCCACATAGCATGTGCAAGAAAGTAGAGAGGCTTACGGCAAAAACTGGATGCACTTCGTGTACAAAACGGACAATCTCTTTCGAAGTATCAGGGTTTCATACGGAAACTCGTCTGTTACAAAGGGATTTCATTTTTTGAACTTATTTGAACTCCATAGTTTTTCTGTGTTCAAAATGCACCATTCAAAGCCACATCATCAATTTTCAACCCTTTCTGACTTCATTTGTTATTTTTCATGCATTTACTGATTTTTTTGAGCTATAAGACCCTGAAATTGAAAAGCACTACAAATGAACTCTGAAAAGGTTGAAAGTTGGCATGGTATCATCATTTCACCCACATAGCATGTGCAAGAAAGTAGAGAGGCTTACGGCAAAAACTGGATGCACTTCGTGTACAAAACGGACAATCTCTTTCGAAGTATCAGGGTTTCATACGGAAACTCGTCTGTTACAAAGGGATTTCATTTTTTGAACTTATTTGAACTCCATAGTTTTTCTGTGTTCAAAATGCACCATTCAAAGCCACATCATCAATTTTCAACCCTTTCTGACTTCATTTGTTATTTTTCATGCATTTACTGATTTTTTTGAGCTATAAGACCCTGAAATTGAAAAGCACTACAAATGAACTCTGAAAAGGTTGAAAGTTGGCATGGTATCATCATTTCACCCACATAGCATGTGCAAGAAAGTAGAGAGGCTTACGGCAAAAACTGGATGCACTTCGTGTACAAAACGGACAATCTCTTTCGAAGTATCAGGGTTTCATACGGAAACTCGTCTGTTACAAAGGGATTTCATTTTTTGAACTTATTTGAACTCCATAGTTTTTCTGTGTTCAAAATGCACCATTCAAAGCCACATCATCAATTTTCAACCCTTTCTGACTTCATTTGTTATTTTTCATGCATTTACTGATTTTTTTGAGCTATAAGACCCTGAAATTGAAAAGCACTACAAATGAACTCTGAAAAGGTTGAAAGTTGGCATGGTATCATCATTTCACCCACATAGCATGTGCAAGAAAGTAGAGAGGCTTACGGCAAAAACTGGATGCACTTCGTGTACAAAACGGACAATCTCTTTCGAAGTATCAGGGTTTCATACGGAAACTCGTCTGTTACAAAGGGATTTCATTTTTTGAACTTATTTGAACTCCATAGTTTTTCTGTGTTCAAAATGCACCATTCAAAGCCACATCATCAATTTTCAACCCTTTCTGACTTCATTTGTTATTTTTCATGCATTTACTGATTTTTTGAGCTATAAGACCCTGAAATTGAAAAGCACTACAAATGAACTCTGAAAAGGTTGAAAGTTGGCATGGTATCATCATTTCACCCACATAGCATGTGCAAGAAAGTAGAGAGGCTTACGGCAAAAACTGGATGCACTTCGTGTACAAAACGGACAATCTCTTTCGAAGTATCAGGGTTTCATACGGAAACTCGTCTGTTACAAAGGGATTTCATTTTTTGAACTTATTTGAACTCCATAGTTTTTCTGTGTTCAAAATGCACCATTCAAAGCCACATCATCAATTTTCAACCCTTTCTGACTTCATTTGTTATTTTTCATGCATTTACTGATTTTTTGAGCTATAAGACCCTGAAATTGAAAAGCACTACAAATGAACTCTGAAAAGGTTGAAAGTTGGCATGGTATCATCATTTCACCCACATAGCATGTGCAAGAAAGTAGAGAGGCTTACGGCAAAAACTGGATGCACTTCGTGTACAAAACGGACAATCTCTTTCGAAGTATCAGGGTTTCATACGGAAACTCGTCTGTTACAAAGGGATTTCATTTTTTGAACTTATTTGAACTCCATAGTTTTTCTGTGTTCAAAATGCACCATTCAAAGCCACATCATCAATTTTCAACCCTTTCTGACTTCATTTGTTATTTTTCATGCATTTACTGATTTTTTGAGCTATAAGACCCTGAAATTGAAAAGCACTACAAATGAACTCTGAAAAGGTTGAAAGTTGGCATGGTATCATCATTTCACCCACATAGCATGTGCAAGAAAGTAGAGAGGCTTACGGCAAAAACTGGATGCACTTCGTGTACAAAACGGACAATCTCTTTCGAAGTATCAGGGTTTCATACGGAAACTCGTCTGTTACAAAGGGATTTCATTTTTTGAACTTATTTGAACTCCATAGTTTTTCTGTGTTCAAAATGCACCATTCAAAGCCACATCATCAATTTTCAACCCTTTCTGACTTCATTTGTTATTTTTCATGCATTTACTGATTTTTTGAGCTATAAGACCCTGAAATTGAAAAGCACTACAAATGAACTCTGAAAAGGTTGAAAGTTGGCATGGTATCATCATTTCACCCACATAGCATGTGCAAGAAAGTAGAGAGGCTTACGGCAAAAACTGGATGCACTTCGTGTACAAAACGGACAATCTCTTTCGAAGTATCAGGGTTTCATACGGAAACTCGTCTGTTACAAAGGGATTTCATTTTTTTGAACTTATTTGAACTCCATAGTTTTTCTGTGTTCAAAATGCACCATTCAAAGCCACATCATCAATTTTCAACCCTTTCTGACTTCATTTGTTATTTTTCATGCATTTACTGATTTTTTGAGCTATAAGACCCTGAAATTGAAAAGCACTACAAATGAACTCTGAAAAGGTTGAAAGTTGGCATGGTATCATCATTTCACCCACATAGCATGTGCAAGAAAGTAGAGAGGCTTACGGCAAAAACTGGATGCACTTCGTGTACAAAACGGACAATCTCTTTCGAAGTATCAGGGTTTCATACGGAAACTCGTCTGTTACAAAGGGATTTCATTTTTTGAACTTATTTGAACTCCATAGTTTTTCTGTGTTCAAAATGCACCATTCAAAGCCACATCATCAATTTTCAACCCTTTCTGACTTCATTTGTTATTTTTCATGCATTTACTGATTTTTTTGAGCTATAAGACCCTGAAATTGAAAAGCACTACAAATGAACTCTGAAAAGGTTGAAAGTTGGCATGGTATCATCATTTCACCCACATTGCATGTGCAAGAAAGTAGAGAGGCTTACGGCAAAAACTGGATGCACTTCGTGTACAAAACGGACAATCTCTTTCGAAGTATCAGGGTTCATACGGAAACTCGTCTGTTACAAAGGGATTTCATTTTTTGAACTTATTTGAACTCCATAGTTTTTCTGTGTTCAAAATGCACCATTCAAAGCCACATCATCAATTTTCAACCCTTTCTGACTTCATTTGTTATTTTTCATGCATTTACTGATTTTTTCAGCTATAAGACCCTGAAATTGAAAAGCACTACAAATGAACTCTGAAAAGGTTGAAAGTTGGCATGGTATCATCATTTCACCCACATAGCATGTGCAAGAAAGTAGAGAGGCTTACGGCAAAAACTGGATGCACTTCGTGTACAAAACGGACAATCTCTTTCGAAGTATCAGGGTTTCATACGGAAACTCGTCTGTTACAAAGGGATTTCATTTTTTGAACTTATTTGAACTCCATAGTTTTTCTGTGTTCAAAATGCACCATTCAAAGCCACATCATCAATTTTCAACCCTTTCTGACTTCATTTGTTATTTTTCATGCATTTACTGATTTTTTGAGCTATAAGACCCTGAAATTGAAAAGCACTACAAATGAACTCTGAAAAGGTTGAAAGTTGGCATGGTATCATCATTTCACCCACATAGCATGTGCAAGAAAGTAGAGAGGCTTACGGCAAAAACTGGATGCACTTCGTGTACAAAACGGACAATCTCTTTCGAAGTATCAGGGTTTCATACGGAAACTCGTCTGTTACAAAGGGATTTCATTTTTTGAACTTATTTGAACTCCATAGTTTTTCTGTGTTCAAAATGCACCATTCAAAGCCACATCATCAATTTTCAACCCTTTCTGACTTCATTTGTTATTTTTCATGCATTTACTGATTTTTTTGAGCTATAAGACCCTGAAATTGAAAAGCACTACAAATGAACTCTGAAAAGGTTGAAAGTTGGCATGGTGTCATCATTTCACCCACATAGCATGTGCAAGAAAGTAGAGAGGCTTACGGCAAAAACTGGATGCACTTCGTGTACAAAACGGACAATCTCTTTCGAAGTATCAGGGTTTCATACGGAAACTCGTCTGTTACAAAGGGATTTCATTTTTTGAACTTATTTGAACTCCATAGTTTTTCTGTGTTCAAAATGCACCATTCAAAGCCACATCATCAATTTTCAACCCTTTCTGACTTCATTTGTTATTTTTCATGCATTTACTGATTTTTTGAGCTATAAGACCCTGAAATTGAAAAGCACTACAAATGAACTCTGAAAAGGTTGAAAGTTGGCATGGTATCATCATTTCACCCACATAGCATGTGCAAGAAAGTAGAGAGGCTTACGGCAAAAACTGGATGCACTTCGTGTACAAAACGGACAATCTCTTTCGAAGTATCAGGGTTTCATACGGAAACTCGTCTGTTACAAAGGGATTTCATTTTTTGAACTTATTTGAACTCCATAGTTTTTCTGTGTTCAAAATGCACCATTCAAAGCCACATCATCAATTTTCAACCCTTTCTGACTTCATTTGTTATTTTTCATGCATTTACTGATTTTTTGAGCTATAAGACCCTGAAATTGAAAAGCACTACAAATGAACTCTGAAAAGGTTGAAAGTTGGCATGGTATCATCATTTCACCCACATAGCATGTGCAAGAAAGTAGAGAGGCTTACGGCAAAAACTGGATGCACTTCGTGTACAAAACGGACAATCTCTTTCGAAGTATCAGGGTTTCATACGGAAACTCGTCTGTTACAAAGGGATTTCATTTTTTGAACTTATTTGAACTCCATAGTTTTTCTGTGTTCAAAATGCACCATTCAAAGCCACATCATCAATTTTCAACCCTTTCTGACTTCATTTGTTATTTTTCATGCATTTACTGATTTTTTGAGCTATAAGACCCTGAAATTGAAAAGCACTACAAATGAACTCTGAAAAGGTTGAAAGTTGGCATGGTATCATCATTTCACCCACATAGCATGTGCAAGAAAGTAGAGAGGCTTACGGCAAAAACTGGATGCACTTCGTGTACAAAACGGACAATCTCTTTCGAAGTATCAGGGTTTCATACGGAAACTCGTCTGTTACAAAGGGATTTCATTTTTTGAACTTATTTGAACTCCATAGTTTTTCTGTGTTCAAAATGCACCATTCAAAGCCACATCATCAATTTTCAACCCTTTCTGACTTCATTTGTTATTTTTCATGCATTTACTGATTTTTTGAGCTATAAGACCCTGAAATTGAAAAGCACTACAAATGAACTCTGAAAAGGTTGAAAGTTGGCATGGTATCATCATTTCACCCACATAGCATGTGCAAGAAAGTAGAGAGGCTTACGGCAAAAACTGGATGCACTTCGTGTACAAAACGGACAATCTCTTTCGAAGTATCAGGGTTTCATACGGAAACTCGTCTGTTACAAAGGGATTTCATTTTTTGAACTTATTTGAACTCCATAGTTTTTCTGTGTTCAAAATGCACCATTCAAAGCCACATCATCAATTTTCAACCCTTTCTGACTTCATTTGTTATTTTTCATGCATTTACTGATTTTTTTGAGCTATAAGACCCTGAAATTGAAAAGCACTACAAATGAACTCTGAAAAGGTTGAAAGTTGGCATGGTGTCATCATTTCACCCACATAGCATGTGCAAGAAAGTAGAGAGGCTTACGGCAAAAACTGGATGCACTTCGTGTACAAAACGGACAATCTCTTTCGAAGTATCAGGGTTTCATACGGAAACTCGTCTGTTACAAAGGGATTTCATTTTCTTGAACTTATTTGAACTCCATAGTTTTTCTGTGTTCAAAATGCACCATTCAAAGCCACATCATCAATTTTCAACCCTTTCTGACTTCACTTGTTATTTTTCATGCATTTACTGATTTTTTGAGCTATAAGACCCTGAAATTGAAAAGCACTACAAATGAACTCTGAAAAGGTTGAAAGTTGGCATGGTGTCATCATTTCACCCACATAGCATGTGCAAGAAAGTAGAGAGGCTTACGGCAAAAACTGGATGCACTTCGTGTACAAAACAGACAATCTCTTTCGAAGTATCAGGGTTTCATACGGAAACTCGTCTGTTACAAAGGGATTTCATTTTTTGAACTTATTTGAACTCCATAGTTTTTCTGTGTTCAAAATGCACCATTCAAAGCCACATCATCAATTTTCAACCCTTTCTGACTTCATTTGTTATTTTTCATGCATTTACTGATTTTTTGAGCTATAAGACCCTGAAATTGAAAAGCACTACAAATGAACTCTGAAAAGGTTGAAAGTTGGCATGGTATCATCATTTCACCCACATAGCATGTGCAAGAAAGTAGAGAGGCTTACGGCAAAAACTGGATGCACTTCGTGTACAAAACGGACAATCTCTTTCGAAGTATCAGGGTTTCATACGGAAACTCGTCTGTTACAAAGGGATTTCATTTTTTGAACTTATTTGAACTCCATAGTTTTTCTGTGTTCAAAATGCACCATTCAAAGCCACATCATCAATTTTCAACCCTTTCTGACTTCATTTGTTATTTTTCATGCATTTACTGATTTTTTTGAGCTATAAGACCCTGAAATTGAAAAGCACTACAAATGAACTCTGAAAAGGTTGAAAGTTGGCATGGTATCATCATTTCACCCACATAGCATGTGCAAGAAAGTAGAGAGGCTTACGGCAAAAACTGGATGCACTTCGTGTACAAAACGGACAATCTCTTTCGAAGTATCAGGGTTTCATACGGAAACTCGTCTGTTACAAAGGGATTTCATTTTTTGAACTTATTTGAACTCCATAGTTTTTCTGTGTTCAAAATGCACCATTCAAAGCCACATCATCAATTTTCAACCCTTTCTGACTTCATTTGTTATTTTTCATGCATTTACTGATTTTTTTGAGCTATAAGACCCTGAAATTGAAAAGCACTACAAATGAACTCTGAAAAGGTTGAAAGTTGGCATGGTATCATCATTTCACCCACATAGCATGTGCAAGAAAGTAGAGAGGCTTACGGCAAAAACTGGATGCACTTCGTGTACAAAACGGACAATCTCTTTCGAAGTATCAGGGTTTCATACGGAAACTCGTCTGTTACAAAGGGATTTCATTTTTTTGAACTTATTTGAACTCCATAGTTTTTCTGTGTTCAAAATGCACCATTCAAAGCCACATCATCAATTTTCAACCCTTTCTGACTTCATTTGTTATTTTTCATGCATTTACTGATTTTTTGAGCTATAAGACCCTGAAATTGAAAAGCACTACAAATGAACTCTGAAAAGGTTGAAAGTTGGCATGGTATCATCATTTCACCCACATAGCATGTGCAAGAAAGTAGAGAGGCTTACGGCAAAAACTGGATGCACTTCGTGTACAAAACGGACAATCTCTTTCGAAGTATCAGGGTTTCATACGGAAACTCGTCTGTTACAAAGGGATTTCATTTTTTGAACTTATTTGAACTCCATAGTTTTTCTGTGTTCAAAATGCACCATTCAAAGCCACATCATCAATTTTCAACCCTTTCTGACTTCATTTGTTATTTTTCATGCATTTACTGATTTTTTGAGCTATAAGACCCTGAAATTGAAAAGCACTACAAATGAACTCTGAAAAGGTTGAAAGTTGGCATGGTATCATCATTTCACCCACATAGCATGTGCAAGAAAGTAGAGAGGCTTACGGCAAAAACTGGATGCACTTCGTGTACAAAACGGACAATCTCTTTCGAAGTATCAGGGTTTCATACGGAAACTCGTCTGTTACAAAGGGATTTCATTTTTTGAACTTATTTGAACTCCATAGTTTTTCTGTGTTCAAAATGCACCATTCAAAGCCACATCATCAATTTTCAACCCTTTCTGACTTCATTTGTTATTTTTCATGCATTTACTGATTTTTTGAGCTATAAGACCCTGAAATTGAAAAGCACTACAAATGAACTCTGAAAAGGTTGAAAGTTGGCATGGTGTCATCATTTCACCCACATAGCATGTGCAAGAAAGTAAAGAGGCTTACAGCAAAAACTGGATGCACTTCGTGTACAAAACGGACAATCTCATTCGAAGTATCAGGGTTTCATACGGAAACTCGTCTGTTACAAAGGGATTTCATTTTTTGAACTTATTTGAACTCCATAGTTTTTCTGTGTTCAAAATGCACCATTCAAAGCCACATCATCAATTTTCAACCCTTTCTGACTTCATTTGTTATTTTTCATGCATTTACTGATTTTTTGAGCTATAAGACCCTGAAATTGAAAAGCACTACAAATGAACTCTGAAAAGGTTGAAAGTTGGCATGGTGTCATCATTTCACCCACATAGCATGTGCAAGAAAGTAGAGAGGCTTACGGCAAAAACTGGATGCACTTCGTGTACAAAACGGACAATCTCATTCGAAGTATCAGGGTTTCACACGGAAACTCGTCTGTTACAAAGGGATTTCATTTTCTTGAACTTATTTGAACTCCATAGTTTTTCTGTGTTCAAAATGCACCATTCAAAGCCACATCATCAATTTTCAACCCTTTCTGACTTCATTTGTTATTTTTCATGCATTTACTGATTTTTTGAGCTATAAGACCCTGAAATTGAAAAGCACTACAAATGAACTCTGAAAAGGTTGAAAGTTGGCATGGTGTCATCATTTCACCCACATAGCATGTGCAAGAAAGTAGAGAGGCTTACGGCAAAAACTGGATGCACTTCGTGTACAAAACGGACAATCTCATTCGAAGTATCAGGGTTTCACACGGAAACTCGTCTGTTACAAAGGGATTTCATTTTTTGAACTTATTTGAACTCCATAGTTTTTCTGTGTTCAAAATGCACCATTCAAAGCCACATCATCAATTTTCAACCCTTTCTGACTTCATTTGTTATTTTTCATGCATTTACTGATTTTTTGAGCTATAAGACCCTGAAATTGAAAAGCACTACAAATGAACTCTGAAAAGGTTGAAAGTTGGCATGGTGTCATCATTTCACCCACATAGCATGTGCAAGAAAGTAGAGAGGCTTACGGCAAAAACTGGATGCACTTCGTGTACAAAACGGACAATCTCTTTCGAAGTATCAGGGTTTCATACGGAAACTCGTCTGTTACAAAGGGATTTCATTTTTTGAACTTATTTGAACTCCATAGTTTTTCTGTGTTCAAAATGCACCATTCAAAGCCACATCATCAATTTTCAACCCTTTCTGACTTCATTTGTTATTTTTCATGCATTTACTGATTTTTTGAGCTATAAGACCCTGAAATTGAAAAGCACTACAAATGAACTCTGAAAAGGTTGAAAGTTGGCATGGTGTCATCATTTCACCCACATAGCATGTGCAAGAAAGTAGAGAGGCTTACGGCAAAAACTGGATGCACTTCGTGTACAAAACGGACAATCTCTTTCGAAGTATCAGGGTTTCATACGGAAACTCGTCTGTTACAAAGGGATTTCATTTTTTGAACTTATTTGAACTCCATAGTTTTTCTGTGTTCAAAATGCACCATTCAAAGCCACATCATCAATTTTCAACCCTTTCTGACTTCATTTGTTATTTTTCATGCATTTACTGATTTTTTTGAGCTATAAGACCCTGAAATTGAAAAGCACTACAAATGAACTCTGAAAAGGTTGAAAGTTGGCATGGTGTCATCATTTCACCCACATAGCATGTGCAAGAAAGTAGAGAGGCTTACGGCAAAAACTGGATGCACTTCGTGTACAAAACGGACAATCTCATTCGAAGTATCAGGGTTTCATACGGAAACTCGTCTGTTACAAAGGGATTTCATTTTTTGAACTTATTTGAACTCCATAGTTTTTCTGTGTTCAAAATGCACCATTCAAAGCCACATCATCAATTTTCAACCCTTTCTGACTTCATTTGTTATTTTTCATGCATTTACTGATTTTTTGAGCTATAAGACCCTGAAATTGAAAAGCACTACAAATGAACTCTGAAAAGGTTGAAAGTTGGCATGGTGTCATCATTTCACCCACATAGCATGTGCAAGAAAGTAGAGAGGCTTACGGCAAAAACTGGATGCAATTCGTGTACAAAACGGACAATCTCTTTCGAAGTATCAGGGTTTCACACGGAAACTCGTCTGTTACAAAGGGATTTCATTTTTTGAACTTATTTGAACTCCATAGTTTTTCTGTGTTCAAAATGCACCATTCAAAGCCACATCATCAATTTTCAACCCTTTCTGACTTCATTTGTTATTTTTCATGCATTTACTGATTTTTTGAGCTATAAGACCCTGAAATTGAAAAGCACTACAAATGAACTCTGAAAAGGTTGAAAGTTGGCATGGTATCATCATTTCACCCACATAGCATGTGCAAGAAAGTAGAGAGGCTTACGGCAAAAACTGGATGCACTTCGTGTACAAAACGGACAATCTCTTTCGAAGTATCAGGGTTTCATACGGAAACTCGTCTGTTACAAAGGGATTTCATTTTTTGAACTTATTTGAACTCCATAGTTTTTCTATGTTCAAAATGCACCATTCAAAGCCACATCATCAATTTTCAACCCTTTCTGAATTCATTTGTTATTTTTCATGCATTTACTGATTTTTTGAGCTATAAGACCCTGAAATTGAAAAGCACTACAAATGAACTCTGAAAAGGTTGAAAGTTGGCATGGTGTCATCATTTCACCCACATAGCATGTGCAAGAAAGTAGAGAGGGTTACGGCAAAAACTGGATGCACTTCGTGTACAAAACGGACAATCTCTTTCGAAGTATCAGGGTTTCATACGGAAACTCGTCTGTTACAAAGGGATTTCATTTCTTGAACTTATTTGAACTCCATAGTTTTTCTGTGTTCAAAATGCACCATTCAAAGCCACATCATCAATTTTCAACCCTTTCTGACTTCATTTGTTATTTTTCATGCATTTACTGATTTTTTGAGCTATAAGACCCTGAAATTGAAAAGCACTACAAATGAACTCTGAAAAGGTTGAAAGTTGGCATGGTGTCATCATTTCACCCACATAGCATGTGCAAGAAAGTAGAGAGGCTTACGGCAAAAACTGGATGCACTTCGTGTACAAAACGGACAATCTCATTCGAAGTATCAGGGTTTCATACGGAAACTCGTCTGTTACAAAGGGATTTCATTTTCTTGAACTTATTTGAACTCCATAGTTTTTCTGTGTTCAAAATGCACCATTCAAAGCCACATCATCAATTTTCAACCCTTTCTGACTTCATTTGTTATTTTTCATGCATTTACTGATTTTTTTGAGCTATAAGACCCTGAAATTGAAAAGCACTACAAATGAACTCTGAAAAGGTTGAAAGTTGGCATGGTGTCATCATTTCACCCACATAGCATGTGCAAGAAAGTAGAGAGGCTTACGGCAAAAACTGGATGCACTTCGTGTACAAAACGGACAATCTCATTCGAAGTATCAGGGTTTCACACGGAAACTCGTCTGTTACAAAGGGATTTCATTTTCTTGAACTTATTTGAACTCCATAGTTTTTCTGTGTTCAAAATGCACCATTCAAAGCCACATCATCAATTTTCAACCCTTTCTGACTTCATTTGTTATTTTTCATGCATTTACTGATTTTTTGAGCTATAAGACCCTGAAATTGAAAAGCACTACAAATGAACTCTGAAAAGGTTGAAAGTTGGCATGGTGTCATCATTTCACCCACATAGCATGTGCAAGAAAGTAGAGAGGCTTACGGCAAAAACTGGATGCACTTCGTGTACAAAACGGACAATCTCATTCGAAGTATCAGGGTTTCACACGGAAACTCGTCTGTTACAAAGGGATTTCATTTTATTGATCTTATTTGAACTCCATAGTTTTTCTGTGTTCAAAATGCACCATTCAAAGCCACATCATCAATTTTCAACCCTTTCTGACTTCATTTGTTATTTTTCATGCATTTACTGATTTTTTTGAGCTATAAGACCCTGAAATTGAAAAGCACTACAAATGAACTCTGAAAAGGTTGAAAGTTGGCATGGTATCATCATTTCACCCACATAGCATGTGCAAGAAAGTAGAGAGGCTTACGGCAAAAACTGGATGCACTTCGTGTACAAAACGGACAATCTCTTTCGAAGTATCAGGGTTTCATACGGAAACTCGTCTGTTACAAAGGGATTTCATTTTTTGAACTTATTTGAACTCCATAGTTTTTCTGTGTTCAAAATGCACCATTCAAAGCCACATCATCAATTTTCAACCCTTTCTGACTTCATTTGTTATTTTTCATGCATTTACTGATTTTTTCAGCTATAAGACCCTGAAATTGAAAAGCACTACAAATGAACATGGATAGATAAGTGACCAAATTAATAGTAGTTCATCATCACATTAAAACCAAAGTACATACATAGTTCAAATTGAACAACATATAGCTCTCCAGAGCATCTAGTTAAACCATACATTGAAACTATGTAAAACCTTTCAATGCAACAACAAATGCGATCATAATCACAACTAAGGTAACAATTGATCCAACGCATAATGATACCAAGCCTCGGTATGAATGGCATATTTTCTAATCTTTCTAATCTTCAACCGCATTGCATCCATCTTGATCTTGTGATCATCGACGACATCCGCAACATGCAACTCCAATATCATCTTCTCCTCCTCAATTTTTTTATTTTTTCCTTCAAGTAATTGTTTTCTTCTTCAACTAAATTTAACCTCTCGACAATAGGGTCGGTTGGAATTTGCGATTCAACCACCTCCTACATAAATAAAATCTATGTCACGTTGGTCGGCATAATTGTCATAAACAATAAATGAACCAAATAGTTATAAAAAGATAATATATACCACATCCGAATCATAGACAGGACGAGGGCCGACGGGGGCGGATACCAGAACCATCGCACTATATAATAACAAGGAATAATAAAAGTAAGAAAATTAGACAAGTATCTATCTGAAGTAAGAATTTTTTTCTTTCACAAAAAAGATAAGAACAAGAGGCTCACCACGGTGGTGCCGGCGACGAGATCGGCGCGGGCGATCGACGGCGGTGAAGACGGGGATGGGACGTGACGGACCGCTAAACCTAGAAAAATCTCGGGGAAAATGGAGCTCGGAGGTCGAGTTTCGAGAGAAGAAATATTAACTAGTGTGGCTCGGATATTTCATCGAACACCTCATGTGCATAGGAGGTGAGCTAGAGCACCCAAATGCCCTTCCCTCGCCGGCCAGCAAAAAACAGAGCAATGTGGAGTGCTCTGCTCGCCGGCGATGGGCTATATATAGGCAACTCATTTGTCCCGGTTCGTGGCTGGAACCGGGACCAATGGATGTGGGCCAGGAGCGAGGCCCATTGGTCCCGGTTCGTGCCTAGAACCGGGACAAATGGGTCCAGACGAACCGGGACCAAAGCCCACGAGGCCCCGGCCGGCCACCTGGGCTCACGAGCCGGGACGAATGCACCCATTGGTCCCGGTTCGTATAAGAACCGGGACTAATGGTCTAGCCAAGCCCGAACGAAAGCCCCTTTTTCTACTAGTGCCCAGGCCCATGTGGTCCGGATACGGTGGCGGAGCCGGAGCAGCCAGCATCGCATTGCCCGGATGAGGGGGCTTGGTGCAGATGGGTGACGGCGCGTGGAGGGTCGCCACAGGTTGACGCACGAGTTAGCCAGGCCGACAATCCACCTCTCGTGGATGCGGTTGCCGTTGGCCTTGTTGGGGGTGAGGGGATGGCGCGGCGGCGACCGAGCCATCGGAGGAGAGGAGAGCAACGTGCGGTGGGGAGAGTGGGGAAGTGGTGTGAATGGAGCGTGGGCGGTGACACGAGAGAGAGAGAGAGAGAGAGAGAGAGAGAGAGAGAGAGAGAGAGAGAGAGAGAGAGGGGGGGGGGTGAGTTATTGATACGTTCCGCCCTTCTCCCACGCTCCCCGAGGCGTGCAGCCAAGAGTAGTGGTGGGCATAAAAACCAATAAACCAAACACTGGACCGAAGCCGAAACCGAAGAAACCGATTTTTTTGGTTTTTGTCAATAATACGGAAAGAATTGGTTTCTGCTTGTACTAACCGGACTAATTTCGGTTGGTTCGGTTTTTGATTCGGTTAGCCGAAGTAAAACTGAAGTCTATGCGTACGTGAGACAAAAGACACTAAGCATATGCGAAACTGGCCTCGAATTTTCAGTTATCCATTTTGGGATGGTAATTTCAGTTTTCAATTTTGCAAACCGAATTTACAAAAAACTGAATGGTAGAAACTGATTTTTCGGTTTATACCGAATGCCCAGGCCTAGCCAAGAGCCACGCGTAGCCGCAGCGAACCTGGCTGCCGAGATAGTTGATTCGGAAGTAGCTCGCGGGCCTGGCTCGGGACTATTTTAAGTTCCACGCGGCCCGAGATGTAGATGGAGCCCAGGCAACCAAACAACACGTTTTCTTCTCGCGCGAGCCTGGTTGGGCCTTATGCAGGCATCCAGACACGCCCTAAGAATTACAATCAAATTTGTTGGAAACACTCTCTGCTCGAAGAAATACTACAAAGACTTCGATAAAAGGGGTTGTAATTGGACTGGAGCACTCTTTTACCCCTTTTACCCGAACGAACGTTATCAATAATGGTTTTTGAAAGTGCCTTGAGTTGTCCATCCAAAAAGATGAGAAGCCTTGTTCGATGAACATACTTGGACCGGGAATGATCCCTTATAAGTGCAGGTCATCGAATCACTATATCTTTATCATGATGTCGATGAAAAATATCACCTCTATAATGAATCAAACTAACAAAAAAAGTTTACAACAGCAACATAAACTTATTAGATTCGAATAATCAGATCTGCAAAGACAGAAAACTCTCTAATCTTATGGCACTGCTAAAAAAACGAAAGAAAATTTGTTCTTATAAAACAAAACTAAGCGGCGGCGGTTGTGGGGGCGATGCCCTTGTCTTCGATTCGCAGGGGAGGGCTGCCGTGCCTCTGGCCGTGGAGGAGGGCTGCCCTGTCGTTACGTCGCTGACGGGAGTGCGCTGCCGCGCCTCTGGCCTGTCGCTCTTCCGCGTCGGATTTTTCATGTTTCTTCTCTTGGATGGGGGCTCGACGGGGATGGCCGTCTGCTGCATCCGCGCCGGCTGTGTTGCCTTCTTCTTATCTGCAGCAGGTTGCATTTCCTCTTCTCTTTCTCTTGGTTGCAGTTGGCTGTCTTCTCTTCGTCCGGTGAGGCGGGCCGCAGGTTCCAATCCCCTGAACCTTTCACTGTCTCCCCAAATTGCCAATGCGGCGTCCTTCGATCCCGGCTGCCTCCAGCAGGCTGCCGTCCGTGCCATCTCCCTCGCTGCCGCGTCTTGCAGACTGGCGCATCCCAGCAGCGAGTTTCTCGTCCCATCCGCCTCTCTCCTCCAGGTCTCCCCCTCCTGGTCGCACCTCCATCTGCTCAAAATCCCTCCCTGGAATCGGCGGGTGAGAGTTTGATACTTTGATTCATGCTGAAGTTTGGTCGACTCGGATATGAACCATGGTGGTGGTCAATTTTGTCCACTGATGCAAGCATCATCTTAGGCATAGCTGATGGCAAGGTGAACATACATACTTTTTTCATGATCTTTTGATGAGTGGTTGTTTGTCAACCATGGAGACAGTGTGTACTCAAGGAAACAAAAATGCCAAAGTGACCTTAATTTAGTCCCTTGATTTAACAAAAGTGTATGCATGCTTGAGTGTATATTATCTGTGTTACGTAAACTGATCGGTTAGTCGCATCGATTATTTTCTTGATATCACAACCTGTGAAAGAAAGGCACAATTATTCGCCGTTATTTGGATACATATAGTACACTTCTTATTATAGTCTACTATTGCAAATTGAAATATATGACATTGTAGTCTACTATTAAGCTGATGATTGTTCTACTTCTAAATATGAATATTGATACTCTTTCTGAAAGATATAGTTTTTTCGAAGATTGAAGATGGAATATCAGAGTTCTATTCCAAAAGGAATCGTTTGTCTCTGCCGGACTACTGTTTTGTATTGGCTGTTTACATTCTTAGTGTTTCAGAGTATGCAGGTTTTGAAGTATGGGGCAAACCAATATGGTCATAACAAGTATGAAACCAACGACGCTGTGGTGGCAATAGGCTTATAGCCATCTATGTTTTGTAGTTAATCACTGTAGATGTAGTTATACATCTTGTGCTATTTTTGGAATAATCTGAATCTTAATTATTAGAGTATACCTTGTAGCACTATCCTGGACTGCGAAAAAGGCTCACGATGTTGTGAAATATTTTCATCAATCTTACCCACATAGTTACTATGATGTTGAAGTTTTAGTTGTAGGATAATCTGGTCCCGCTGAGCATATGGCCTGATGCAAGCTGCAACTATGATAACTAAACAACCAGTTGCTCAAAGTTGTTCTAACTCTTGTTTTTCAGGTTATGGAGATATCCTTATTGATAAGTATGCTGACAAATCAATATGGAACGACGTTGTGCACATCCAACCAGTGCAAGCATCTATCAGTTCTCCAGTTGTGTGCTACATCTCCTGCATACCGTTTCTAATATCATTCAAATGCAGTTGGTTTGCTCCAGGGTGATGTTTTCTGCATCTTTTGTTTCCTCGAATCTATGGCGTAGATGCTTCTATTATCTTGATGATTTTTTTACATAAGAATTTTTATCAATTATTAAATGTTACACTTTAGGCCTCTCTGATGCTTAGACAGTGCTCTTGAAGATATTCTTAGCTTTCTAGACGACCTTCATAGTTTATTACTAATGCTACTGGTGGTTGTTAGGATCTGCTCATGATCTGTTCTGTGTAGATGTTCATCCGTATATATGGGATCTGATCTTTTAATTAGGATTTTTTTATTAGCAAGCATGACAGCCTCCATTCCATGTTAGTGCTATCTGTTTTTTGTTGGTAATAAGTTGTGCCCTGCTGATCTCCCTTTTCATTAGTAGTATTTGAGACAGTGATGATTATTATCACCCTGTGCTAAGTTGGGGTCATGTCTTTTTTTTTCTTCTAAAATGTACCATGGGAATCATAATTCATTTTCATATTGTTTGCAGACATGGTAATACGAAATGAAGAAGAATATGGCAATGCAGTGCAAATGAAGCGCTTATGAAGATATGAAGAAATCTATTACAAGTATTGTGTTGTTCAAGTGAAACGAGAAATACTATGGAGATGCATATGGGGAACTTCTACTTTGTCTCATCTCTTAATAATGACCTGCTTTTTTAGTTCACTTTTTTCAATCTCTTAGTTTCTGTACAATTTCATAAATCCAATATTAAACTTGTGCATGTACGATTCTGTCTAATGGCCGTTCCGCACTTGTGCACCTGGGACATTTCCTGCAGTAAAAACTTTAGCTCACTTCCCATGTATTGTACTCTGAAGATTGCCATTATTTAGCTCGGTTATGCTTCCGGATATCAGTATGGCTTTCTATTTACCACAGTTTTTCGTTAGTGTTGCCGTTGTTTTATTGGATAGATGGGCAGGTTGACATTGGATGGCGTGTGTGCACAGCAGACCATGCCAGCAAAAAATCGTTGAAGTGCCTGTTCATATGACCCGCTAAAGCGTTCTACCTAGCCAAACAACAACTGCCAGTCGTAATATCACCGGGCGCGGCAGAGCGCGCCTATTCATCTAGTATATATTACATGAAAATAAATTCATGAAACTTTTTAAAACCATGAATTATTATTTTTTGAAAGATTCGTACAAATTGATTAAAGTTCATAAATTTGAGAAAGCTTCACAAAATTGAAAAAAGTTCAGGAAATATCGAATTAAGTTCATCAAATACGAAAAGAGCTCATCGAATTTGAAAAAAAATCATTGACTTTGAAAAAAAGTTCACTGAATAAAGTACACCGAATTTGAAAAAAAGTTGGTGCAATTTTTAAAAAAGTTCATACATTTTGAAAAAAAGTTCATCAGATTTGAAAAAAAAAATCACTGAATTGAAAAAACTTCATAAAAATTGAAAAAGGTTCATCGGATTTAAAAAGAAGTTCACTGATTTTTTTAAAAAGTTTACCAAAAATGTTAAAAAATTTCATTGATTTCGTAAAAAAGGTAACCGAATTTGAAAAAAGTTCATCTATTTAAAAATGGTTCACTATTTTTTTAAACACGCATTAAAGAAAAAAAGGATGAAAGAAAAGAAAAGGAATAAACTGAACTGAGGAATGAACTAAAAGAATAAAAACGATGTACCTGCACACCGGCGTGGTGATGGTCTGGTAGTAGGAGTTGACCGCTCGTAACGAGGGTGTCGGGAATTCGACGCCTTGTGCCCGTGCATTTTTGCTGTTTCTAAATAACAAGAATAAGAATAGAATGGGCCGGCCCATCATGTGACTGCTTCAGGCGCCCGTTTGCGAATTGCACTGTAATGGGTGCTTGAAGCGCCGAATAGGATCTGCTGAACTACAAGGCCCGGTTTCGATTGCAATGCTAACCTCTTCCTTTTTGGTGAACAGAGTGAAGATGGAGAAGTTTAAACCCACCAGAGGGATTCCGCAGGGAGTGTTGGAAAACGCCCACACCCCACTAGCATCAGTGTGTGTGTTTGCACAATCCAACTTGATATCAGAGGTAAGCATCTTTGGTCCTTCTCTTCTACGCTTCCGCTAACTACCTCCTTTGCTCCCGCCCGGCGGATTTCGACTCCCCTTTGCCAAATGATCACTTCGACTCCCCTTCGCCAAATGATCCTCTCTCTCCTCGTCCTCACTGTCATTGTTGGAGAAGGCGGAAATCTCGGCAACTAGAGCGTCCATAGCTCATAGCCGCCTTTTGCTCTGCGTCGTTGTTGTCGCCATCCAACCCCATCGGTGACTGGCTCCTTCTTGTCATTGTCCAATGTCGCGATGGCCAGATCTTGCGGGCCTCCATCCGCGACAAACTCCTTTGCCAATGCGGCCGCTGCCGGCGGCTTGGCCAGTGGAACCTGCTCCGACGGCAGGTCGTCGTCCGAGCTGTCGATGTCGATGATGTCATCCGCACCAACACCCTACTTCTCGGCCCATCGGCCGGCGAGCCATGATAGTGCTGCTACTGTGTGTATGTTTGTTCATGTGTGCGCTTGCACACTACCGTGGCTAAGCAACTTTATATTGGACTTGTCGTTTCATGTGGCGCCTTTTGAAAACACGCGACTTATACAACTTAATATACCGGACTCTGTGTCATTAGTACTACCGCTAAAATGTAAGGCGTTACATAGGAAATCGATATCCTAAATACTTCCTAGTGCAGCTGCGCTCGTTCGCTGGCGCGAGCGCACGCACCGCAGCGCAGCTCGTTTGCCGTGACCGGTCGCACATTTTACTCGCATGCACTAAATGACAATTCAACATTTATTGATGATAGTGACAGCTAAGGGGACCGCGTCCCATAATTACGGAAGAGATACTAGCCTGCATGCATGTGCTGACACACTCTTTATTCCGTTTCATTTTTTAGAAAAAGTAATAACTTTTTAACCGAGCGTCGAAATAAAGATCCGTTTTTACCGTTAGGTTTCTCGCGACGAGATCTTCAAAACTAGATCCCATATGAGCACGTTTTGATAATTTTTAAAAAATAAGCAACTTTGATCCTAAACGAGGCAACTTTAGTTTTAAACATAAGCAACTTTTATTAAATTATATGTACTAATGAATTTATCAAGCAAGTATGTCATATACCACTTAGAAATCACGTCAAATAATATTTTTGACCGTATATGGGCAATTAAGCATCTTCGGTAGCAAACTTTGGTGATGACAACATATTTTGGTAGGATAGTTGCATGGATTTGCCAGGACAGTTGCTTGGTTGTGTTATTGAAATTGTTTGTTTTTTGTTAAGATGGTTGCTTGGTTTGTTAGGTTAGTTGCTTGGTTTGCTTAGACATTATGCATTGTGTGTTCTAATAATGTAGTTGCATGGATTTGCCAGGACAGTTGCTTGGTTTTGTTAGGATAGTTGCTTAGTTTTGTTAGGACAGTTGCTTGATTTATTAGGACAATCGATTGGTTTTGTTATGACAGTTGCTTGGTTTACTAGGACAGTTGCTTGGTTTACTAGGACAGATGCTTGGTTTGTTAGGTCAGTTGCTTGGTTTTTACACAAACCAAGATGATAGGAAGTCATATTAGACAAACAAGAAGAGTTGCTTACTGATAACACTAAAGTTGCCTATATACCACACAGAGTTGCTCAAAAAAAATGTTCATCGAAACCAATCCATATGGGATCTAGTTTTGAAGAACTCGTCGCAAGAAACCCAATGGTGAAAACAGATCTGAATTTCGATACTCGAATCAAAAGTTATGGCTTTTTAAATTTTTTGAAACTCAAATTAATGCATGCGAACTGACGTGGCAGAGCATCTTCCTAATCGCGCGGGGGACAACAGAGTGGGGGACCGGTTCTTCCCTTTTCCAGCGGTCGGACAGCACGCGCAGTGGTCCCTTCCATATTAGGAAGGTGCGCTCGGCTTGACTGCTGGGCACGCGTGCGCCCGCTAGCCACATCCGATCGATATGATACCCTTCTGAGAATCACACACACGCACACATTTTTTTCACCAGTCGCCACTGTTCAAGCCCCTATTGCTCCTTCCTACGGCTGCACGGGTCGACCATGGTTTCGTGTGAAAGCTGAATAAAACTGTTGCTTATTGATGATTTGGTGCGGCATACAAGAGTATATAAGAGGGTACAAACCGACTTGGGGTAGGGGTACAAAACTGACTTGGACTAGAAGTCGTATACCATAATGACTACTCTAACATCCCCCCGCAGTATCAACGGCAGGCTCGACGACGTTGAGACTGAAACAGATATCTTGAAACGGCTTAGTAGGCAGTGCCTTGGTGAAAATGTCAGCAAACTGAGCCGTAGAGGGAACATGAAGCACCCGAACCTGACCAAGAGCAACCTTTTCACGAACAAAATGAATATCAATCTCAATATGCTTTGTGCGTCGGTGTTGAACTGGATTGCTGGTCATGTAGACTGCTGATATGTTGTCACAGTAGACAATAGTGGCCTGCTCAATAGGCATGTGTAGCTCGGAGAGTAACTGCCGAATCCAGATTGTATCTGCAACGGCATGTGCCACAGCGCGATACTCAGCCTCAGCCGACGAACGTGAGACTGTAACCTGTCTTTTCGAAGACCAAGAAATCAAATTGTTACCAAGAAAAACACAAAAACCGGAAGTGGACCTTCGAGTGTCAGGACAACCAGCCCAGTCTGCATCAGAGTACGCGGTAAGCGAGTTTGGAGAAGAATTATTGAGGTGGAGACCATGATTGAGAGTTCCTTTTAAATACCGAAGAATGCGTTTAACATGATTATAATGAGGAACCCGGGGATCATGCATATAGAGACATGCTTGTTGAACAGCAAAAGAGATTTCAGGACGAGTAATGGTGAGATATTGGAGAGCACCTGTTAGGCTACGATAGAGAGTAGGATCGGAAAAGGGTTCACCGGTAGCCGAAAGTTTAAAACTAGTATCGACAGGAGTGCGAGATGATTGACAGTCAAGCATACCAGCACGATTAAGAAGATCAAGAATATACTGGCGTTGGGAAAGAAAAAGGCTGGAGGAATCTCGAACAACAGCAATGCCTAAGAAATGATGAAGGAGTCCTAGGTCAGTCATAGAAAATTCAGATCTAAGAAGAGAGACAATATGATCTAAGAACTTTTGAGAGGAGGCGGTAAGAATGATATCATCTACATAGAGAAGTAAATAGGCAGTGTCAGAAGTTTGATGATACACAAAAAGAGAGGTGTCGGAGAGAGATGGAGTGAAGCCTATTGTTTGAATGAAGGAGGAGAAGCGTTGAAACCAAGCTCGTGGGGCCTGTTTAAGACCGTAGAGAGATTTCTGAAGAAGACATACATGAGTTGGAAAGGATGGATTTTCAAAACCCAGAGGTTGCTGGCAGTAGACAGTTTCTTGAAGGGAACCATGGAGGAAAGCATTTTTAACATCAAGTTGGTGAATGGGCCATGAAGAGGAGACAGCAACACTAAGAACGGTGCGAATGGTGCTAGGTTTAACAACAGGAGAGAAGGTTTCTTCGTAATCAATTCCTTGTTGCTGAGAAAAGCCACGACAAACCCACCTGGCTTTATATCGTGAGAGGCTCCCATCGGAGTGGAACTTTTGGCGAAAAATCCATTTGCCAGAAACAATATTTGTATTGGGAGGACGAGGAACGAGTTGCCAGGTGTTGTTTGAAGTAAAGCATTATATTCTTCTTGCATGGCAGCGGCCCAATTGGGATCAAGTAGAGCAGTTTTGTAATTCTTTGGAAGAGAAGTGAGAGATACGGAGGTGTGAAGGTTTAGGCGGTCTTGGGGTTGATGAAATCCTGATTTGGCCCTAGTACGCATGCGATGATCATTAATCGGGGCTGCTGTAGGAATAGCACGAGGGGGTAAGGTGGGTACTGGTGAGTCCGGCGCAGCGGAAGAGTCGGACGAAGGAGTAGGGCTGGGTGGTGGAGTGGGAGCAGGGCTGGGTGGTGGAGTGGGAGTAGGGGCCGGGGGTGTTGGGGAGGGAGCAGGGGTCGGGGGTGTTGGGGACGTCTCGGGTGGGGTGAGTGTATGGTTGGGATTGGCTATGGTGGGTGTTAATGGTGGTGGTGATAAGTTGTGTTCGGCAGGTAGGGGAGTATATAGTTGGAAAGGAAGGGGAGAGGGGGTGTTTGCGGAGCTAGGGGTGTTGGATGGTGTAGTAGTGCGTTGTGAGAAAGGAAAAATGTGCTCAGCAAACGTGACATGACGAGAGACATGAACGTGTCCGGTGTGAAGGTCGAGACAGCGATAGCCTTTGTGCTCGTCAGAGAAGCCGAGAAAAGCACATGGGATAGAGCGTGGTGACAATTTATTTGCAGAAGTGGCGTAGGCACTGGGAAAACAGAGACAGCCGAAAACACGAACCGCGGAGTAGTCGGGGTGGGAAAGAAAGAGGGAATAATAGGGAGTAGTGTTGGGTTTAGTTTTAGAAGGTCGAATATTTAGAAGGAAGGTGGCCATGTGTAGGGCTTCAGCCCAAAACCTGGGAGGCATAGATGATTGAATGAGGAGAGTGCGAACTATATCATTGAGGGTGCGAAGAGCGCGTTCTGCTTTACCATTTTGAGGGGAGGTGTAGGGACATGAGAACCTAAGCAGGATGCCATGTTGTAAGAAGAAAGTACGATTTTTAATGTTATCAAACTCGCGACCATTGTCACATTGGATAAAGCGAATTGGGAGGAAGAAGTGAACAGACACATAGCGTTGAAAATTAAGGAAAAGAGAATGGACCTCGGATTTGTTGCGTAGAGGAAAAGTCCAGACAAAGTGGGTGAAATCATCTAGGATAACAAGGTAGTATTTAAAACCCGAAACACTTGCAATGGGAGAGGTCCATAAATCACAATGTATTAATTCAAAGGGATAAATGCTACAAGAACTGGAGGAACTAAAGGGAAGACGCACATGTTTGCCTAATTGACAAGACTCGCAAAACACAGAATTATGAGAGTCCCTATTACATGGTATGGTAAATTCACTAAGCATAGAAGCTAAGACGGCGGGGTTGGGATGGCCCAAGCGACGATGCCAGAGATCGACGGAGGCCAGCATGGATGTTGGATGGATGGCGGCAGGAACTCCATTAAGAGAATAAAGATCACCGGAGCTATTGAAGCGAGCGATCTCGGCCTTGGTCAGGTAATCCTTCACAGATAAACCAAAAGGGTCAAATTCAGCCGAAACTAGATTGTCGTAAGTAAATTGGCGAACAGAGATAAGATTTTTAATGAGGGCGGGTGCAACTAGAACATCGCGAAGTAAAAGAGGTTTGGTGGAAGAGGGAAGTTGAGCCTGACCAACACAATATATAGGAATAGATGATCCATCTCCAAGGATAATGGAAGGGAAAGGAGATTTAGTGCAAGAAGATAACCAATTACTAGATGCAGACATATGACTAGAGGCCCCTGAATCAAAGATCCAATCCGTACCTGAGTTTCCTTGGGCAGCAAAGTTATTCATGGCCTGGAGAAAGGCAGCTTGATCCCAGCTCGGCGTCGCAGGTGAGGGTGGCGTCGGAAGCAGTGCCGGCGGATACGATGGTGAAGGCAGTAGGGCCGGCTGGGGAGTGTAGTAGGCATTGGCCGGCTGTGGTGGGGGTGGCGTCGGGAGCAGGGCCGGCTGAGGTGTGTAGTAGGCGCCGCCGTCGGTGCTGTAATGACCATAAGGAGCATACGTCGGGGCGGCGTGATAGGCATTGGCCGGCTGTCGGGGGTTGAGAACCCCAGGAGCATCAGTAGGCGGCCGAAGGCCGGGTTGCCAGGCACCTGAGTATGTCGGCGGAGCACCGAGGGTGGACGGAGCGGACCAGGGCATGGGCCATGCTTGAACAAGCCCCGTCCAAGGATCATGAGGAGGCCGCCATGCAACCGCAGATGGAGCACTAGTGGGTGGTGCAGGACTCGGTGCTGGTGATGTCGTAGGCGGAACCGAACGAGTCGGCGGTGGCCTGTAGATAGGGTTTTTGCCGCGGTAGTTCGGACTAGGATGCCAGCCTGGGGGCGGTTCAACAGATGACGATGCGGACGGCCCGGCGGCAGGAGCCGGCCTGGAAGGCGGCGCTGGTGTAGACGACAGAGGAGGACGAGCCGCAGCATGAAAGACCTTGGGGCGAGAGTCCTTGCGAGCTTGTGTTTCCGCCGCGAGTTGTAGCAAGGAACGTACTTCAGCGAAGGTAGGAGGGGGCCGTATCATCGGTATGAACGAGGCTTGCTTGTCAAAGTCTTCGCTAAGGCCGACGACGACGATATTGATTAGCTGTGAGTCGCTAACTGTATCGCCGAGTTCGCGGAGCTCATCGCCAATGGTCTTAACGCGCTGGCAGAACAAGTTCACCAGGGCGTCTCCTTGCACCATATTGCGAAGCTCGGTGTGGAGAGCGTTTTTCCGAGCGTCGGTGTTGCTTTGGAAGAGCTGGCGGAGGGAGTGCCAGATGTTGGCAGCGGTGGCGCCGTCGTGATCGAGCATGTTGAAGATCTCGGTGGTGATGCGGGTGTAGAACCACTTGACGATCGCGAGATCGTCTTTCAACCATTGCGGATCGTCGGGGCGGGGAAGACAGTTGGCAGCGACATGCGAGCGCAGGTTGCAGCGGCCGAGGTGGGGATCGAAGAGATGTCTCCAATGGTAGTAGTTGTGGGCGGCGAGATCAAGAACTATGGGGATGTAGGGGCTGACGTCGGAGATTGTGTCAGCAAGAGATATTGGTGCGGCGAGGATGGGTGCAGGGTAGTTTTGTGGAGCTATGGTGAGGGCCGAGAGAGAAGCGGCCGCGGCGTTGGCAGCCTTGGCGATGAGTGCGGCCCGGCGCTCGAAGTAGCCGGGCGGCGGCGGCGGCGGTGGCGTTGGCGGAGCCATACCCTAAACCCTGGGACCGGTATCTGATACCATGAAAGCTGAATAAAACTGTTGCTTATTGATGATTTGATGCGGCATACAAGAGTATATAAGAGGATACAAACCGACTTGGTGTAGGGGTACAAAACTAACTTGGACTAGAGGTCGTATACCATAATGACTACTCTAACATCGTGGAACGATGGAGACATCAACAACAATGACGAAGCGCAACATCGAGGTGAGCACCTCTCAGATTATGTCCGTCCCGTGCTAAAGAACATTGCAGAAAGAGGCAGAGCCTACTTTATTTTGATGTTTTGGTCCGGTCCGTCGCAGATCCATCATGAGTCATCCACGGAATGGGATTTAAAACAACCTGCTGCAAATGTAATGCATCTAATCTCGACCGGGTACCGTAGGTACATATACGGGGGTGTGTCGCCAGTTTCATAATACTGTTATTCACCTCATCACCCTACTCTTGTCAGAGCATCTCCAACAGCCGCGCTATATAGCCGCCGCGCTGAAAAATCAGCGTTTTTTGCGCGCGCTACCGGTCCGGGCACTCCAGCGGAGGCGCAAAAATCGCGCGCGCGGCATATCTAGTTCAATGGGCGGGCCGAAACGCCATCGTGCGCCGCTTATTTGCTGCGTCCGCTTCCGCGCGCTGGACTCTCCAGCGCTCGCTCGCAACTCCACCCACCCCATCCATCCGCGGCGCCGCCGCCGCCCACGCCGCCCGGCGACCGTTCCGGCGCTTCCCCGGCCTATCCGCGCGCCGCAGCGGCTTCCTCCACATCCCTCTAGTCACCGCCGCTCTCGCGCATGGCGGTCCTCCGACGAACAGCGCGCAGCCGCTCACTGCCGCTCGGCGCCCGCAAGGTGTTCATCAAAACGCCCGCAAGGTATGTATTGCTCAACTTCATGAATTTGGTGCATGTTGATTGTAGTTTCTATAGCCTAGTATTCAACAATGTAGATGAGTTCGTCGTATGATTCTTCCGAAGAATTTGATATGGAAGAGGAGGATGATCTTGCAATGATCCTAACTATGCACATCAATAAAAAGCTGAAGCATGGTGGTTCGGTTATGGGTCGGCAGAAAATTTGGAGGGATATGATCGATACCCACAACAGATTGATCAGGCATTATTTTGCGGAGAATCCCATATACCCGGAGTCGTATTTTCGTCGCCGGTTTAGAATGAGCACCAAGTTGTTCAGGCGCATTGCAGAGAAACTAGCGAGCCATGACCGATTTTTTCAGCAAAGGAGGAATGCCGCCGGAGAGCTCGGGCATAGCACCTTTCAGAAGGTGACAGCCGCTTTGCGTATGTTGGCATACGGTATCCCGGCTGATCTAGTTGATGATCACTTGGCTATGGGTGAGAGCCAAGCCATCATGTGTGTCAAGCGCTTCGCAGTCGGAATTGTCCAAGTGTTTGGCCAGGAGTATTTGAGATCTCCCAATGCTGAAGACGCCGCAAGGCTATTGGAGATGAACAAAGCTCGCGGCTTCCCAGATATGCTTGGCTCAATAGATTGCATGCATTGGAGTTGGAAGAATTGTCCAAAGGCATGGCATGGGCAATTCCACGGCCAAAAAAAGGGTTCCACTATAATCCTTGAAGCGGTGGCCGATCAAGAGACTTGGATTTGGCATGCATTCTTTGGAATGCCTGGATCTTTGAATGACATCAATGTTGTCAACCGGTCACCACTGATGAATAAGATTGCAAATGGTGATTTACCACCGGTGCAGTTTGTAGCAAATGGCCGTACATACAACTATGGCTATTATCTTGCGGATGACATCTACCCAAAATGGTAAACATTTGTGAAGCCGTTGAAAAAACCGAAGGTAAGAAAAAACTTAATTTTCATAATGCTCAGGCGGCGGCTAGAAAAGATGCGGAGAGAGCTTTAGGATTTTGCAAGCCCAATTTGCTATTGTGAAAGGACTGGTTCGATTTTGGGATAAAAAATTGCTTTGGTACATCATGCATGCTTGTGTGATCATGCACAACATGATCATTGAGAATGAGCGTGGCCAAGATATAGACTACTCTCAGTATGAGCACTTGGGACATCCCGTGCGAGTGCGACGGAGGGCTGAAAGGGTGGCTCGTTTTGTTGCCTCCTATCATGCCATTCGACGTCCCGCAGCGTATGATGATCTTCAGAAGGATCTCATTGAGGAGTGGTGGGCATGGAATGAACGTCAAAGAGCATCATAATTTGTGCGTTCGAGTTGTATTGTTGAACTATTTGTTGTGTTATTGAACTATTTGTTGTATTGAATGATAAACTATTTGTTTGAGTTGTAATAACGAAATTGAACTATTTATTATTGATTTATTTTGTTTGTGTTTGATTCTTTTGTTTGTGTTTGGAATGCATATGTTGTTTGTGCGAGAGTCACACGCGCTGCATTTTTACGCGCTGCTGGAGCTACGCGCGTGCTGCATTTTAGCGCCGCTGCTGGAGCCAGCGCTGCCTGCCACGCTAAACCAGGCGATGAGCACGCGGCAAAGTAGTTTTTAGCGCGCGGCGCGTTCGGCGGCTGTTAGAGATGCTCTCATTTAGAAATTAGAATACAGCTACCGAGTGTGTTGCTTTGTATGACGGTGCCTAAATTATCATGACAGAACGACGGCCGGCACTCCGAGGTTGCAAAGTTGGTTGATCCATCGTGGCCTTGCCATCTAAAAAAAATGCGATTAATGATTTATGGGACAATTACGCGCACATCACGAATGTTACAAGGAAGGACAAGGAGCTGCAAGAACGATGGAATTCTTCGTTCACGCTAGAGAACAGATAAATGCAAATGGCACCTCGGCCAACGCGTCGGCCAGGGAGGGGGCGAACTCGGCCTTGCAGTTGCTCCGAAGGCCGACGCCGGCGAGGCGCTTGAAGTCTGTCACGGAGCAGGATGAGGTCCGCCGTGCCGACCCACACGAAGGACCGGTCCCCCAAGCACGCGACCAGGGTGGCCCCGGTCGCCCGCCGCTCGCGCAGCTCGAGCGCCGAGGCGTCCACCTGCCAAGGCCACCACGGCCACCTTGGCCCACACCATCCGGGGCGGCGCGAAGCCATCCTCCGCCGGCGCCTCCTCCTCGAACGCGTAGCCGTACCGTGCGTGCCCGCCCTCCTCCTCCAGCGCGGCCGACACCGGGTTCTTAGCCCACCGGCAACGAGGGGTGCTGTTGACCCGGAGCAGCTTCGCCATGCCCGTGTCCATGTGGCGGAGCCTCTCCAGCGACGCCGGGCCGCTTCCACCGTGCCCCTCGTCGTCGTCGTCGTTCTTGGAAGCCGCCGCTGCCGCCGTGCCGGTGCCCGCTCCGGCACCAGAGACAAGAACATGGAGTGGGTGATAGAGATGAGCGTTGAGAGGCTGAGTGCGGTGATGGGTGGCCGGGTGGGAGAGCTCACCGGAGAAGGGCACAGAGCCCGAGGGGTTCTTTCCAAGCCATCACTCCCACCCATCACCTCCGTCCCATCACCGGAAATCCCTCATCATCATCCATCTCATTGGTAGTGCACGTTTGATTTTCAAACACAGATATTATCACATTTAATAATCCAGTTAAGTTAGGGTGTTGCTTCTTGTTAGTTCCGGTGATAATTTAACACCTTTGGTATTGATCAAGTTGCCAACAAAAACTATAGTAACTATTTTCATTGTCATGATGAGAGGGTGCTTGGATACGTTTTGGGTCTGTCTAGTACACATCTAGATGTGATATAGTTATGTCACATCTAACCTGATCTTCACTATGTTTGTGGTTTATTTTTTTTATCCCAGCTTTTTGTCATTGTTCCTTGTTGCTGCCTTATTTGTGGGAGGTTAGATGTGACATCCTTAAAAAAACATGTAGATGTGAATTAGACAAACTGATACGTTTTAGCCCCATGACTAAAAGTAGTGGGACTAAAACTTGCTAGCCTCATCCATGCTTGGATCTAAATACTAAAGAGACTAAAATCAAGTTAATGAGTATTTATTATCCTCCAAACCCTTCAATCTAGAACTCGCATGTGCTTAAGAAGAGGAGTTAAATGAGGAGAGAGAGGACTAATTCACATTTTAGTAGGGGTACCCCTGACTAAAGAAATTTAGTCTCAAGACTAGTTTTAGCCTCTCTTTAGTCAGGGGTGCTTGGAACTTTAGCCTCTTAAAGAGACTATTTTTAGTTAGACTAAAATAAGTCCCTTGGATCCAAGCACCTTCTGAGAATCATCCGACTCGGACCACTATTTCTGTGTAGATTTTTCACACATGTGTGAAAGATTCATAAAACTAGATGATATCCCGCCCCTTTTTGAGAATTTACAGCAGTGTTTAGGAGAAGGATTCATGGAATGAGGAATAACAGAATATGAAAATAGACACAACTATATATTTTCATGAACCTTTGATGGAATGGTAATATGAAAAGTCAGCATAATTAACACATTGTAGAATATCTCCATATTTTCTGAATTGAATGCATTCTAAGACAAAAAGAAGAAACATGTAGTGCAATCAGATTCTTCTCGTAATAATTTAAGATAATATAATTTGGCCGTCTGTATTAGAAGAGCATTAGAGCATAAAAACACACATAAATTTCATCGCAAGTCCCAAGCCTTGCGGTGTTAATGCCCACAAATAGGTATTTGTTTGCATTATCCACCATGATCCATGTTTTTAGGGAATAACCAAAGGAGTACAAAATGACATGGTTCATGAGAAGGGCAAAATACATATTTCATTTTACTACATCAAATTAGTATGCCACCAACCAACATAAAACAATTAAACCGAGGAATAATTCGAATGGGCTAGACTTCATCTTCTCTGTGGGGGCGGAGCTTTTCAGCTAGGATTGTCATCAACACCTGAACAATCATATACTGATATTCTAACCGGAGAAAATTATCATTCTTACATTTGTCAAGTGAAGCTATAGGTTTGAAGAGATAATATCCAAGTGCTTAGCCCCGCAGAAGATTGCTGATTGTAATTACACATGCTTGCTTGAAAACTGAAACGCATCAATGCCCTTATTTCTCAGCACACTTTACATCCCAAGGCCCAATGACGAATAAGCAGGAGAACTACATTCTCCGCTGCATCAGGACATGGATGTAAACTCAACGTGTAGTAGGGTTAGCATTCAACTGAACATGCACCATACGGAACCTATAAATTGTAATGTATCAATAATTTTTTCGTGTTATGCGCATTTGGTTCTCTAAGATACTCAGGCTCAAACACATCCACCACGGCGCGGGCAAACTTGACAGTAGTCTTCAGGCACGTGCTCTCCCCCATCCTGACCATCTCACCAACGGCGTCTGCAGCAGTACCAAGTGCAATCGTCCTCAGAACAGCCGTGCACTTCTGCTTGGCCGAGAAAGAGAGTTGGCCGCAGCAATCCCTTCTGAGCTTGAAGCAGTCATCGTGTGCCTCCACTCCCTCCACAATGCGCAAAAACAATGGTTTCCACATGCGAAAACGGCGATGAAACCATGGATCATCCGGGAAAGCAGGTTTGGGAGCAAAGTAGTCATTGTGCAGTAGCTTTGCTCCGGGCACCCTGTCCCGATTGATCACTCTTCTCCCTTTGGTTGAGCCCTTGAAGTTGAAAATATGCTCCACTTGCCGGTCCATTTCCTCTTGCATCATGTCCACTTCTTCGTCCGAGTCCGACGAATCGAAGAACTCATCTTGAATCATTTGGTCAAGCTCCGTCGGTCCATACTCCTCATCCGACGAAGTATTGGAATCCATCATTTACCTAACATGACATATTTCTTCTTCTGGCCCCATTGGTAGCCCAGTTGCCTCTCGTGTGATTCCTTGGCAACTCTGGCCAGATGGAATTTTACTTCACCTCAATTCCGAACAGCTACTGTAACATGTTTTTCTTTTATTATTGTGTGGAAACACAGTAAGTATGTGATGACATTGAGTCTGCTGGTATCAATTTCATGTGACTAATATCATGCTAAAAAGGTACAAATTTCAGAATAGTGGCTGCACATTCTGGATTGAGAGGGACAAAGAAAAGCTCTCCTTTGGAGTTCCATGAGGTTGAGAGGGACATCAGTTGCACAGCCACGGATGGCTACAACCGCAAGTAATGCCAAGTGGGTAAAGTCAGATAACAGCAGGCCACACACACACACAAAAGCAAGCGGGGTTAAGAATATCACAATTCTTGTGAAGTGCTTGTGAGTAAAACCAAGGGCTAGGGTGTTGGAAAAACATTTAAAAATCTCACTAGAGCGTCACCATTTCACCATTGATTGCTGGTTTGCTGCCATTTTTCACCGTTTAAATAAAATCTCACCAAACCACCACTACTCTTTTGCTAATGGGTAGCCTGGTCCCTCTCGTCTCCTCTGATTCCTTCGCAACACTGAAAGCATGGAATTCAACTTGCCTTCAATCCCTTACAACTATAGCTGCATACCGATCACCATGCCGAAGCCACAATAACATCTTGTCTTTCATGATGATGATAACACTGTCTGTAGGAATGTAATGACATGGGTGTACATTTTGATGGTGGATTTCAGTCGACTATGTCAGTTCCATGTGACTAATATCATGCTAAAAAAGTGCAATTTTTTTTAAAAAAAATTGACTGCACATTCTGGATTATAATCTGATGGGGTAACATGAGTAGGAGTACTTGATCATAAGAAAGCAATCTTCTGTTTCCAAACTGAAAGTGAATGGCATGTTCATCATTGTACAAGGCCCCAACTGACAAAAACAGAGGCAGCAAAAGAGGTATCTGCTTTTGTACTACCAATGCGAAATAGACACCCCATAAAGAAAACAAACCTTTTCTCTTTCTTCCTGTAAAAGAAAAAACAACCCGACAAGATTGCATTTTGGCATATGCCATCTTTCTTCTCATCGCCTCTCCCTGAGTAAATTGCACAAAACCACCGGTTTGAGGGCTAGATCATCAGAAAACACTAGGTTACAGTTTCTTGACAAAAAGCACCACTTCTCTCGTAAACATTTTGCAAAAATCACTGATCGGCGGATTAGTCTCGTTTGAACACGTTTATGACAGGTGGGCCTCCCTTTTTGCTTACGTGGCATCACTGTTTGGGTTTAAAGCATAAAAGCCCTTAACTTTCTTCCCCTCGTGCCCCCCTCCCCTCCCCTCTCGCGGGCAGTCGCCGCTCCCTTCGCGGGGAGCCGCCGTCGTTCCCTCCGCAGGCCACCGCCGCCGTTGCCGCTCCCTACGCAGGCCACCGCCGCTCCCTCCGCAGGCAACAGCCGCCGTCGTTCCCTATGCAGGCAACCGCCGCCGTCGCCGCTCCCTCCGCAGACCGCCGCCGTCGACGCTCGAGAGCTCCCGAGAGAGAGAGAGAGAGCCGTCGTTGTCGCTTGCCGTCCGCGCGGCCACCGACTAGACCTCGCCAAGAAGGAATATCCAGGAGGTCCCCCTCGTCACCCTCGATCTCTCCACGAAAGAACTCAAGCAAAGGATCCCGGAGATGCCCGAATCGAGCTCGTCCTCGTCCTCTGCCCCGACGGTCATCGGTGTCGATTCACCATCTGCAGCTCGTCCTCGAGCCCACTAACCATCCCTGCAGCTCCGCCGTGAGCCCTTCTTGATTTCCCCCTTATTTCCGTCGCCCCATTCGTTCGCTAGCTCCGGTTCCCACCATGGCCGAAGCTCACCGCCGCCCTGGCCGACGAGTGCGTCGTTTCCGTGCCCTCCTGCTATGTCTGGGGACATGGGTGCACTCCCCGTGCCCAGTAGCTAACGCCTAGCCGCCCAATTCGCTCGCTCGCAACCCGTAGCGTCGCGCCCATGTGACCCCAGCTCCGGCCGCCGTTTGAGCTCGTCATCGCTGGAGGCACGGGCAACGCTCCGTCTGCAGGCCGAGGTCGCCGCCACCGCTCCCTCCGCAGGCCGTCCCCAAGAAGTTGGCCGGCCAGTGACGCGCCGCCGCTCCCTAAGCCCCGATGGTGCGCCCTCTCGCCGGCGACGAGACCCATGGTCCGCCCCATCCACTTTCCTTCTACTCGCATGAGCCATGGGCACCGTGCAACCGGTTTTGTGCACACGAGGGCCTGATTGCGTTTTTTATTTTTGATTAAGGGGTGTCTATATAAAATTGTTGGGACTAGTTTGTAAATATAGATAAAAACCCATTTGACATGAAAAGTTATGCCACGTAAGCCAAATAGGGGCCCACCTGTCATAAACGCGCTCAAAGGAGACTAATCCGCCGATCAGTGGTTTTTGCAAAATGTTTACGAGAGAGGTGGTGCTTTTTGTCAAGAAATTGTAACCTAGTGTTTTCTGATAACCTAGACCTCAAACTGGTGGTTTTCTGCAATTTACTACCTCTCTCTAAACCCCAATCAAACCCTTCTGGTGTCTCTGTGGTACAATGATCCTATCTTCTCTTTTTTGTTTTGCCCAAAGAAAGGTAGCTTTTGATCCTTGCAGGTACAGTACTAGCTAGTACAGCAGAATACAGACCAAACAGGCCCGGTTTCCATGTGTGCTCATTACGGTTGCAAGTGTGGCAGAAGCCTCTGTACTGCTTTTGACCGTGCAGCGAGCCAACCTTGCACAAGTAAAAGTATATTCCTTTTTTTTTTCCTTAATTACCAGATCAATCAATATCTTGGTGAGTGAAAATATATTGCTACTTTTGTTTGAGTTGGGAAATATAATGCTATGCTAGTAAGTAGGAGTAGATTGTTGCGTATTCTGGAGTAGCAAAAACGTAACCAAGCATTCCTTCCGCATGCACTCGAATTTCGGTCACCACAAATGCTTTTACTTTCTCAATTTTGTTCTTTCGGGTAGTTGCCGGAAGATTCGGTATTCAAAAAATCTCAAAAATCTCGGCATTTTACTGTCCAAAAAATTAAACAAATTTTGAATTTGAATTTTTTGAGCTCATAATATAAATATTCTTCGCTAATAACGGCTCAAAACCTCGATTGTTCCAGTGGTTACTCCAGCACGTCTCATTCTAGGTCGACTTCCCCATTCTACCAGCACATCACTCACTGTTACAGCCGGATTTGGCAAATCCGTCCCCTCATACGTCCGCGGACGCGTCCGGACACGCCCCTCATATCTTGTGCCTGGTGGCCACATATCTCAAATCTGGACTCTCAAATCCAGTCGACACCCTCGTTCCCTACTTGCACACAACCCTAGCCGTCATTCTGCTATTCCTCTCACTGTTGATGCTTTCGGTGGTGTCATTTCGTCAACCGTGTGCACGGCCGTTCAGGAGAGCAGGCCTTCAGAACCCCGCCTTTTGTGATCCTGCACTGAGAGACCGGCGATAAGGTTTTTGGAGAGCGTCTCTGCGTTATTGCTCCTTCTTTGTCATCGTCTTGGTGTCGACTAGTTCCCCGACATCGGCCCCATGGCTATCGCCACCGCTGCCAAGAAGAAGGCTGCAGAGGCAGCTTTAGCCTGGCCTATTGGAGAATATGATCGTATCATCCCTATTTACTCGTTCATGTGGTAGTCGTATTTATTGTGTTCATAGATGTTTTGGTCTATGTTTGGTACATGGTTGTTTAGATATCCGTACGAGCTTCATACTGTTATTCCAAGCATCATCATGATTTAATCATCATGGATTAAATAAACTAATAAAAAAGTTGCTAATTTACCCATCAAAACCGTGACTACGTGTAGCTTGAGGCTGTTGCATTTTATTAGTACAATATTAGGGTTGGTTCCTCTATACATTCAGTTCCGAAGGTCCCTGGTGGGGGACAGATGGCTAAATCTTGTGCGCAGGTTGATGGAGGTTAACCATTCTAATGAGCCTGATACGCTTCAGTGGAAACTCTCGATGTCAGGAGTTTTCTCGGTGAAGTCCATGTATCTAGATTTAATACACTCTGGTCAAGTCCCGAAATCACTTCATATTTGGAAGATTAAAGTCCCTTTAAAAATAAAAAAATAATGTGGTTTGTGCACAAGTGATTCTGACTATGGATAACTTGGAAAAATGCAGATGGGAGTGTAGTAAACATGCTGCTTTTGCAATCATGATGAAACTATGAAACACCTTTTTCTCAAATGCGCACTAGCCAAGCTTTTATGGTGTAAGGTACATGGGGTCTTTAACATTACTCCTCCGAATAATATTACAACGTTATTTGGGACGTGGTTGGATGAACTAGAGCCTTAAATTATAACACATATTCGAGTCGGGGTGTGTGCATTACTTTGGGCTATATGAAATTGCCGAAATGATGTGATCTTTAACAGACACTCCATTACAGTTTTTTTTGCAGGTCATCTACCAAGCAAGTGCATGGATCCCTATGTGGTCATTACTCAGCTATGGAAGCCAAGGAGCATATAGCTATTGGGTCCAACCATTGGGAGACGGTAGCAGGGGATACCTACAATAGGTTTGGATGGAGATCAGTTATTAAAATGGATGTTTAGTCATCTTATTCTATTTTTGCCGGTTGTGGCACTTTTCTTCTTTTTTACTACATTTAAGCTCTTCTTGAGAGTTTGTACCGAATTGTAGACTTTGCTTAATAATATGGTTGCATGCATCATATTGATGCAGAGGTTGGGGATAATCCTCTTCCAGAAAAATGACATATCCAAAAATTCATTTCACGATTTGACCTATGTCATGCATGCCTGTTATTATTATCAGTCACGAATAGTTAAAGAATTAGAGAATAATTACGAGTCGCTAATGAAAGTGCGACTGTTCGAGACTTTGGACCGTGGGGAATGCGTCCAGACCGTCGAGCGGACCGGTACAAGCCCGCGTTGGATGGCACAACACATCCACACCGCGTGGTCCGGATGCTTGCGGGTGGTTTGAGGGTCGGCGTGGGAGACTGAAGTATATATGCCCTAGAGGCAATAATAAAGTTATTATTTATTTCCTTATATCATGATAAATGTTTATTATTCATGCTAGAATTGTATTAACCGGAAACATAATACATGTGTGAATACATAGACAAACAGAGTGTCACTAGTATGCCTCTACTTGACTAGCTCGTTGATCAAAGATGGTTATGTTTCCTAGCCATAGACATGAGTTGTCATTTGATTAACGGGATCACATCATTAGGAGAATGATGTGATTGACTTGACCCATTCCGTTAGCTTAGCACTCGATCGTTTAGTATGTTGCTATTGCTTTCTTCATGACTTATACATGTTCCTATGACTATGAGATTATGCAACTCCCGTTTACCGGAGGAACACTTTGTGTGCTACCAAACGTCACAACGTAACTGGGTGATTATAAAGGTGCTCTACAGGTGTCTCCAAAGGTACTTGTTTGGTTGGCGTATTTCGAGATTAGGATTTGTCACTCCGATTGTCGGAGAGGTATCTCTGGGCCCACTCGGTAATGCACATCACTATAAGCCTTGCAAGCATTATGACTAATGAGTTAGTTGCGGGATGATGTATTACGGAACGAGTAAAGAGACTTGCCGGTAACGAGATTGAACTAGGTATCGAGATACCGACGATCGAATCTCGGGCAAGTAACATACCGTTGACAAAGGAAACAACGTATGTTGTTATGCGGTTTGACCGATAAAGATCTTCGTAGAATATGTAGGAACCAATATGAGCATCCAGGTTCCCCTATTGGTTATTGACCGGAGAGGTGTCTCGGTCATGTCTACATAGTTCTCGAACCCGTAGGGTCCGCACGCTTAACGTTACGATGACAGTTTTATTATGAGTTTATGTATTTTGATGTACCGAAGGAGTTCGGAGTCCCGGATGAGATCGGGGACATGACGAGGAGTCTCGAAATGGCCGAGACGTAAAGATCGATATATTGGACGACTATATTCGGAATTCGGAAAGGTTCCGAGTGATTCGGGTATTTTTCGGAGTACCGGAGAGTTACGGGAATTCATATTGGGCCTTAATGGGCCATACGGGAAAGGAGAGAAAGGCCCCAAAGGGTGGCCGCACCCCTCCCCATGGACTAGTCCGAATTAGACTAGGGAGGGGGGCGCCCCCTTCCTTCTTTCTCATTCTCCCTTCCCTTCTCCTATTCCAACAAGGAAAGGAGGAGTCCTACTCCCGGTGGGAGTAGGACTCCCCCCTTTGGCGCGCCCTCCTCCTTGGCCGGCGGCCTCCCCCTTGCTCCTTTATATACGGGGGCAGGGGGGGCACCCCATGGACACACAATTGATCTATTGATCTCTTAGCCGTGTGCGGTGCCCCCCTCCATCATATTACAACTCGATAATATCGTAGCGGTGCTTAGGCGAAGCCCTGCGTCGGTAGAACATCATCATCGTCACCACGCCGTCGTGCTGACGAAACTCTCCCTCAACACTCGGCTAGATTGGAGTTCGAGGGACGTCATCGAGCTGAACGTGTGCTGAACTCGGAGGTGCCGTGCGTTCGGTACTTGATCGGTCGGATCGTGAAGATGTACGACTACATCAACCGCGTTGTGTTAACGCTTTCGCTTTCGGTCTACGAGGGTACGTGGACAACACTCTCCCCTCTCGTTGCTATGCATTACCATGATCTTGCGTGTGCGTAGGAAATTTTTTGAAATTACTACGTTCTCCAACAGAAGATGCCCTAAGGCACAAGAAAGACAAGTCCACAATGCATTGGCAGAAATCGGTATTTTGACTTTGTCAAGAATCTTCAGCACAAAATGGCCCCTCCAAAAATTCATTTCACTATTTGACCAATGTCATGCATGCCCTTTATTGTTATCGGTTATGAATGGTTAAATAAACAAAGAATAATTACGAGTCGTTAATGGAAGTGCAACTGTCCGAGACGTTGGATTGTGGGTCACTTGCCGACTCGGTCATGGGCCTAACCCACGTCTCCGCATACGACGTCATATATATTGACGGCCTTGGCACCTCCAGTCGACACTCTCGTTCCCTCCTAGCGCACAACCCTAGCCATCACTCTGCTATTCCTCTCACTGTTGATGCTTCCGACGTTGTCATTCCGTAGGCCGTGTGCACGGCTATTTGGGAGAGCGGGCCTCTGAAACCCTGCCTTTTGCGATCCTGCACGGGGAGAAGGGCGATAAGTTTTTTGAAGAGCGTCTCTGCGTGGCTGCTCCTTTCATCGTCTTGGTCCACTTAGACTACTCCCCCAACATTGACCCAATGGCCTATTGGGGGGGGGGGGGGGGATATTATCTGATTATCCCCTATTTACTCATTCATGTGTTAGCCGGATTTACTGTGTGTTCATAGATGTTTTAGTGCTTGTTTAGATATCGGTATAATCATGAATTAATCAAAAAAGTGCTAATTTACCCAGCAAAACGGCCAGCAAACCGTGACTACGTAGCTTGAGACCGTTGCGTTTTATTGGGAATTGGGTACAGTAAAAAAGAAGGGAGCAGTTGTAGTAAATAAATAAATGATAAAAAAAAAGTAATCTTGTACTGAAGAATGGTCAAAAAGAAGGAAAAGAGAAAAAGGAGAAACGGCCTCTGTCCATGGCATAGCTGGGGACAGCCGTCCCACCCACGTCGGCTTGGCTACAAAACAAGGCTTCCCCCCCTTCCTTGGCGTCTGAGAAAATTACACGATAGTACCACATTTGAGGCGGTGGTGGCAGATTGATACCACTTTTGGTAATTTTTATGTGTCAGTATCAAGTCTGAATTACGAAAAGGTCTAAACCAACGCTGTATCTGACTGGTGGGGCCCATTCGGCAGGTGCCCACGTGGCATCTTTTTTGCAGAAAACCCCCTTACTTTATACGTAATCACGTAAATGCCCTTTTATTTTGCGGAAAAAGTCTCATGTGACAGACTTTTTTTCGTTTAGCAATTTCAACCACCGAATCGGACTCCATTGCAAGTTTTCGTCGAAATCGACAAATAAATAAAATAAACAAAATTTTGCACGCCGACAAGATTCGAACCAGAGACCTGTCGCAGGCAAGAGTCGCGCGCTGGCCACCTCGACCAAGGGACGCTTGCGTGAGTGATTTTTTTATAGTCTACCAACACGCTGGGCCAGCCGTTGGGCCCAGCGACACTACGCGCGCTAACTTACTATTTTTCTATAATCATGGTATTAATACATTTTATTTTTGTGATTACTTATTAGTATTATTAAAAACAATTGATACAATATTAGTATTATTAAGTGTCAAGCACCAGACTAGAACACACGCACGGTCAACATTTTATGTGTCTTCACTCAGGACTACTGGCATGCAAAATTATCGTGTATCCTCGTTTTATTATTCAAATACAAAACTATTAAAAAATACGCTTGACACATAGTTTTTTTTGAGTTACCCGTATATTGATTGTATTTTTTAAATGCACAGTTACTTAAAAAGTTGACAGCATGTATTAAAAATAATTGTGTAATCATAATAAATTTTATAAATGCAATAAAACTGTTCAACTTTTATTAAGAAAAATCGACGTGTTTCTTGCAATGCAAGAATGATTTTACACAGTTAGTTTTTAATACATACTTATCATGGCATTTTTTGAAATACACATTGCCACAAGAATTCATCGTGTACCAAGAAAATGTTCACCATAAATTACAAAATGTTCACCGCGCATTATTTAAAATGTTCATCATATCTTAAGAAAATTGCTCAAGATATATTACAAAAAAAGTCAATTTGCATTTAAAATATGGTCAACGTATATTACAAAAAGTCCGTTATATTAAAAAAAGTTCACCGTTTGTAAAGAAAGTTTCATCGTGCATTAACAACTGTTCACTATACGCAGAAAAAGTGCTCAGCGTACATTAAAAAAATTTCATGTGTATTTGAAACCATGTTCATCATATAGTGAAACCTATATTAAAAATATTCAGTAAGTTTGTTAAAAATCTAAGAGTAAAACCAACCCAGTGAATTAGAAAATATGAAGAAAAAAGAAAAATCTAAAAATAAGCCAAAACCGGAAACAAAAATAAAGCATAAGAGAAATGAAAAGAAAAGAAACCAGGGCATGCCTCAGCACTCCCGCAGCTGCAGGCCTCGCTGGGCCCAGCCGCCCGGCCCAGAGTTTCGATATAAAATAATTCTCGCCTGTCCTCTGCCGTGGGTGGTTTGTGGTGTGGTGGATAGCGCGTCTCAACTTTGTATAATAGGTCGCAGGTTCGAATCCTGCCGTGCGTCAAATTTTGTCCCTTTTATTTATTTGTCGAATGAGCCTTTTTCCGCCAAAAAGGGCATTTGCGCTATTACATATAAAGCAAGGGGGGTTTCTGCAAAAAAACATGCCACGTGGGCACCTGCCGGATGGGCCCAGCCTGTCAGATACACCGTCAATACATGTTTATACTTGGTTTAGACTTTTTTATAACATATTGCCTTGGTGTAAAAATTATTAAAAGTGGTATCATTCCTCCACCACCGCCCCAAATGTGGGGCTATCGTGTAATTAACTCTTGGCGTCTCCTCTCAATCTCCGTCCTCCTCGCCGCCTGCCACCCACCAAACCACCAGAGCGGAGGCGAACCACCCCGGCGCAGCAGCAGCGATGGCCCTCGCCTTCACCTCCTCCGTCCCCTTCCCGGCCGCCGCTGCCCGCAGTCTGCTGCAGCAGCAGCAGCAGGTCCAGGTCGTCGGAGGCGGCCGCGTGCTCCTCCTCGGGTCAGCACCGTCGCCGGGCTCGGGCACGTTGGTCCTCGCTGTGTCTCTGCCGGCAGTCGGAGGCGCGAAGGTGCCGGCTCCCTTTCTCTGCGCCTGCGCCGCGGGAGACAATGCTTCGCCGTCCGACGAGGAGAAGGTACGTAGGTCCCTTTCCGTCCGTCACTTTGCTCCGATCCATCGGTTCCACGCCTAGCTTGTTCACTTGTTGCTGAATCTTCCTCCGGTCCGGTCCGGCCGGATGCAGGCCGTTCTGGAGGCCATGGAGGATGCGCGCGGCAAGTTCCACGCCGTCATCAGCGCCGGCGACAAGACCGTCCTGGAGCGCCTCGCCATCACCGCCAAGGACAGCCTTGGCCTCCTGGCGAGCATGACGAAGGATCACCCCTTCCCGCTCCCCGACGCCATGTACCAGGTACATACATCTCCGCCTTCCTCCTCTCCTACACGGAGACCATCTCCATCTCCATCTTGATGCGCGCGCTTCTTCCTCTCGTCCTACACTCCATGCCGTATGGATCTATCATCGATTCACTCTCGTACGCACGCATGCCTGCAGGAGGTGACGCGCATCACTTCGGCGTTCCTGGAGGTGGAGGGCGAGTGCGAGGGCGGCTACGCCAGCGCCGACACCGTGCTGGCCGCCATCGATGCCTTGCGCAAGATGTCCGTGACCTTCCTCGGCTCCGGCGTGGATGACCCGGAGTGGCACCCGGCTCTTCTACGCGACGTCTCCGACGAGGAAGACAAGGCCAACTACCTCCTCAACCTGGCCAACGGCTTCTGCCTGCTCCACTTCAAGCTGCTGTGGCGTTACCGCCAGGCTTCTCCGGCCATGGAGGAGGAGGCTCCCGTCGTCGCCTACAAGTACCCGTACCAGGCCATGCTGGTGCAGAATGACAAGGATCTCGCCGAGCACCTCCGCACCACCGCCAAGGACTACCAAGCACTCCTCGCAAGAATGATGGCCAAAGTTCGCGTCTTCCCTCTCCCCGATGTCGTCTGCGAGGTACAAACAAGGTCCATCCATCCATCGTTCATCTTTCATCGCATCTGCATGCTCGGTCGCTAATTTGTGGACACGTCTGCGTCTGCGTGCAGGAGCTCATTGCCATCGGCAAGTCCTTTGTCAGGGTCGAGGTGGAATGCGACAAGGGATGCGCCACCACCGGCAGCGTCGTGGCTGCGATGGACGGCCTCACGCGCGTCACCGAGATCATCGCCGGCAGTGGCACGGCGAAAACCCTCAGGTCCTACGACCTGAGGCCCATCGTCGCCATCACCGGCGACCAAGAGAAGCTGGCGTTCATGTGGGATTTGGCTGCCGCATTCAGCGTTCACTTCTTGGACGTGAAGTTTCCTTGCGCTGACTTCTTCTGATGTTTTATGCTAGTGCTTGTGCGGGCTGAAAGAAGAACTGCCATATGCTCCTAGTAGCTTCTACTCCTATGTTGGATGGATCTCATATTCTGAAAACTATTGATTTGATCCTAGCTAGAAACATCAAGTCATGATCCTTATCTATCTATCTATTTTGGTTTCGATTTCCTAAATTTACCTCCTCGGCTTGATCTGTGATGTTCCACTGTATGACTCTTGTTTGAAATTTGGTTTCATTCTAGCATTCATATTCACAACAGAGCATACAAAATGTTTGTTTGTGTTCCTTTGGGAAAAACTCTGCTCCTCTAGCGTCAAATTCTGAACTTTAATGCTAACTGAACCAAATTATGACTGGTTTTACAAATTTGTATTTCTTTAAACGACCTAGTAATGTTTCTATTTGAAAAAATCAACTGGATCATACTTGTATGTAGGTGCTCTCTGGATCGTAGGATCTCATCCACGTTTTGTGCCCTCCTTGCATGCGTACTGTAGTACCATCACCGATAAAATCTGCAACTCCCCAAAACAGTAAATTTGGAAATTTTAGAGCACTCATTTATATCCAAAATATCTTTTACTTCCTCCGTTCCCAAATATAAGTCTTTTTAGAGATTCCAACAATTGACTACATTCAAAGCAAAATGAATGAATCTACACTCTAAAATATATCTACATACATCCGTATGTTGTAGTCCATTTGAAATGTCTAAGAAGACTTATATTTAGAAACGGAGGGAGTAGAAGCTAAAAGAATGAACAGCCCCTCTCCCCGATAAGCCATATGCTTCTGCCTAGCCTTCTACTACCTCATACAAAATACAATATTCGGGGAAGTCATCATCTTCGTTCAACAAGCAATAATCTTCTACGAAGGAGCCATATGGCATGAAGGACCCATCTACCGCGAAGACGGAGCCTACCTCTTTGGCAATCCCGCAAAAAAAAGTTAGGGCAATGGCGCGAAGTAGTAGTAGTTTCTGCGGAAGCAAAACAGTTTATTGTGTAAACTTATGATCACTCTTTATAGTTCATGGCAGTCTTTTCTGAAAATACGTCCCCGCGCCGAGCGTGCCAATACGCGGCCCATGTACATACCCCACGTACACGGCCCAACGTACGTGGCATAACCAAACCCGATTTGGCGCCCTCTATTTGGTGCCCTCAGCCTTTCTGTTTGTCATTTTAATCTGCAAAAAATGTGTGCCGCAAGAGATTAAACTCCAACCCTCAAGGTTTTCTTTAAGTTCTAATAACCAACTGGACAGGTTATTTGTTGTGCCCACCTGCTTTATTTTTTGCTACTTATGTGGCAGATGCAACTTCGAGAACTTTCAGATTGATTTTTTTGTGTTTTTTAACCCGGGTTTTGTTCTGTTTTATTCTAGGTCTTTTTCATTTTCTTTTCCCTTTTTATTTCTTTTTTTTTGTGTTTTCTTCAAATGCATGAACATTTTAAAATAAAATATATATTAAATTCATGAACTTTTTGTCAAACTTGTGAATATTTTTTAATCTCTCAAACTATATTTAACTGGGCCGTGTTAATTGGGCTTAGATCGTTGGATCTCATCCACATTTTGATCCCACCCTCATGTGTACGGCAGTTAGAGCATCTCTGTGACATCGTCAATAAAATCTGCAACTCCCCAAAAACAGTCAATTTGAATCTGAAAAAACAGTCCATTTTGGGAATTAGAGCACTCTTTTAACTCCCAATTTTTTTAAAAGCTAAAAAAGATGATGTCCCTATATTTCAATAAAGTAGGAGACGTTTGATCCTACGCAACCCCCCCCCCCCCCCTACCAATCATCTAAAAAAACCATATCAATACTCCCTCCTTCCCAAAATGTAAGCCGTGACTTTGCACGGCCATTGATGCATGACTTTGATCACTAAAATATATCAAAGTACATGGACTGAACATGTATAAATGGTACCGTTTTATCTTACAAAACAATTTTATTTCATATGTCTATATACTAATTTTATAAACATACAATACGTGAAAATCATAATCAAGTTGTGCAACAATGACCAGAAATGTCAAGCAACACCTTATATTCTGGGAATGAGGGAGTATCATTTTTTTCCACCACGGGGACGTCCTTTCCGGCCAGTACGGCCAGACAAGTATTAGTGGACCCGCATGCCGGTGGCCTGATGGTAGGGTGCAGTACGCCAGGGAATTGGATCCTCTCTTGCCATGTCGCGCGGCTTCGATGAGTCGCTGGCTTTGACGAGTCGTGCTGCCCCGATCGCTCGCATCCCCACCCATTCATGCATGGTTGTGTTGGTGCCTGCTTATACCTGGCAAACACCATTTATCATTTTACCGAGCGAGTAGCATAAAACTACCACTTTTCATGTTAGGGTTTTAAAAAATACCAAAAATTTGTTTGTGACTAATAACTACCAAAACCGATATCGGCTGTCTCAAAAAACCCAAATGACCTTGTGTTTTACAACTGATCGCGATTATGACAGGTGTGGCCCGCTCCTAAACGAACCGTCTGGTTGACCGTCAGTTTGACCGTTAACTGACATGTGGGGCCCACATGTCAGTGTCTCTTCCTAACAATCTTATTAAAAAAAGCAATCAGGTCCCTGTAAATATTTTTGAAAAGCAATCGACTCCCTCGCGCGGCCGTGCTCCAGATCAAGAGGAGCTCGTCGTTCAGCAGCCATGGCGCCTGCCGCCGTGGAGCTCCCCGTCGCGTGGTCTCTTTCTCTTCCCTCTTCCTCGCGTCCGCTCGAGGTGGGTGGGGCAGCTCGAAGCGCTCGGCTCCAATGGCCGTCGCCGGCAACCTCCTCCCCCATAGCCCGGTCGCCGGCAACCTCCTCCCCACGGCCTCGACGCGCTCCACTACCTGCTCGCCGGCGCCGGCCTCCGCCTGCCCCCGCACGTCAACGACGTCGAGTTCGCGGAAGTAGCAACCAGCGGTCGCGGGCATCAACAGACGAAGGAGAAGAGGAAGGGCGGGCAAGCAAGCGGTGGCGGCGGCGGAGAGCAGGCAGTTCACCGGGGCCATGGGTCGCCACCAACCTCTTCCTCTCCCACGGGGCCGACGAGATCCGGCAGAGGCAGCGCCGCCGCGCGCTGCTCCCTCCTCACCTGCTCCGGCCCTCCACCACCATGCGGGAGGCCGTGCTCCGGCCAGAGGGGCACCGCCGCGCGCCAATGGAGGGGCGCACCGCCGCCGTTCGGGAGGCCGTGCTCCGGGCAGAGGGCGCCACCGCGCGCCATGTGGGGGTCCGCGCCTGGAGGCTGGGGTCGAGCGCCATGGTAGATGGCGGCTCCGGTGGAGGGCAGTAGGGGGGACGACTGGGGAAGGGAGGGTGGGAGGGGGAGGAGGAGGCGGTGCATATCCGATGGGCTCGAGCTGCCATGGCTCGTGCTGACAGAGAGAGAGAGAGATACGAGAGGAGGGGGAGAAGAAAGAGAAGAGGAAGGAAGAGATAACTGACATGTGGGCCCCACATGTCAGTTAACAGTCAAACAAAGGTCAAATAGACGGTTCGTTTAGATACGAACCCGACCTGTCATAAACAGGTTTATTTTCTTAGCGACGGATAATTTGGGTTTTTTGAGACAGCCGACGCCGGTTTTGGTAGTTATTAGTCACAAACAAATTTCTAGTAGTTTTTCGGAACCCTAACGCGAAAAATGGTAGTTTTATGCTATTCACTCCATTTTACCGCTGCATCCACCATTCAAATGCTTTATGATCTGTACCTAGGGCTCATCCATATGTATAACCTGCTATGGTGGCAATCCATCTCTCGTATTCTCTGCAAAAAGGTACAAGTATAGCATAATAAAATATATTGACTCTCTCCTTTCCCAGGCAACAAACATACTTAATCAATCTTTGCTAATTTAAAGCAACCATATTTTTTAAACCACAATATTGTTTTTGATTTATTTATATATATTTGAACTCGTGGCGCGACCTTTAGAATGAGATCCCTCTTGAATAGGTTTAAACATGTTTAAGTTTGAACATTTGAAATGAGTGAAATCGGTTTTATGAAGAAGTTAAATAGGCTTTTTGAATTGACTGAACCAGTTTCTCGAAATGAGTGAAATCCGTTTTGCATACATATGATTTTTTTAAATAAGTGAAATAGTTTTTTTAATTCAGTGAAACCAGTTTTATGAATTGAGTGAAATCATTCTTTGAATGAGTGAAATAATTTTTGAAATGAGTGAAATATAATTTTTGAAACAAGCGAGATATGTTTTATGAAGCGAGCGAATTTCTTTAAATGAGTGAAATAAATTTTGAAATTAGCGAAACACTCAAAACACTTTTATGAAATAGCGGAACAATATTATGTTTTATGAAAGTGATTTCAAAGATAATTGAGAAAAAACTAGTGAAATATGGGAAATAAGTTAATTTAAATATGTGAACTTGACTATTTCAAACACTCTAAATTGTAGCGTTGATGTCCACGTATTTCACTGAATTTTTTAGTGTGTTTGTCAAGTTACTTATTCCGCCGCGTCAAAATATGTGAAATTGGTTATTTGAAATACGAGAATTTGGTTCTTTCATTATGCAGAATTTATTATTAAGAATATACTTAACTTCTAGTTTACTAATATATCAAACATATCTGTGTCGTTGTGAGTTCCATATTCCAGTTGGTGAAAATGAGCGAAACACTAGAAAAAACTTTTATGAAATAGTGAAACAATCTAATGTTTTATGAAAGTGGTTTCAAAGATAATTGAAATATATAAAATAAAATATATTTCAAACATAACCAAAATTGGTTTTGCTCTAAAGGTCTTGGCACCATGAATTCAAATATACAAAAAGTGTCAATAATCGACATTTGGTTCAAAAGATATGAATCAAATCAAAAAATGAGGATGAAAATAAAATGCATGTTATATGTATGGCGTGAGAGAATGCTGTTGGAAATATGCCCTAGAGGCAATAATAAATAGGTTATTATTATATTTCCTTGTTCATGATAATCGTTTATTATCCATGCTAGAATTGTATTGATAGGAAACTCAGATACATGTGTGGATACATAGACAACACCATGTCCCTAGTAAGCCTCTAGTTGACTAGCTCGTTGATCAATAGATGGTTACGGTTTCCTGACCATGGACATTGGATGTCGTTGATAACGGGATCACATCATTAGGAGAATGATGTGATGGACAAGACCCAATCCTAAGCCTAGCACAAGATCGTGTAGTTCGTTTGCTCAGAGCTTTTCTAATGTCAAGTATCATTTCCTTAGACCATGAGATTGTGCAACTCCCGGATACCGTAGGAATGCTTTGGGTGTACCAAATGTCACAACGTAACTGGGTGGCTATAAAGGTGCACTACAGGTATCTCCGAAAGTGTCTGTTGGGTTGGCACGAATCGAGACTGGGATTTGTCACTCTGTGTAAACGGAGAGGTATCTCTGGGCCCACTCGGTAGGACATCATCATAATGTGCACAATGTGACCAAGGAGTTGATCACGGGATGATGTGAGTTACAGAACGAGTAAAGAGACTTGCCGGTAACGAGATTGAACAAGGTATAGGGATACCGACGATCGAATCTCGGGCAAGTAACATACCGATAGACAAAGGGAATTGTATACGGAATTGATTGAATTCCCGACATCGTGGTTCATCCGATGAGATCATCGTGGAACATGTGGGAGCCAACATGGATATCCAGATACCGCTGTTGGTTATTGACCGGAGAACGTCTCGGTCATGTCTGCATGGTTCCCGAACCCGTAGGGTCTGCACACTTAAGGTTCGATGACGCTAGGGTTATAGGGAAAGTATGTACGTGGTTACCGAATGTTGTTCGGAGTCCCGGATGAGATCCCGGACGTCACGAGGAGTTCCGGAATGGTCCGTAGGTAAAGATTTATATATGGGAAGTCCTGTTTTGGTCACCGGAAAAGTTTCGGGTGCTATCGGTAATGTACCGGGACCACCTGGAGGGTCCCGGGGGTCCACCAGGTGGGGCCACCGGCCCCAGAGGGCTGCGTGGGCCAAGTGTGGGAGGGGACCAGCCCCAGGTGGGCTGGTGCGCCCCCCCACAAGAGGCCCAGGGCGCAGGAAAGGGGGGGGAAGGGGAAACCCTAGGCTCAGATGGGCCTTTAGGCCCATCTAGTGGGGCGCCCCCTTCTCTCCCCCCTTTGGCCGCCCCCCCAAGCCCCATCTAGGGCTGGCTGCACCCCTTGGGGGGGGGGAACCCTAGATAGGGCGCAGCCCTCCCCCTCCCCTATATATATTGGGGTTTTGGGGCTGCCATACACATGAGGACACATCTCCCTCATGCCGCAGCCCTACCCCTCTTCCTCCTCCTCTCCCGCGGTGCTTGGCGAAGCCCTGCGGGATTGCCACGCTCCTCCACCACCACCACGCCGTCGTGTTGCTGCTGGACGGAGTCTTCCCCAACCTCTCCCTCTCTCCTTGCTGGATCAAGGCGTGGGAGACGTCACCGGGCTGCACGTGTGTTGAACGCGGAGGCACCATTCTTCGGTGCTTAGATCGGAATCAACCGCGATCTGAATCGCTACGAGTACGACTCCTTCATCCGCGTTCTTGCAACGCTTCCGCATCGCGATCTACAATGGTATGTAGATGCACTCCCCTTCCCCTCGTTGCTAGATTACTCCATAGATTGATCTTGGTGATGCGTAGAAAATTTTGAATTTCTGCTACGTTCCCCAACAGTGGTATCAGAGCCAGGTTGATGCGTAGTTTCTATGCACGAGTAGAACACAAAGCAGTTGTGGGCGTAGATGTTGCCAATTCTTCTTGCCGCTACTAGTCTTATCTTGTTTCGGCGGCATTGTGGGATGAAGCGGCCCGGACCGACCTTACACGTACGCTTACGTGAGACAGGTTCCACCGACTAACATGCACTAGTTGCATAAGGTGGCTAGCGGGTGTCTGTCTCTCCCACTTTAGTCAGAACGGATTCGATGAAAAGGGTCCTTATGAAGGGTAAATAGAAATTGGCATGTCACGTTGTGGTTTTACGTAGGTAAGAAACGTTCTTGCTAGAAACCTATACAAGCCACGTAAAAACTTGCAACAACAATTAGAGGACGTCTAACTTGTTTTTGCAGCATGTGCTATGTGATGTGATATGGCCAGAAGATGTGATGAATGATATATGTGATGTATGAGATTGATCATATTCTTGTAATAGGAATCACGACTTGCATGTCGATGAGTATGACAATCGGCAGGAGCCATAGGAGTTGTCTTTATTTTTTGTATGACCTGCGTGTCATTGAATAACGCCATGTAAATTACTTTACTTTATTGCTAAGCGCGTTAGCCATAGAAGTAGAAGTAATCGTTGGCGTGACAACTTCATGAAGACACAATGATGGAGATCATGATGATGGAGATCATGGTGTCATGCCGGTGACAAAGATGATCATGGTGCCCCGAAGATGGAGATCAAAGGAGCAAAATGATATTGGCCATATCATGTCACTATTTGATTGCATGTGATGTTTATCATGTTATGCATCTTATTTGCTTAGAACGACGGTAGTAAGTAAGATGATCCCTCACTAAAATTTCAAGAGACATGTTCCCCCTAACTGTGCACCGTTGCGAAGGTTCGTTGTTTCAAACCACCACGTGATGATCAGGTGCGATAGATTCTAACGTTCGAATACAATGGGTGTTGACGAGCCTAGCATGTACAGACATGGCCTCGGAACACATGCAAAACACTTAGGTTGACTTGACGAGCCTAGCATGTACAGACATGGCCTCGGAACACAAGAGATTGAAAGGTCGAGCATGAGTCGTATAGAAGATACGATCAACATGGAGATGTTCACCGATGATGACTAGTCCGTCTCACGTGATGATCGAACACGGCCTAGTTTGACTCGGATCATGTATCACTTAGATGACTAGAGGGATGTCTATCTGAGTGGGAGTTCATTAATCAGATGAACTTCATTATCATGAACATAGTCAAAAAGTCTTTGCAAATTATGTCATAGCTTACGCTTTAGTTCTACTGTTTAAGATATGTTCCTAGAGAAAATTTAGTTGAAAGTTTGTAGTAGCAATTATGCGGACTGGGTCCGTAAACTGAGGATTGTCCTCATTGCTGCACAGAAGGCTTATGTCCTTAATGCACCGCTCGGTGCGCTGAACCTCAGCGTCGTCTGTAGATGTTACGAAACATCTGACATACACGTTTTGATGACTACGTGATAGTTCAGTGCGTAATGCTAACGGTTTAGAATTGTGGCACCAGAGACGTTTTGAAACGTCGCAGAACATATGAGATGTTCCGAAGACTGAAATTGGGATTTCAGACTAGTGCCCACGTCAAGAGGTATGAGACCTCTGACAAGTTTCTTAAGCCTGCAGACTAAGGGAGAAAAGCTCAATCGTTGAGCATGTGCTCAGATTGTCTGAGTGCCACAATCGCTTGAATCGAGTGGGAGTTTATCTTCTTGATGAGATAGTGATGGGTCTCCACAGTCACTGTCACCAAGCTATTAGAGCTTCGTGATGAACTATAACATATCAGGGATAGATATGATGATCCTTGAGCTATTCGCGATGTTTGACACCGCGAAAGTAGAAATCAAGAAGGAGCATAAATTGTTGATGGTTAGTAAAACCACTAGTTTCTAGAAGGGCAAGGGCAAAAGGGATACTTCATGAAACAGCAAATTGCTTGCTGCTCTAGTGAAGAATCCCAAGGTTGAACCCAAACCCGAGACTAAGTGCTTCTGTAATGAGGGGAACGGTCACTGAAGCAGTACTACCCTAGATACTTGGTAGATGAGAAGGCAGACAAGGTCGACAGAAGTATATTGGATATACGTTATATGAATGTGTACTTTACTAGTACTCCTAGCAGCACCAGGGTATTAGATACCGGTTCGGTTGCTAAGTGTTAGTAACTCGAAATAAAAGCTGCGGAATAAACGGAGACTAGCTAAAGGTGAGATGACGATATGTGTTGGAAGTGTTTCCAAGGTTGATGTGATCAAGCATCGCATGCTCCCTCTACCATCGAGATTTGGTGTTTGCGTTGAGCATGATTGGATTATGTTTATCGCAGTACGGTTATTCATTTAAGGAGAATAATGGTTACTCTGTTTATTTGAATAATACCTTCAATGGTCTTGCACCTAAAATGAATCTCGATCGTAGTGATACACATGTTCGTGCCAAAAAATATAAAATAGTAATGATAGTTTCACACACTTGTGGCACTGCCATTTGAGTCATATTGGTATAGAACGCATGAAGAAGCTCCATGTAGATGGATCTTTGGACTCAGTCGTTTTTGAAAAGATTGAGGCATGCGAACCATGTCTATTGGTATATATGCATGAAGAAACTCCATGCAGATGGATCGTTTGGACTCACTTGATTTTGAATCACTTGAGACATGCAAATCATACCACATGGGCAAGATGACTGAAAGGCCTCGTTTTCAGTAAGATGGAACAAGAGAGCAACTTATTGGAAGTAATACATTTTGATGTATGCAGTCCAATGAGTGCTGAGGCATGCAGTGGATATCGTTATGTTCTTACTTCACAGATGATTTGAGTAGATGCTGAGTGTATTTACTTGATGAAACACAAGTCTGAATTATTGAAAGGTTCAAGTAATTTCAGAGTGAAGTTGAAGATCGTCGTGACAAGAGGATAAAATGTCTGTGATATGATCATAGAGATGAGTATCTGAGTTACGAGTTTGGCATACAATTAAGACATTGTGGAAAGTGTTTCACAATTAATACCGCCTGGAACACCATAGTGTGATGGTGTGTCCGAACATCATAACTGCACCCTATTGGATATGGTGCATACCATGGTGTTTCTTATCGAATTACCACTATCGTTTATGGGTTAGGCATTAGAGACAACCGCATTCACTTTAAATAGGGAACCACGCAATTCCGTTGAGACGACACCGTTTAGAGGAACCTAAGTTGTCGTTTCTTAAAAGTTTGGGGCTGCGATGCTTATGTGAAAAAGTTTCAGGCTGATAAGCTCGAACCCAAAGCGGATAAATGCATCTTCATAGAAAACCCAAAACAGATGGGTGTACCTCCTATTTCAGATCTGGAAGAAAAAGTAACTGCTTCTAGAAACGAGTCCTTTCTCGAGGAAAAGTTTCTCTCAAAAGAATTGAGTGGGAGGATGGTGGAGACTTGATAAGGTTATTGAACCGTCACTTCAACTAGTGTGTAGCAGGGCACAGGAAGTTGTTCCTGTGGCACCTACACCAATTGAAGTGGAAGCTTATGATAGTGATCATGAAACTTCGGATCAAGTCACTACCAAACCTCGTAGGACGACGAGGATGCGTGCTACTTCAGAGTGGTACGTGATCCTGTCTGAGATATCATGTTGTTGGACAATACTGAACCTACGAGCTATGGAGAAGCGATGGTGGGCCCATATTCCGACAAATGGTTAGAAGCCATGAAATCCGAGATAAATGGATCTTTGAGAAGAAGACGGACGTGGACGGTAATGTTACCGTCTATGAAGCTTGACTTGTGGCAAAGAGTATTTCCACAAGTTCAAGGAGTTGACTACGATGAGATTTTCTCATCCGTAGCGATGCTTAAGTCCGTCGGAATCATGTTAGCATTAGCTGCATTTGTGAAATCTGGCAGATGGATGTCAAAACAAGTTTCCTTACCAGTTTTCGTAAGGAAAGGTTGTATGTGATACAATCAGAAAGGTTTTGTCGATCCTAAGGATGCTAAAAGGTATGCTAGCTCCAGCGATCCTTCCATGGACTAGAGCAAGCATCTCGGAGTCAGAATATACGCTTTGATGGAGTGATCAAAGTTTTTGGGTTTATACAAAGTTTGTTAGAAACTTGTATTTACAATAAAGTGAGTGGGAGCGCTACAACATTTCTGATAAGTATATGTGAATGACATATTGTTGATCCGAAATGATGTGAAATTTCTGGAAAGCATAAAGGGTTGTTTGAAAGGAGTTTTTCAAAGGAAGACCTGGATAAAGCTGCTTACGTATTGGGCATCAAGATCTATAGAGATAGATCAAGACGCCCGATGATACTTTCAAAGAACGCACACCTTGACATGATTTTGAAAGAGTTCAAAATAGATCAGCAAAGAAGGAGTTCTTGGCTGTGTTACAAGGTGTGAGTATTGAGTAAGACTCAAGACCTGACCACAGCAGAAGAGAGAGAAAGGACGAAGGTCGTCCCCTATGCTTTAGACGTAGGCTCTACAGTATGCTATGCTGTGTACCGCACATGAAGTGTGCCTTGCCATGAGTTGGTCAAGGGGTACAATAGTGTTCCGGGAATGGATCACATGACAGCGGTCGAACTTATCCTTAGTATCTAGTGGACTAAGGAATTTTCTCGATTATGGAGGTGAAAAGGAGTTCGTCGTAAAGGGTTACGTCGATGCGAACTTTGACACTAATCCGGATGACTCTGAGTAGTAAACCGGATTCGTATAGTAGAGCAGTTATTTGAAATGGCTCCAAGTAGCGCGTGGTAGCATCCACAAGATGACATAGATATTCGTAAAGCACACACGGATCTGAAAGGTTCAGACCCGTCGACTAATAACCTCTCTCACAAGCATAACATGATCAAACCAGAACTCATTGAGTGTTAATCACATAGTGATGTGAACTAGACTGTTGACTCTAGTAAACTCTTTGGATATTGGTCACATGGTGATGTGACCTATGAGTGTTAATCACATGGTGATGTGGACTAGATTATTGACTCTAGTGCAAGTGGGAGACTGTTGGAAATATGCCCTAGAGGCAATAATAAATAGGTTATTATTATATTTCCTTGTTCATGATAATCGTTTATTATCCATGCTAGAATTGTATTGATAGGAAACTCAGATACATGTGTGGATACATATACAACACCATGTCCCTAGTAAGCCTCTAGTTGACTAGCTCGTTGATCAATAGATGGTTACGGTTTCCTGACCATGGACATTGGATGTCGTTGATAACGGGATCACATCATTAGGAGAATGATGTGATGGACAAGACCCAATCCTAAGCCTAGCACAAGATCGTGTAGTTCGTTTGCTCAGAGCTTTTCTAATGTCAAGTATCATTTCCTTAGACCATGAGATTGTGCAACTCCCGGATACCGTAGGAATGCTTGGGGTGTACTAAACGTCACAACGTAACTGGGTGGCTATAAAGGTGCACTACAGGTATCTCCGAAAGTGTCTGTTGGGTTGGCACGAATCGAGACTGGGATTTGTCACTCCGTGTAAACGGAGAGGTGTCTCTGGGCCCACTCGGTAGGACATCATCATAATGTGCACAATGTGACCAAGGAGTTGATCACGGGATGATGTGAGTTACGGAACGAGTAAAGAGACTTGCCGGTAACGAGATTGAACAAGGTATAGGGATACCGACGATCGAATCTCGGGCAAGTAACATACCGATAGACAAAGGGAATTGTATACGGGATTGATTGAATCCCCGACATGTGGTTCATTCGATGAGATCATCGTGGAACATGTGGGAGCCAACATGGGTATCCAGATCCCGCTGTTGGTTATTGACCGGAGAACGTCTCGGTCATGTCTGCATGGTTCCCGAACCCGTAGGGTCTACACACTTAAGGTTCGATGACGCTTGTAAGGGCATATTTATCCCTAAGATGTTTTGGTGATTGATGACAATGCTTTTGCGGACTAATCGTGTGCGTTGAGTGTTTTTTAGAGATTCATCCTTTTGGCACGAGACGATTTTCTCCCCTCGGATCTTAAAGCGATGACGGTGTAGTCCTTTCGGATTAGTTTGGTGGACCAGTTTCATAGGGATTACTGTACTATCAAGAGGGGGTCCGTTTTGGAAAGGCTAGGGCGGAATCATCACGTTCACTTCCTTTGCCCCTCCCTCCGAGCCTTTCCGTTTCGATGATGGGCTTGGGTCTCCTCTCTTTGTGCCCTCTCTGGTCCCAGTGGTAGTACCGCGGCCCTGAGCGGTAGTACCGCTTGGGTGCTACAAGCGGTAGTACCGCTCCGGAGCGGTAGTACCGCCCAGAGCAGTAGTACCGCTAGTAGCCCCATGTGTGTACTAACTCTGGTCCCAGCGGTAGTACCGCGGGACGGAGCGGTAGTACCGCTTGGGTGCCACAAGCGGTAGTACCGCTCTGGGCGCGGTAGTACCGCTCCAGAGCAGTAGTACCGCTAGTGGCCCCAAGCCGTAGTACCGCGGTGGTCTCGTGCTAATACCGCCTCGATTCGAGGGCTCCTTTTTCATGTCGGGTTTTACGGTACTGGCCGCGGCTGTGGGGGGCCGTAGTACCGCTCCTGTGCGGTAGTACCGCCCTCCCTCCGCGGTAGTACCGATGTGGGCCAAGCGGTAGTACCGCGCTTTGGGGCGGTAGTACCGCTTATAGTGGCAAGCGGTAGTACCGCTGGCACAGCGGTACTACCGCTCTCTTCGGGGCAGAATGGGGGTAACGGTTGGTTTGTTCCCCCCACTATATAAAGGGGTCTTCTTCCCCAAAGTTGACTCACCTCTTCCCCCAAAAGCTCCATTGTTGCTCCAAGCTCCATTTTCGCCCGATCTCTCTCCCTAGCCAATCAAACTTGTTGATTTGCTCGGGATTGGTTGAGAAGGCCACGATCTACACTTCCACCAAGAGAAATTTGATTCCCCCCACTTATCCCTAGCGGATCTTGTTACTCTTGGGTGTTTGAGCACCCTAGACGGTTGAGGTCACCGCGGAGCCATAGTCCATTGTGGTGAAGCTTTGTGGTGTCGTTGGGAGCCTCCAATTAAGTTGTGGAGATTGCCCCAACCTTGTTTGTAAAGGTCCGGTCGCCGCCTTCAAGGGCACCAATAGTGGAATCACGGCATCTCGCATTGTGTGAGGGCGTGAGGAGAATACGGTGGCCCTTGTGGCTTCTTGGGGAGCATTGTGCCTCCACACCGCTCCAACGGAGACGTACTTCCCCTCAAAAGGAAGGAACTTCGGTAACACATCCTCGTCTTCACCGGCTCCACTCTTGGTTATCTCGTTCCTTTACTTTAGCTAGTTTACTTGTGTTATATCTCTTACTTGATTGCGTGCTTGTTGCCGTTGCATCATATAGGTTGCTCACTTAGTTGCATATCTAGACAACCTATTTTGATGCAAAGTTTAATTTGGTAAAGAAAAGCTAAAAATTGTTAGTTGCCTATTCACCCCCCCCTCTAGTCAACTATATCGATCCTTTCAATTGGTATCAGAGCCTCGTCTCTTTATTAAGGACTTTACCATCCAAAGAGTATGGTTGACGTCGTAGACGGTGCGGAGGAGCACTTCGGTGAGAATCCAGTCTCGTCTACGGGAGATGGGGGAACCGCGGTCTCTCGTGAGGAATTCAATGTGGCGTTGGACACATTGAAAACCTCCATGACGACCAAGGTCGAAAGCATGTTGAATAAATTCTTAGAAGGGCTTAAACTTACCACCGCACCGTTGAAAGTGGGTGATCCCGCTAACAAGGTGACGGATGCTACCTCCGACAAGGGGAAGCTTCGAGCGAGAAGGCTCCTTGTTCTAGTGATAAAAATGGGACCGACATCTTTGCCCATGTGGAACCTCCACATGTCTATGGTGGACCGCTCCCTTCCACTCATTTGAATCATGCCGGCCCGGCCCCTAAGATTGAGAAGAATGTAGATTTTGATTCTTGGGTCTATCGTTTTAAGCGTCATTTAAATCATGTGAAGACTAACCTTTGGAGAATCATTGAAGAAGGCTTTTATCCGCATGACCGAAGTAACTTCACTCCTAGAGAAGTTGTGGATCATCAATTCAATGAGAATGCTCTCTTCATCATCCAAGAAGCCATCCCACCCGAAGATCTTCCTCATCTCCGGCCTTACACCGTGGCCAAAGATGCATGGCTCCAAGTTGTTTCCCTTTATTAGGGAAGCGCAAGCATTCAACGCTCCAACTATGAAGTGGTGCAAGATGAAGCCGACGAGTTTGCAATGAAAGAAGATGAAGAACCTCGTGAGCTTTTTCGGAGAGTAACCAAACTCGCGGTCTCGCTCCGAGATCATGGAAGTAAGGACACGGATGACAATTGGATCAAGCGCAAGTTCCTCAAGGCAATGATGCCCTACCACAAAGCCATGTCCTCCGTAATTCGTCAAAGGCCGGACTTTCACACCTTGTCCTCAAGTGAAGTGTTGGATGAGTTTGTGGCTATGAGCATCTTGGACAAGACCGCCGACAATGCGGTTCTTCGCTCTCAAAGAGTTAAGAAGCCCAACCTTGCTCTAAAGGCCAAGGTTAGTATGGAGGAAGAGGATGAAGAGGAAGAAGAGGAGGGCAACCTCGAAGATACGAAGTATGCCTATCATGAACACATGGCTCTTGCTTCAAGGCAATTTTGGAGCAAGAAGAACACAAGGCCAAACTTCAACAAAAGCAACTCAAGTGGCGCAAAGGGCAAGCAACGGATGAGGACTTGCTTCAATTGTGGCAATGTGAGCCACTTTGTTGCGGAGTGCCCTTACGAGAAGAGGGAAGACAATGGTGGCAAGCTCATTAGAAAAGACAAGGCCAAGTCGTTCCCCAACAAGAGCAACTTCACCAAGAAGACTCCTCCCAAGGCGTTGGTGGTTCAAGAAGAGTACAATGAGGATGATGACGATGATGAAGATAGTGAGTCGGTTGCCATGGCCTCCGTTGCCATTGCGAAGACTCCACGGGTGTCTCTCTTCGACTCACCCAATGAGAACATCACCGCCAAGTGCCTCATGGCTAAAGCCACCAATAAGGTAACCTCCAACATCAAAACTACCATCATTAATCATCCTTCTTCGACGGATAGCATTGATGAACATGAGGGGACAAATGTGGAGGAAAATGAGTTTGAGATCTTTATGGGTAAACTCAAGGGTAAATCCAAGAAGCACTTCGTTGCTCTCTTGGAACAACTTGGTGAAGCCAATGACATGATCGAGGCTCACGAAGATACCATCTCTAAGATGGAGGGGCATAGTCGTGACTATGCCGATGAGATTTCGGATCTTTCCAATGCTCTTGACGAAGAGCGTGGTCTTCGTTTGGCTCTTGAGGAGTCATACAACGATGATCATGCTAAGTTAAAGAAAGATCTTGATCATGCTCTTGTTGTGTCTCGTGTGCTAAACTCCGAGAAGGCAAAACTTGGGGTTGATCTTGCTAGACTCAAAGAGGAGTTTGGCATTCTCGACAAGGCTCACAAAGTCTTGAAGGGTGTTCATGCTAGCCTCAAGGAGTCTCATGATCAACTCCAAGTGAAGCTAACAAAGGAGAAAGCCACCTTTCCTCATATGGTGTTAATTGATAATGCAAATGCTACTAACCCGTGTTGTGAGCATGTGCATCTTGTTGAGGAGAATGCTAAGTTGAAGGAGCAACTTGAGAAAGGCCTTGTGTCATGCATACAAGGTGAGAAGAACCTCAACGACCTCTTGAGCAATCAAAAGGAAGTTGTGGCCAAGGAGGGGATTGGGTTCACCCCCAATCCCAAGAACAAGAAGAAGAATGACAAGACCAAGCGACCTCCTCCTCTCAAGCAAACTTTTGTGAAGGAGGGAGAGGGTGCTTCCAAGGAGAAGAAGAACAATGCGAAGGGTGGCGGTGTCAAGAAGAGCAATGCCACTCCTTCCAACAAAGCCGGCGACTTTAATCCTTCTTATGTGTTATGTCGTGCTAGTGATGGGCATGTTTATGCCAAATTCGTTGGTTCTCCTCATGAGTACATTGAATGGTCTATTTGGGTTCCTAAGACCCTTGTTGCTAACATCAAAGGACCCATTACAAAATGGGTACCTAAAACCAAGCATTGATCTCTTGTAGGTGTTTGCTTCCGGTGGGGGATCATGGTTGCTCGATAGTGGAGCTACAAATCATATGACCGGAAGCAAGGACTTGGTGGTGGACGTGCACAAGATTCCATCTATGCCCACCAATGTCGAGTGGGGTGATGCCTCGTCTTCTAAGGTATTGGGACTCGGCAAAGTTGTCATTTCTCATGATCTCACGATCGAGAAGGTCATGCTAGTTGAGTCCCTTGCATACAATTTACTTTCCGTTCGTCAACTTGCTATCATGGGCTTTGCCACCTTCTTTGATATTGATACCGTGGCCCTCTTGTGGAGCAAGACTCTTAAGTAGCCTTTGTTGGGCATGTCGAGAACGGTCTCTATGTGATTAACTTTTCGGAGCGACCCACTAAGACCGCGACATGCCTAATGGCTAAAGTTGACGTGGGATGGCTTTGGCATCGCCGTTTAGCCCATGTCAATATGAGATCTTTGCAAAGTCTTCTCAAGGGGGACCATGTCCGTGGACTAACGAACGTTAGTTTTGCCAAAGATCGTGCTTGCAGTGCTTGTATCGAAGGAAAGCTTCATGAGAAGGCTCACCCTCCCACGACTCTTATTTACTCGAAGAGGCCGTTGGAGCTCCTTCATTTGGATCTCTTTGGGCCTCCATCCTTTGATAGTCTTGGGGGTAGAAAGTATTGCTTGGTAATTGTGGATGACTATTCTAGATACACGTGGGTGTATTTCTTCAAGAGGAAGAGTGAGACCCAACAAACGGTCATTGACTTTGCAAATGAAGCCCAACGTCAACACAATGCAAAGATCTTGACAATAAGAAGTGACAACGGCACCGAGTTCAAGAACTACACCTTGGATGAGTTTCTCAGTGATGAGGGGATCAAGCATCAATATTCCGCACCTTACACCCCTCAACAAAATGGTGTTGCGGAGAGGAAGAACCGGACGTGGATGGATGCGGCAAGGACCATGATGGCGGAGTTCAAGTCTCCATACAACTTTTGGGCCGAAGCCATCAACACCGCGTGTCATGCTTCAAATCGGCTCTATCTTCGCAAAGGCTTGAACAAGACTCCATATGAGATCCTCACCGGTAACAAGCCCAACCTCAAGTACTTTCGGGTGTTCGGGTGTAAGTGTTTCATTCTCAAGAAAGGTGTTCGTTTGTCTAAATTTGAGACTAGAGCTCATGAGGGCATATTTGTTGGTTATGCTACAAACTCCCATGCTTACCGTGTTCTCAATAAGTCCACGGGACTTATTGAGGAGACGTGTAACATGGAGTTTGATGAAAATAACGGCTCCCAAGTGGAGCAAAGTGGTACTTGTGATGTAGGTGATGAAATTCCTCCCCAAGCCATAAGAAGAATGGGTATTGGATATATCCTACCCATTGAGGAACCCCTTGTGGCCGAAGGAGAAGGACAATGCTCCACTCAAGTGGAGCCATCACCAACCCAAGACCCACACGCTTCCGAAGAACAAAGTGAAGGCCCTCAACCTCATGAACAAGATCAAGGGCAAGATCAACCTCAAGATGGTGGTGATCCACCAAATGATGCCCAAGGTCAAGTTCTTCCCCTCGAGCTAGTTCAAGATCAAGAACAAGCTCAAGACGACGCTCAAGATGATCAAGTAACCCCTCCTCACTTCACTTCCGAGGAGGAATTGGAGCGTCGTGCCGCTAAGATCGCTTCCAAGCTCACCACCAAAGGTCATCTCATGGAGAATGTGGTTGGAAGCCTAAGAAAGGGGTAAGCACTCGTAGACAATTAGCAAACTATTGTGAACATCATGCGTTTGTTTCTTGTGTCGAACCCCAAAAGGTTTATGAAGCGCTTGAGGACCCGGATTGGCTCAACGCCATGCATGAAGAACTCAACAACTTCGAACATAACCAAGTGTGGAAGTTAGTGCCAAGGCCAACCGGGAATCATAATGTCATTGGAACCAAGTGGATATTCAAGAACAAGCAAGACGCTCATGGAATCATTGTTCGCAACAAGGCTCGTTTGGTGGCACAAGGCTACTCCCAAGTCGAGGGTATCGACTACGGTGAAACCTTTGCCCCCGTTGCTCGCCTTGAATCTATTCGTTTGTTGATTGCTTATGCTTCTCATCATAATTTCACTTTGCAACAAATGGATGTGAAGAGTGCTTTTCTTAATGGTCCCATAAATGAGTTGGTATATGTCAAACAACCCCCCGGGTTCGAAGATCCCTATTTCCCCGATCATGTGTATCAACTCCACAAGGCGCTCTATGGCCTTAAACAAGCCCCACGTGCGTGGTATGAGCATCTTACGGAGTTGTTACAAGATCGTGGATTCGAAATCAGGGAAAATCGACCCCACTCTTTTTACTAAGAAGGTCAAAGGGGAGTTGTTTGTGTGCCAACTATATGTTGATGATATTATTTTTGGTTCCCCTAACAAAGCCTTTCAATGAAGAATTTGCCGCTCTCATGACCTCAAAGTTCAAGATGTCTATGATGGGAGAGTTGAAGTTCTTTCTCGGATTCGAAATCAAACAAAGAAGAGAAGGAACCTTCATCAACCAAGCCAAATACACTCAAGACATGCTAAAGAGATTCAAGCTAAGTGATGTCAAGCCGTCTTCCACTCCAATGCCCACCAAGTGCCAACTTGACATTGATCCCAATGGTAAAGCTGTGGATCAAAAGGTATATCGCTCTATGATTGGATCCTTGCTTTACCTTTGTGCATCTAGACCGGATATCATGTTGAGTGTGGGAATATGTGCACGGTTTCAAGCCGCACCTAAGGAAAGCCACTTTGTGGCGGTCAAGCGAATCTTTCGATATTTGGCTCATACCCCAAACTTTGGCCTATGGTACCCAAGAGGAGCAAACTTCAAGCTTGTAGGTTATTCGGACTCCGATTGGGCGGGAGACAAAGTGGATAGGAAGTCCACTTCCGGAGGGTGCCAATTTCTTGGTTGCTCTTTGGTAAGTTGGTCTTCTAAAAAGCAAAGTTGTCTGTCCCTCCCGTCCACCGAAGCGGAGTATGTGGCGGCCGGAAGTTGTTGTGCACAACTCTTATGGATGAGGCAAACTTTAAAGGATTACGGTGTCATTTGTGACAAAGTGCCTCTTTGGTGTGACAATGAAAGTGCTATCAAGATTTCTCTCAACCCGGTGCAACACTTCAAGACGAAGCATATTGAGATTCGGTATCACTTCATCCGGGATCATATTAGGCGAGGGGAGATCGAGCTCAACTATGTCAACACTCATGATAACCTTGCAGATATTTTCACGAAGCCATTGGATGAAGCAAGATTTTGTGAGTTAAGGCATGAGCTAAATATCATTGATTCGAGCAATGTGGTTTGAACCTTTGCACACCCCTCACATTCATCATGCATTCTTGTCTAGGTGTAGGCATGGACTTAGGGGGAGTGTTGTTCTCTCAATGAACTCTTCCTCCCCCCACAATGCATAAACTGATCTCACTCTTTCACATTAGCCATTTTTGATGGTACTTGTGCTTCAAAGACGAGCTTTGGTCATGGGCCCAAGGATAATTCTTCGCGGTGCCATACCAATTGACTCAAACATAGGTGGCCTCGGCCACCGCCCTCTCATATAGAGGCGTGTGATTCTTGTTCTCTTGCTAGTGCTCTTGTTGGTCTTCTTGCCGTTGTTTCCCGTATTTCGTCTTGAACCATATGTGTTGAGTCTGGTTTGAGTTGCGCTGGGCGGTACTACCGTTGTGAGGGAGCGGTACTACCGCTTATATGGCTAAGCGGTACTACCGCCCCTCACCACGGTACTACCGCTGAGGGGCAGGGCCAGGGGGTTAAGTCGTGGGCAGGGGTGGTTTCCTCCACCCCATACCCATTTGCTTCGTCCCCTGGTTCCTCTTCCTCTCTCTCCAGCGCCATCTCGCCGCGGGAAGGCTCCGGCGGCCCTCCGTCTCCCGACCGTTCCTCTCCATTTCCTTCGGTGGTGTCGATCCCCACCTCGTCCTCTTGCCATGGATGCCGGTATTGCCCCCGTTCCTCTTCTCTTCTTGTCTAGTTTTCAGATCTCGCGTTTTAGGGGCAATAGTAGTTGCATCTCTAGATTTTTGGCCAAATCTAGGCTTGAGTAGGTTGGAGAAGGCAACTAGACTCTTTGGATTGATGTTTGGTAGGTTTATTTTTGAATTTGGCATCCCCGGTAGTGCCGGATCTGACCACGGCAGTAGGGATCCGCCGTGCCCCGTCTCGGGCGGTACTACCGCCCATCTGGCGCGGTACTACCGCTGGAGCGGTACTACCGCTCCACGGAGCGGTACTACCGCTTATGTGGCTAAGCGGTACTACCGCTGAGCAGGCACGGTACTACCGCTGGATGCCCAGTTCCATTGTTTCCTACCACATGTTGATCCATCTTTGTTGTGTTTATTTGGTTTTGATCGTTCCTTCTGGTTGTTTCTGGTGTCCGTGTGTTTGGTTCCAGGTGATGAACATCCTGAGCAGCAAGTCCGCCGTGTCAACCCTGGGCGGTCAACGTCGAAGCGGTACCGCTCATCTGAGACTGCAGGTGGTTCTTCCAGTGCTCCACAGCCAGCAGGGGGTGCTTCCTCCAGTGCTAATCCTCCTCGCAAGAAGAAGGTTGCCAGCCGACCGAAGCCAAGTGGCAAGAAAGTGACTGAGATGTCTAGCAAGGAATTCTGGGACAGGCGTCGGCGCAACCCCTATGAGGAAGACCAAGAACCCAATCTTGTCAATCGCCCGTTCTGGAACCGGTTTCAGTATGCCACATACTTTGATGTGATCAAGGCTAAGAAGAATCTCTTTGTCAATGTTCATTCCATCAACACGGATGCTATGGAGAAGGACCTTGAGTACTTTGGTGATGCCCTACAGATGTGCTCTCAGTTGAACATTCTCAGGATCATGCAGTTCAACAAGGATTTTGATGCAGATTTGCTGGTACAATTCTTTGCCACTGTTCACCTAGGAACTGATGCAGACAGGACTCTGACTTGGATGACAAATGGAAAGGTGTTAGCTGTCAAGTGGCAGGCCTTCATGGGGCTGCTTGAGGTGGAAGATCAAGGGCTCGAGACTCCAGTTGGTTTTTGTCCTCACCAAAATGTCACCTCCACTCACAAGCAAGCCCTCTGGCCCTACTGTACTCGGAAGGTCCACCCTGAGACCAGGAAGGAAACCTATGAGTTGTCTACCTATCTGGACATCCTTCACCGCATCTTCCGCGAGACTCTCTTCCCTCGTATTGGGAATCTGGACATGGTACACTCTTACCTTGTGGACATGCTTCTCTTCTGCCAGCGTGAGAAGGACGCAAACACCGCGAGTCTCTGGACATCTCTCATGTCATGTGGTCTGAGCTTCTGGCGGTTGTTTCTGAGCGCAAGTGCCCAATTTATGGCCCGTTCATCATGTTGCTTATTGAGAGGGCCTGGAGACATACCTATCCTGAGGAGCAGCTGGAAACTGGAGAGTTGGTCTCTCATGAGATCAAGCGTCTGAGGAACAAGGTTAATTGGGGTAGATCTGGAGCTCCATCTTCTGCTGCTGCCATGGAGACCGAGGATGAGGCTGATGCCGGTGATGATGATGAGGAGTATGTGCCTCCTGGGACAGAGCCTTCTGCAGCAGAGCCCTCTTGGGCAAAGAAGCTCAAACGCAAGATGAAGAAGCTGTTCTGCATGGAGTCTCATGGTCAGTACATGACTCATGTGGCTGAGAAGAAGGCAAGAGGACGTCACAAGGAGCTAATGCGTCAGATGGGTGCGACAGTCACCAGCGGCTCTGAGGGTCAGATTACTGAGGAGGAGGAGTGGATCCAGTAGCACTGTCCGTGGACCGACTCAGATGCCGAGCAGTTTCCGGGCGAGGACGGCAGTGCAGATGATCACGCAGAGTCCTGATGTTCGTGATCCTCAGCATGCTCTCACCTGGAGCCGTAGGTTAGCTCTTTGCCCCTTTGGTGTCTCGATGCCAAAGGGGGAGAGAGTTTAGGGATGGCGTCGTTGTGTTGCGAGTGTAGTCTTTGCCTTTGTCCTTTATGTGCTACTTTGTGCTTTGCTTGGTTTGCTTGGTTTTGTGTGTGCTTTGCCCCTCTTGTATCTCACTTAGCGTTGTTGGTCTCTAAAATACAGGGGGAGTGTTGATCCTAGTATGTGTGTCGTGCAGTTCAAAGCACTTATCTTGATGGCACACATCTAGGGGGAGCCCGTCTATATTTTAGAGATTTGGGGTTTGCTTATGTCCTTTGTTATTTCCCAATTGTGCAAATCCCGTATTGTCATCAATCCACCAAAAGGGGGAGATTGTAAGGGCATATTTATCCCTAAGATGTTTTGGTGATTGATGACAATGCTTTTGCGGACTAATCGTGTGCGTTGAGTGTTTTACAGAGATTCATCCTTTTGGCACGAGACGATTTTCTCCCCTCGGATCTTAAAGCGAAGACGGTATAGTCCTTTCGGATTAGTTTGGTGGACTAGTTTCATAGGGATTACCGTACCATCAAGAGGGGGTCCGTTTTGGAAAGGCTAGGGCGGAATCATCACGTACACTTCCTTTGCCCCTCCCTCCGAGCCTTTCCGTTTCGATGATGGGCTTGGGTCTCCTCTCTTTGTGCCCTCTCTGGTCCCAGCGGTAGTATCGCGGCCCTGAGCGGTAGTACCGCTTGGGTGCTACAAGCGGTAGTACCGCTCCGGAGCGGTAGTACCGCCCAGAGCAGTAGTACCGCTAGTAGCCCCATGTGTGTACTAACTATGGTCCCAGCGGTAGTACCGTGGGACGGAGCGGTAGTACCGCTTGGGTGCCATAAGCGGTAGTACCGCTCTGGGCGCGGTAGTACCGCTCCAGAGCAGTAGTACCGCTAGTGGCCACAAGCCGTAGTACCGCGGTGGTCTCGTGCTATTACCGCCTCGATTCGAGGGCTCCTTTTTCGTGTCGGGTTTTACGGTACTGGCCGCGGCTGTGGGGGGCCGTAGTACCGCTCCTGTGCGGTAGTACCGCCCTCCCTCCGCGGTAGTACCGCTGTGGGCCAAGCGGTAGTACCGCGCTTTGGGGCGGTAGTACCGCTTATAGTGGCAAGCGGTAGTACCGCTGGCCTGGCACAGCGGTACTACCTCTCTCTTCGGGGCAGAATGGGGGTAACGGTTGGTTTGTTCCCCCCACTATATAAAGGGGTCTTCTTCCCCAAAGTTGACTCACCTCTTCCCCCAAAAAGCTCCATTGTTGCTCCAAGCTCCATTTTCGCCCGATCTCTCTCCCTAGCCAATCAAACTTGTTGATTTGCTCGGGATTGGTTGAGAAGGCCACGATCTACACTTCCACCAAGAGAAATTTGATTCCCCCCACTTATCCCTAGCGGATCTTGTTACTCTTGGGTGTTTGAGCACCCTAGACGGTTGAGGTCACCGCGGAGCCATAGTCCATTGTGGTGAAGCTTTGTGGTGTCGTTGGGAGCCTCCAATTAAGTTGTGGAGATTGCCCCAACCTTGTTTGTAAAGGTCCGGTTGCCGCCTTCAAGGGCACCAATAGTGGAATCACGGCATCTCGCATTGTGTGAGGGCGTGAGGAGAATACGGTGGCCCTTGTGGCTTCTTGGGGAGCATTGTGCCTCCACACCGCTCCAACGGAGACGTACTTCCCCTCAAAAGGAAGGAACTTCGGTAACACATCCTCGTCTTCACCGGCTCCACTCTTGGTTATCTCGTTCCTTTACTTTAGCTAGTTTACTTGTGTTATATCTCTTACTTGAATGCGTGCTTGTTGTCGTTGCATCATATAGGTTGCTCACTTAGTTGCATATCTGGACAACCTATTTTGATACAAAGTTTAATTTGGTTAAGAAAAGCTAAAAATTGTTAGTTGCCTATTCACCCCCCCCCCTCTAGTCAACTATATCGATCCTTTCACTAGGGTTATAGGGAAAGTATGTATGTGGTTACCGAATGTTGTTCGGAGTCCCGGATGAGATCCCGGACGTCACGAGGAGTTCCGGAATGGTCCGGAGGTAAAGATTTATATATGGGAAGTCCTGTTTTGGTCACTGGAAAAGTTTCGGGTGCTATCGGTAATGTACCGGGACCACCGGGAGGGTCCCGGGGGTCCACCAGGTGGGGCCACCGGCCCTAGAGGGCTGCGTGGGCCAAGTGTGGGAGGGGACCAGCCCCAGGTGGGCTGGTGCCCCCCCCACAAGAGGCCCAGGGCGCAGGAAAGGGGGGGAAGGGGAAACCCTAGGCTTAGATGGGCCTAAAGGCCCATCTAGTGGGGCGCCCCCTTCTCTCCCCCTTTGGCCGCCCCCCAAGCCCCATCTAGGGCTGGCCGCACCCCTTGGGGGGGAACCCTAGATGGGGGCGCAACCCTCCCCCTCCCCTATATATATTGGGGTTTTGGGGCTGCCATACACACGAGGACACATCTCCCTCATGGCGCAGCCCTACCCCTCTTCCTCCTCCTCTCCCGCGGTGCTTGGCGAAGCCCTGCGGGATTGCCACGCTCCTCCACCACCACCACGCCGTCGTGTTGCTGCTGGACGGAATCTTCCCCAACCTCTCCCTCTCTCCTTGCTGGATCAAGGCGTGGGAGACGTCACCGGGCTGCACGTGTGTGGAACGCGGAGGCACCGTTCTTCGGTGCTTAGATCGGAATCAACCACGATCTGAATCGCTACGAGTACGACTCCTTCATCCGCGTTCTTGCAACGCTTCCGCATCGTGATCTACAATGGTATGTAGATGCACTCCCCTTCCCCTCGTTGCTAGATTACTCCATAGATTGATCTTGGTGATGCGTAGAAAATTTTGAATTTCTGCTACGTTCCTCAACAAATGCATGCATGCACTGTTCTCTCCACTCTAACTGTCTGCCTTCTGTAAGAGCTGACAATATCTGACACTAGTACATATATTGCTATGTGTAATCTGATATATGAAAATAGAGTATAAAACCTGCACGGATCTTGATGAATGTGATGGATGGTGGATTGGCCACCTGTACATACCGGCACCGGTGAAATTACTTATTCGGTTTATGCCTCCTAAATCTCCTCCCACCACTAAACCAAATCTCGCGGCTGCTGCCACTCGAGCCTCCTCCCATGCCTCGGTGCTCCTCCTCCTAGGTTCCCGGTCTCCTTCTCATGCCACTATTGCGCTGACCACCGCATCCTCAAGCGTCAGGGAGGTCAGGAATCGGGCCATGACACTTATTTTTGATACATGTGTATGTTTTTTTGCAAAGGGTAATATATTAATATGGAGATGATATAAATTACACCAGACTCTGCAATGACATAATATCAATACCTAATTGAGACATTGAGGATAGACACAACCAAAAAAACATAAAAAGAAGAGAGGTGACACGATCAACGACACACAAATAGCAAACTAGCAACAATGGCATCCACTACCCTGGACAACGCACGAACTATCGGAAAGGTTCTATGAAAGCAGCACTTCATCAAGGGAACGTCGTGCATGCACTGCCATTGCTGGATCGAAGCATTGGAGGTTAGATATTGGGTTTTCACCTCAGAGAGCATGTCTGAAGATTCTCCAAAGCAATGCATTCAACAAAGGTAACATTGTGTGAACACCATCATTACCATGTGCAAACATCATAGGCCATACCTAAGGTTTTCACTCTGGAGCTCGAGACCCGGTACTCGGGATAGCACCACCGAACTGAACACTATGTGTTGTGCCACCAATTGCCGAAGAAGGCGATTATCCATGGAGGTACCAACCCACACACATGATCATGGGAAATTAAAATCCAAACCATTTCATGGCATACATTCGAGGAGACAACCGCCCACCAGAGAATCCCTCATATGGACATAACTGTTCCACAACCTCTGCTGGCGAGTATGGTCCAAGGGTTGTAGAGCGGAACCATTGCATGAAGAGATGATCAAACATAGGTATAGAAAGTAAATTTGACATAGAGAAGCTGTCTTTATTACTCATTGAAAAGTGTACATACAATGAGGTGCTTTCCTCTTTATATAACTAGAGGGTGGGGGATAAGTGCCCACTTTAACGTAAGTGGAGGAACTTGGTTCGTAATGGGCTCCATCAAAGGCCCAAGTTTCCCAACACTCCCCATTGGGCAACTATCTGTATATCCATGCCTCACAACTCCAGAAAACCTAGTGGAAAAGATATGGAGAAAAAGCGCATAGTATACGTTGTTGTATTGCATGAATTGCCTTGTCAAAGCCTTGTGTGAAGAACATGTGGAACACTCAATCAAGGAAAAAAGAGTACAATCCACTCAACCATCAAGCCATCAAGTTGAGCACTCGATCATCGGGAATGATATTTTAACGATGTGTATGTGAACTTTCTCCTCGTAAACCTTGCACCTCCCCAAATCTCATCATAACAATTACACGCACACATCTCTTGAAGGATGATGTCAGTGATGATTTAGTGATCAGATCAGCAAGATTGTCACAAGACTTAGTGAGGTTACTCTTCACACAACCCATCTGGACTTGTGCAAAATTCTCACCTCATTCAACTTCTGCAGCTCATGTGCATAGAAGAACTTGGGACTAATATGCTTCGTGAGGTTACTCTTCAAAAAACCCATTTGTTCTTGTGCAACACATGTAGCATTATCTTCATATATGACGGTAGGGGTTTGTACGTTGTTCAATCCACACGTCTGCGGAATGTGGCCGATCATCCGCCGAAGCCATACACACCCTCATGATGCTTCGTATAGTGCTATGATTACCGATTTGTTTGTGAAAGTTTAGACAAGACTTTACTTGGACCATTTCCAGGAAAATGTAGTTCCACCACAAAGGAAAACATATCATGTCTATGATTTAGAAGTATGCGGGTCCGACAAATACCCAACATCATCATAGCCTATCAACGACACGTCTTGATTCCTTCTATAAAATAGGGCAAGATCTTCAGTCCCTTGCAGGTAACAGAAGATGTCTTTGACGCCTTTCCAATGTCTTTTGTTGGCTCGAAACTATTCTAGCAAGCAAATTAACAGCGAAAGCAATGTCTGTTCGTGTACAATTTGCAGGGTACATGAGTGCTCCAACTGCACACAGGGTAAGGAAATTATGGTCCCAAAATATCCCCCCTCTTCCTTAGGCATGTACGGGTCCTTGTCTTGTTGTAAAGATCTCTAGATCATCGGGGTCTTAGAAGGATATGCCTTGTGAAAGGATTGGTATGGTCGACTAGAGGGGAAGGGGTGAATAGGCGACTAATAGTTTTTACTTTCTTTTCAGTTTTAAGGGATACAACAAGAATATAGGTTATCTAAATATACAACTAGATGGACAACCTATATAGCAAGCTAACAAAACAACAAGCTAGATAAGATTTAAGATAATATACTAGCTTTGCATAGAATAAGTGGAGGAAATAATAAACCACAAGTGGATACGATGATGTTTGTTTGCCCATGAAAATCAGGGTCCCACGGATGCGTCTCGCATGGGCCCTGCCAGTCCCGTGACGGGTGACGGTGCCACATGATACGTCTCCAACGTATCAATAATTTTTTATTATTCCATGCTATTAAAATATCATTCTTGGATGTTTTTTACTCATTTACTAGCAACTTTATATCATTTTTGGGGACTAACCTATTGACATAGTGCCCAGTGACAGTTTTATGTTTTCTGCTTGTTTTTTACTTTGCAGAATATCAATACCAAATGAAGTCCAAATGCCACTAAACTTTTTGGAGATTTTTTCACGGACAGAAGACACCCAGCAGGGAGCCAAAGAAGTGCACCAGAGGAGGCCCGTGGGGCCCACTAGGCACCAGGGCGCGCTAGAAGGCCCAGGCGCGCCCTGGTGGGTAGTGGGGCCCACGGGAGGCTTCTCCACCGACTATCAGCTCTATAAATACTCTAAAATCCCCAAAATCTGAGGGGAGTAGACGAAACACAATTCTAGCCGCCGCAAGTTCTAGAACCACGAGATCCAATCTAGAGGCCTTTTCCGGCACTCTGTCGAAGGGGTCAACGATTACGGAGGGGTTCTTCACCTTGCCCCTCCAATGATGCGTGAGTAGTTTACCACAGACCTACGGGTCCGTATGCAGTAGCTTGATGGCTTCTTCTCTCTTTTTGATCTTCAATACAATGTGCTCCTCGATGTTCTTGGAGATATATTTGATGTAATGACTTTTTGCGGTGTGTTTGTTGCGATCCGATGAATTGTGAGTTTGTGATCAGATCTATCCATGAATATTATTTGAGTCTTTGTTGAACTCTTTTATGTATGATTTTTATAGTCTCATATTTCTTCTTCGAAACTTTGGGTTGGTCTAGCCAACTAAATAGATTTTTCTTGCAATGGGAAGAGGTGCTTTGTGATGGGTTCGATCTTGCGGTGCTCAATCTCGGTGCAGAAGGAGACATGACACGCATGTATCGTTGCCATTAAGGATATAAAGATGGGGTCTATTCCAACATAAATAGATTTTGTCTACATCATGTCATCGTTCTTAATGCATTACTCCATTTTTCCATGAACTTAATACACTAGATGCATACTGGATAACGGTCGATGAGTGGAGTAATAGTACTAGATGCAGGCAGGAGTCGGTCTGCTAATCTTGGACGTGATGCATATATACATGATAATTGCCTTGGATATCATCATAATTATTTGCTCTTCTGTCAATTGCCCAACAGTAATTTGTTTACCCACCGTATACTATTTTCTTGAGAAAACCCTCTAGTGAAATATACGGCCCTCGGGTCTATTTCCTATCATATTATTTCCAGATCTATTAATCGAAAAATACAAAAATACCTTGCTGTACTTTTTCTTTACTTACTTTATTTTATGTTTTTGCTAGATCTATTTATCCAATGTCATACAATTTAATCTATCTCAATACCGAGGAGGGACTGACAACCCCTCTTATGCGTTGGGTTGTAAGTTCTTGTTATTTGTGTGCAGGTACCGTTTACATAGTGTTGCTTGGTTCTTCTACTGGATTGATAACCTTCGTTTCACAACTGAGGAAAATAATTACGGTTGCTGTGCTGCATCATCCTCTCCTCTTCAGGGAAATACCAACGAGATACAAGCAATCATGACACACATCGGGGGTGGCCTCCCTAGGGGAGCCCCTCAACCAAGTTGACCCGGGGGGGCATTAAGCCCATTAAGGAGATGAGAGAGAGGTCCCGAGCGTTCCACGACCACCCCTAGGATCATCTTGGTCCCCAAGACTACGATGGCGGAGACATCAATTGCATCTCTCTCCGTAAACCCTACCCTCCACCATGTTTATAAGGGGAGGCTAGGGAGCTCTCCTTCCGATGGAATCTGAAAGAACAAACTCTCACGGTAGACATGTAAACTTATAATAATCCCTCACGCGAGGTATATATATACCCACCTTGAATAACAATAGGAAGCGGAATGTAGTGTATTACCCCTCATCGGAGGACCGAACCTGATAACTTGTGTGTGTGGGCCCCATCCTGGTACATCCGGTCGCGCTAGGCACCCTACCGAGGATACTGATGAGTTTTCGCTCTATTAGTTGACGCGCCAGACACGGACTGCGCTGGTCGGAGAACGAACCCAGGTGGTTGCACGGGACTGAAAAGGCACAAAGTTTGCTTTATTCTTGTGTTGTACATGAATGTACATGTATGCAATGACATGGATATTGTATATATGCAAGATGCATGTGACTAATGATATAAATGAATATAATTATATGAAATGTTTTTTTGGTTGTATATGTTTGTGAGTCGTTTATCTATACCTAATAATAAAGAGCTATTGCTTCTGGCGGTATGTCATCGAATTTGCTCCAATAGTTGTAAAATATTACCCACTGATGCCACCTATAAGTGATAAAAAAAATTCACACAGGGAATCCCCGCCTGGGCCGACCCCAGTAGGAACCTTCTATACCGCGCTGGGAGAAGACACGACACTTGTTTGGGCCAACCCATGTTTAGAGACCTGTTTTTTAATTTTGTTTTTTATTTTTCATTTTCCTTTTTTGTCTTTGTTTTTTCTACTTTAAATAATTCATGATTTAAAAAATCCAAAAAAATAATAAAATAAGAATTTTGAAATAAATTTCTTAATAATTCATAAATGTTTATGGATTCACAAAAATTTCGCATATACAATAAATATTCAAAATTTTGAAAACAAATGTTCGGGAAATAAAAAAACTTTCATGATTTTTTGAAAGTTAGTGTAATAAAAATGTTAATGAAATTGAACAAAATTTCGCTAATTCAAAAAATATTCATGAATTGAAAAATATCCTAAAAGCTCAAAAACCGTTCGTGACTTACAAAATAGTTTTTTTGATTCATAAAATGTTCACTGAATTCAAAAATGATCATGGATATCAAAAAATGTTCGCTAAACCAAAAAATGTTCGTGAATTTCAAAAATTGTTCCACCAAGCAACTTCCAAAAAAATGTTCGCCGGTTCTAGAAATATTCGCCTATTGAAGAAAAATATTTAAAAAAATGTTCACAATTTTAATTATTTTTTTGAAAATAGTATAAAATGTTCATGAATTCAAAAAAATGTTCATGATTTTAGAAAATGTACGGAAATCTGTAAAAGTGTTCACGAATTTGAAAAATGTTCACGGTTTTAAAAAAATGTTCATGATTTTTCAAAAATTGTTCATAATTTCACGAAAATGATAGTGATAGTATGTATCGGTGACGCAGCCAAATATGGTCATGGCTATTGAAGATTATGATTTTTTTCTCGTTGCAATGCTTGGGCCGTTTTGCTAGTGATATGCAATGTGTGAATGTGACTACATATATGTGCTTTGTGTATGTGTGTATGGTGTAGCTAGGGCTGCATTGTTCAACAATTCGGCCATCTCTACATAGCCATCATCGATCGGCTAGCCGGTCTGCGATGACACTCGTTAATAGCGGCAATCATCAAGGGAGAGCACTCCCTCATTTAGCTATTTCATTGTTCATCCCTGAGTAAATTGCAAAAAAAACATCACAATTGGGGACCCTAATTCAAAAAACCGTCACCATTCGTTTTGTTTTTCAAAAAACCACCAACATTACGGTGACAGTTTTTAAAAAACACTGATCGATTGATTATACTTGTTTAAGTGAAAACCTGACATCCATGCCCCATTGTCAGATGCCACATGGCCCAGGTTGAGACGGCGACCGTCACGCAAATACTAACAGTGTTAACGTGTTCGAGTTGACCAGTCAAAATCCCGTCTTGTGCCGCAGCGCATCCACGCCCGCATGCTAGTCGCTAGTCCATCGCCGCCGCCCGCCCCCCGCAGCGCCGCTGCCCGTCCATCGCCGCCGCCTTCCTTCCCCTATGGCGCGCCGCCACCACCTACTCCTGGCTGTCCGCCCTTCCACGGAGGCGCCTCGCTGAACGGCCCTGCTCGGCCCCGGCGATGCCGATGCCGTCGCTGCAGTGCCCTTTCACACGTGAGCTCCGGCTCCTCCGTAGCCTCTCTTCGCCGTGGCCGGCTCGCCTCTCGCGGGAAGCCGACGACCCCGGTCAGCCCTGCTACGGCCGCGGGTCGCCTGGCCTTGCCTCACTGCCGGCGACAGGGAGCGTCCTCGGCCTACGAAAGACGTCGCGGCGGAGCCGCACCTCGGCAGGCCCGCTCGGCTACGGCACGCTGTGGTGTGCGACTGCTTCAAGGAGGTCGGGACCATCGTGCACCAGGAGGTGGTCGGCACAGTGGCGCAGGTGGCATGGATACCGAATGGCTGATGGCGAAAGTGAAGATGGTGAGCTCGAAGGGAAGGCTTTGGCCTAAAATTGACGTGGTGTTAGCTCGAGGGGAGTGAGATGATGTCAGAGACGGGATTAATTTGAAGCGGAGATCACTATGGCGGCCCAATTGAGCTCATCTCTGAGGCGGGAGCTCACGGCCGGAGCCGGAGAAGAAGAGCTCGAGATGGGGAAATGACGTTGGGGGAGAAGGGCAAGGGCGGCGCTCAAGGGCGTGCTCACGCCGACGGCAGGGGCGGACCCTGCACAAGGGGGCGTTGGCCGCGGGCTGAGCAACGCTGCCATCAGCAAGCTCTCAAGCTGCTCGACGGAATGCCAGAGAAGGGATGGAGAGAGAGGGGAGATGCTGACGAGTGGGCCTATATCAACTTAACAGTCCATGTGACGATGTTGACTTTCCTTGCCACGTCATCACTTACATATGGGACCCAGTTGTCAGGTTTTGCATCAAATACCTCTAATCCATCCATCAGTGTTTTTTGAAAACTGTCACCACAATGTTGGTGGTTTTTTGAAAAAAAAATCGAATGATGACGGTTTTTTGAATTAGGGTCCCAAATTGTGATGATTTTTTGCAATTTACTCTTCATCCCTCTTTCCACATCCCCGGAGTCCCCCAACTCTCCTAACCTATTTTGTTTCTACGGCTCTCACTAGGTGGGGCTTATTGTTTCCAAGGAGGATAACCCCTTAGCGTCCATATCGATTGGTTCATATAAGTTATACTCCCTCCGTTCCTAAATATTTGTCTTTTTAAAGATTTTAATAAGTGACTACATACGAAGCAAAATGAATGAATCTATACTCTAAAATGTGTCTATATACATTCGTATGTGGTAGTCCATTTAAAATCTTTAGAAAGACAAATATTTAGGAACGGAGGGAGTATATTACTACTATTTATTATCGAAAGTAATGTCAAACATTGACAATAGGGCCATCAATGTAGAATCAGTCTCACGCCACCATCTCAATAATCCTAGCACAAACCTTATAATGGTGGACCATAATCCATGAGTTGAGAGATATGTGACCTAATGAATGGAGCAAGTCTCAAAAGACAACACCTCTAGGAATGAATCTCGATGTCAACTCGTAATACCACCATCCACCTCTATCTCAGTGCGCCGCTGCGCCAGATTTACGTGACCAAGGCAAGCACATGCACAAGTTGTTCATCTACGACCGGATGAAGCCTGTTGACCACCACCCGTTCAAAAGCACCAAGGATCTAACCTATAGAGGGCATCAACGAACCGCTGGTGGCACGGCGGGCACGCTTACTAGGTCGGCTACAATGCTGATGGGATAAAGAAGATATCAAGGTGTAGGAGAGCAAGAAGGAGTTTAAACAGAAGTAAACATCTACTTGATGATGTTATATATATTTGGAATTTGGATTAACTGTGAGATCACTAGTCTGTCTTCCATATATTGTCTACCTGAACTGTCGCATGAAAACTGTATTAATATTATACAAAGTTGCATGTATTGCATATGGGTAAACTAAAGTGGACTTGATCCGATTCAGACTTGCAATTAATCTTCCAAGGAACTTGTGACTCTCTTTCTGAAGCATAGATATGGTTTGCCATCAAACTGCTGCCGCCGAGCCTGTGGTGACAGCTGCCGCCATGCAAGGGGAGGCAAAGATTAACATCAACAGAAAAGATGGTGACGACTCAAAATACATGAAGATAATATTTACTTGGGATAAGGCCTAGTAGCGCAGTTCTGCGACGAACAGTCATCAATCTAACAAAGGACTCCGTGAGTTTCATTGCTTCAGTCACCGTATTCATCACAATCTGCACGGCGACCATGCAAAAATGTCAGTACGACAGCAAAGAAAGTAGAGGAAATCGGCCAAACGAACAGAAGTTCACCCTACCCCGTCCGGGTCTTGTGGCGGAGCCGTCTTGAATTCACGTCTCAGATTGTCTGTTTTCCTCATGTACTCCAACCAAGGTCTATTGAAAACAGAATCTGGACCGCAGTCCAGTGAACTAGCTTCATCATCACCAATATTTGCAAGGGTGTCTTGGGCCATGAAGTAGCTCATTGCTGCCACACCTTGAAGAGCACCAAGAAAGGTAACAATAGTTTCCTCAGTGACCTTATCATTGTACGCATCCTCGGCTGTACTGACAAAGTTGCGCACATACACCCCAAGAGCCTATATGGTATGTTTTAGTACCGAGTGAGTTCAATCAACTAGTTAGTGCTCCATAGTGTATATACCACATCAATTTTTCATGGAATACAAAAACAGTACTATTGTGTTACCATCTTTTCTCCCTTTCTTGGAGTCATCAGTGTGGTGAGACGTGCATCTTCAGAAATTATGCCTGGCTTACCCTGTAATCATATCAGAGAGAAAAGTAGAAGATATTGTCATCGTGTTTAGCAGAGAATTTGTGTTAGAAATCAATGCGAGTACGCAGCTGGTGTTGATACCAGAAACAATTAGTTTACCATGACAATAGAAGCCAGCCTCACAGAATTTTTAGCGATCCTGCAAATATAACCTCGAAATATTGTTGCTAACCCCATGTGCTGCTCACCGCAAAAAAAGAAAAGAAAGGTCAGGCCATTTCGACACTAGACGAAGAGTATGTATTATCAGGCTGCTTAGGTACTATATATACTACGTTTTGTTGCTAGTATGTACATTTAAAAATATATATTTTCCTATCTACAATTATGAAGGTATTTCAAAATATTCCTCAAACTATGGGCTCACAATTTTTTTCATGTAGTTTGCTTCAAAGTTACATAAAAAATGGTCCTGAAAATACTTTAAATGATAAAATACTATATATATACTACCTGACGTGGGTTTAGAGACATGCGGTAGTAGGATTATTTTTCCTATATATGACTCGAAACAATTTTTGTACAGAACTCACTTCACGGTATCTGGTCGTTTCTAACAAAGTGTATTAGAAATTGCTAATAAGGTATAACCGACTCGTCCAACTAGTATATGCGGTGTGGGAGTACATACTCATATATATAAATGATTATATACTGTTAGGGACAAGGGTTACCAATGTGCCGGCATTAGAAAACTTCCTGAAGTACTCCTCAATTCTGTCTCCTTCTTCACGGAACTCCTTTTAGAAGAAAAAAGGGACTTCAGATATAAGACTATATGACCAAGACGCTAAGCAAGATATTTTATTAATTATAAAGTAAAGTACTGTATATTTAATAATTTCAGTCCATTATTTCTGGAATCCTTCAATGTTCGGTCTTACTCCCTCCGTTCCAAAATAGATGACCCAACTTTGTACTAACTTCAATACAAAGTTGGGTCATCTATTTTAGAACGGAGGGAGTACTTTGTTTTATCTACTAGTAAGTACATCTCATATGTTGTCTAGTACAGTTGTGAACTTCAGCTTAAGCTTGCAAATATAATGCCCTCGAATTTTCCATTGAGGGAGAGAATGATTCAACGGGAAATAAATAATGACAAACAAATATGAAAAAATAGGATGAACCAAGAAAAAAAATACTTACTGTTGCCCCTGCTGAAAATACTTCGATATATCTGGAATAATTTTTTAAACAGCCAGACGGAATTGAAACAATAGTAGCAATAGGATTTTTTTTAACAAATTTATTTGGTTTGGACTTAGGGATCATGCATATTGTTTCTGTAGAATTAATTGTGTCGGGGAACATTTGTCTCTGAACAGCCAATACCCAATGGGATGATGACACAACGAGTACATTAATATTTAGATGCATCAATGGATGACTAGAAAAGGCTTAAAATTCTGATATTGGAACCCATACGTAAAAAAGAGAGTATATTCAGTTGATCACAACGGGAAAATATATGTGGAGTACCAAGCTTTAGGTGCTACCATGATACAAGCTCCTGATCACAACATCAATCTGGAGTGAAAAGTTCAAACAAATCCACCCCCGTAGGCAACAACTCCGACAGGGGTTAAATTGTGTGTCGTTGGGAGATCAAGTACTTAGTTAAAAAGCAGAGGAAGATCAGGTCAAGTGTCTCACATAATCCTTCTCCGCTCGACCCCGGGGGTTGATTTTGATCGTCATGGCGTGACCATCGCCGGCGCCGGCCTGGCTGCAGACGATCGCGTGGCCGACGGGCTTCCGGTTGTTACGCCCATGTGCCGGCGGCAGGGCGCTGCTGCGATGCCGACGGCTGGTCGGGAGGAGGCCGGAGGACGAAGCGGGAGCGTGGAGGCAAAGGAAACACGGCCGGACGGCGGAGGAAGACATGGTGGCCACGCAGCGAAGAGATCGATGCAGGGTTTCGCCGTTCCTTTTCTTGGACCTACTAAGGGGAGTATTTATAGTTACTAGTTGTGCATACGCGGGCGGCACGTTAGATCACAAAAACAGATCGTGCGTCTCCCATCGTCCCATGATTCTCCATCTCTCTCGTTCTACTTGCATCTATCTTATCATTCGACTCGCCACGCCACATGTCCCCCGCGTGGCCTGTTAGAGATATAATATTTGAGAGTTAGAAATAAATATATATATTAGAGATAAAAATAGGTTTAAACAATTTGCCTTGTACTCCAAGCCAATCCGTCTCTCATCTACTCTATATAATCCCTCATGAGGATCAACACAATAGAACACAGTTTTGCAATAAAAAAAAAACACAATAGAACAAAAATATTCAACCATCCTATTTAGATACATTATAACTGAGCATTTTTCCTGCCCTCTCAGGCCATTAGCGTTTTCAACCGTCAGATCATCCGTTTGATGCATTTTTGGCCATTGGATTTTCTCTTAATCCCGCTTTGGCTGGCTACGTTGGCTACAATTGAGAGGTTTCCTTGCTGGGCCGCTATTCTGGTGACAATTTTGGGTGTCCGGTATAAAATTGGGCCTAATGGGCTTCTACGAGTTTTCGCTTGTGCATCCTTGAAAAAAAAATACACCACCGTCCTTTCTTCTCCATCGTGTGGCGGCTGACGAGACCTAGGTGACGCCGCCGCCACCATGTTCTCCGTCTCGCAGCTCCTCTCGCCGTCGTCTTTCCGCGCTAGATTCATTTCGGTACCGATCTAACTCCACTGCGAATCTTCGATTCTCCTGCGACCCTTGACTGCATCTTCTTCAACCTCGACTCCCTGCAAACCTCCCAGCGACGTCGTCTCGCCGCCCTCGGCCTCACCATCATCTGATGCAGGGGAGTGATACCGCCACCTCCATCTCCCCTTTCGTTGCCTCTAAACCAAACTGAGAAGAAACTCTTCTCTTCCCCTCTCGCAGGGCATCCTCTCTTACCCTCCCGTGGCTCCTCGTCCTTCTCCCATGGCCACCAAATTCTGCAAGGATTTTTTATTCATCTTGTTCTTTGTCACCAGATCGCCAGCAAGGTCATAGTCCGTGATTTGTTCGTCTCGCACTAGAGGTGGGATTGATGTTTCATCGCGGATTGCACAAATAAGTGTCGCATCTTGACTCAGATTGGTTTGGATTTGTGCAGATGGTGGAGGTGGAGGAGAAGTAGTCTGAGCGAGGGCTCGAGGAGGTGGAGGAAGAGATGGTGGCTGGCACCGCTCCTTCGGCCATGAAAATGTGGGCACTCCGGTTCATGCATATCGACTCACTCGTGGGGTCGGTGAGTCACTATTGCCCAAGATCAAGCGGTGGATTGTGCTCACGAGCAAAAGCAGTCACATCATCATCTTCAGGGCTAAGATCGACGTGCTCCTGCCCTTTAGGCCCTTTGCCATCACGCTCTACTACCTCTCCAAAAACCACAATAATCACACTTATAAATTAATTTTCAGTATTGATCAGAATTGTACAGTATTACTTGCCCTTTTATGTTTAATTATTTTTCCTATTTAGTGTTACTTTTGAATAGACGGCCACAGCAACGTGCGCTATCATGATCTAGTAATTTCTACATGATCGTGCAACAACTATGCAACCAGAAGACTGGGAGCTGCGAACGATGACCACCGGTGCTGCAAAACGGGGCAACTGCAGAAGACTGGGAGCGTAGCGCTATGTGGCACCGGCAGACGAGTTGATGTGCTACAACCGGCATAACACAGAGTTACAACCCGCGACAGTTTTTGCTAGGACCGACAAGAGTTTTAGCTGCAACCGGCGACGGCGAAGGATTTTTTTGCTAGAACCTTCATTTTCTTCTGCTGGGACCAGCAAGTTTTTTTGTTGCATTGGAGATGGTGGAAGCTGCAATTTGAGAGATGGCGGAAATTTTGGCCACGGGAAATGCTGGGACCAGCTACGGGGAAATGCTACAAGCAACACCAAAAAAGCTTCAGCCGGGGAATGGTGGAAGCTGGGGCTGGCCACTGTGTTGCAACCGACAGGGGCGGTACTAAGACTAGTGATGCTGGGAGCTACAATGGGTCTGCGGCGACATCAAGGATGCTGCAACCGGCACGAGCTGGTGCTGCTGACGACATTTCCTTGTGCTGGAATATCGGCGACGGCATGCTAGAACCAGCACAACCGCCTGCTACAACGGCGCGACCGAGGTGCTGCAACTTGCGGGTCGATTTGCTGGAACCGTTGGCACAATTTTCTGCATAGGGCGGAACCACACGGGGGGTACCAGCGCTGCAATCTTAGAGCCAGCAAGCGGCGACGGCAAGCCGCGCCCTGAGAGGCTAAAGGGGGCAATGAGGCACTACCAAAGCTGTCACGTGAGAAAAAGAAAGGGACTCGTGCGAGGGCCCATCGACTTAATCGAGTGGTCATGGAGGCGTCTATCGCGCAGCTGCGTGGGCGACCGACCGAAATTTGGATCGGTCGTCCCGTGCTTAGTGCTGGCCATTTTAATGAAGAGATGGATCACCAATACCGATAGGGACGTTTGGTACCCCCGGGCCGGCCCTGCGATTGGAATGTGAGTATGTACTCCCTCTGTAAAGAAGTATAAAAGCATTTAGATCATTAACAGTGATATGAGTCCCGAGTCCGAATCATCTAAGGCCAACTCTATCCGATCCCCTATCTAGCGTTAGAGGAGTAAAATTTCGGTTTTACTCCTCTAACCGGCACCTAGCCGATCCCCTAAACCAAACAGAGGAGAATAATTTTTACTCCGCCTCCTATTTGGCGCCTAAATATACTCGACCGCTACCGCTTGGAGGAAAAAAATCCGCCTCTCTCACAGCTCCTCCCCCCCCCCACTGCCTCTTCACCGGCGCACCTCCCAGCGACCGTCCGCCGGCCCCGCCGCTACCTTGTTGCCTCCCTCGGCCCTTGCCACCCTTCTGCCTGACCCGGAGCCCGTTCGTGGCCGTTGCCATAACCGATTCGTTGGATTGCTCTCAGATATTCTTCCTCTTTGGTGGCCATCGCATCTGACCTTTGCTTGTGCACCATTACAGGGCATTCCCATGCGTCGCTGCCCGCTGGTTTGTCCTAAACAAGGCCAACCGGCCGATTGACCACCACCGCACCACAAGTGTTCGACGCTTTGCCTAGATGAGTTTTTTGACTTTTTTCCCTCCGTTTCGATTTGTTTTGTACACTCGAATTGAACCGAGTCATTTGAATTAAAGATGAATAGGTTGAGGGAGATGGTCTTTGATGACTAATCTTCAGCAAAAAAGAAAGAAGACGATGAAGACTTTGAAACTGTTCTTGGCTTGATTTTCAATGATGATATTCGGCGACCGAGGAGAGGACTGCCGTTTGGCTGCATACAACTCAACCGTGATAGAGCGGAGGGCCGTGCCTAGATCATGAGAGACTACTTTTGATCCAAATCCAAACTATCCGGAGATGTACTTTTGTCGTGCTTTCGGATGCACACAAGTTTTTTTTATCACCATTGTCGTTGAGAAGTATGAGATTAGTTCAAGCTTAAAAGGAATGCATGCGGAGAAATAAGTGCAAGCCCTCTGATGAAGTGCACTGCAACTGTTCGAGTTTTGGCATATGGGTGTTCGGCGATGCAATTGACTGACTATGTCCACATTGGTGAAGACACAATCTTGGAGAGCAATGATCGATGCTTTTGGACTGGAGTACTTGAGGGCACCCAACGAGGAAGACGCGGCTAATGACAGAGAGTGAAGCAAGAGGATGGCCAGGGAGGCTTGGATCACTTGACTATATGCACTGGATCTGAAAGAATTGTCCTGCAGAGTGGAAGGGTTAGTACAAAGATCACTACAACAATCCAACAATCATTCTTGAGGCAGTTGCAGCGAAGGATCTTTGGATGTGACATACATTCTTTGGTTTGCCTGACTCTACAATGACCTGAATGTGTTGCTGAGATCACCACTGATTGTTAAGCTTATTATAGGAGATGCTCCTACTTGCAACTATTCAGTCAATGGGCACAACTACTCGATGGGTTACTACCTTGCGGATGGCATCCATCCCCCATATGGGCCACATCTAACATTCTTAAGAAGTTGCTCCCCACTTCTACCTATTCTTTCATCATGCACACTGTCCATATCAGCGTTATGCCACATCATCAATCAGTTGCGTTTTATTTATACAGACTTGGGAGTACCAACCGAAGCCCAATAGTCTCGGCTCACCAACAGACGTGAAAACACGAGTCATACTATTTCAGGAAGAAGAAGCGCAACCGTCTCTTCCCATGCCATGCTTTCCGTTTCCATCTCCGACTACTCACAATGTGAGTAACATAGGTAGTAACATCACACATATCTAGATAAAATAGATGATGTGGCAAGTAATAAATGAAGAAAGAGTGGAAAGTGGTAACATAGCTAGTTACTAGTAGTAGTAGTAACATCACACATATCAAGGCAAGATGTGTCTATAGCCTAATAAATGAAGTGCTCCATGTTACCACACATATGTTACTCCCCACTATAGAGGTAGTAACATAGACTAGTAACATGTCGATGTTACTACTCTATGTTACTACCCATCGTGGCTAGTCTAATGCATCGGTTTTTCTTCTGTCCTGTGTTACCAGCATCTATCTATATATCCTCGCCTCTCCCCAGTCCCGACCAATGCTTCTCCTCAAGTACGTCTACTCCCTTCCCAGTTCCCACCCATACATCTCTCAGCTTCTTCCCCGGCGCTCTCCACCCCCTCTACTTCCCCTCTTAACAGGAATGCCTAGATATATACAGCGCTAACATACAGCGATGCACCTCCTCCAGATCCGGGAGGTGATGGGAAGGAAACATTAATTCAAGGCGCCTTGACAAGAGAGGGCACTACAAGTCACGAGAAGAATATCCACCCACGACCCCTCGCCGTCGAGCTCGGCCACAAGAAGCTCGATGTACACGGGGAGATTGACCACAAAACCTATGTTGGTAATGATTATCCCATCCTCAAATCCGAAATTTATGCAGTTTCCTATTTTCATGCGCATGCCAACAAAAAAGGGATCGGTGTTTGATTCTCATGTACCAGATTCCGATTGTTTGCTTCAAAGTGGATTGGATGTACCAGAGGAAGCAGTTGGTTTTTCCCGTCCATACCTAATTGACTGCAATTTCGAATTGATTTTTGCTTTGGAAGAATTCAAAACTGCAGGACGCACGTTCATCTTCCCCAACCTGCACGGTGAATGATGATATATCTTTTTTATGATGATACATGAGCCAGTACCATCGCTCATCTTGATAACTGTACTTCCATGGAATTGTACTCCTCTTTATGTTGTTTGCAGGCTAGCCATTGTTACAAATCCAGACATGATAACTACACTTTTATCGATCTGTACTTATCTGCATGTTGTTTCAGGCAAGTCATTGTTACAGATCCATCAAAAATTAAATTACTACCATTTTTGTTCTACACGTGTTCCTTATGTAGTAATGGCTATTGATTGTACGTGGCTTGGGCAAAATTTTGATTTCCTAATTGCTCGATCGTATGAATGTTTATGGCACATATAGATCTTTGTACACAAGCGAAGCTGCAGATATGATCGATGGAAGTATGAGGTATGTTCTCCACATTTGCAAATATAGATAAGTTCTATCGCATAGCTGGAGCGCTGCCTTTTCTTATTTACAATATGTATACCGTTGTATCATGACTTTTTTTTTGCGAATTCGTTGTATCATGACTTGTGGTTGCATGTCCATCGAACATTTGGTGCATTTACCTACGATTAGTAATGATATTAGGTATTTCTAAATTAATCTCAAATATATACCGCTGCAGGCTATGCTTTATGATCCAAAATGGGAGTTTTGACAGAAACTGATATTTTCCAAACACACTTGTGGAAAGTTCAATATTTAACGCATGTTTTCTTAGATGTGTTTTCAACCAACCAATGTATCCCCGAACAGACTCTATTCTGAAAACTACTGCACTTTCCCATGAAAAAATAACAATTGTACCTGAAGGACGATAATGGATGTAGGCTCGATCCAATAGATGTGATTTCCTGTTCACTTTTGTAAAATATCTTCAGAATTGTACAGTCACTAATCTTATCAATCTTTTGATCTACATAGCGGCTATGATTGTGAGCATGTTTAATCCCAGTCTGCTATTTATTAGGTCACCATTCATTGGTCCATGTCTTGCTAATCGATTTAGACAAAATCCACTTTTGCTTGAATTTATATTGTGAGAAGCTATGAAGCCAAACAAGTTGTTGTTCTTAATCAATGGGAATTGAAAAGAAACTCCCATAATTCAAAGGGCAAAAGCATAGAATAAGTCTATCTTAGTATCAAGGGATTGTTCCATGCTTTGATACTTTGATACACTACTTTAATGCAATTCACAGAAATCCCGTTGACTATCAAGAATTGGTCATACAATAGGATAGAATGTTGATATCTATACTCTAGCCATACATCCACAAGACCCAGTCTACTACTTGTGGAGAAACTGTTATCTTTGTTGTTACATTGTTCACTTGGAATTTATAGTGCTTATTTGTGGTTCTATTAAGTTTTTTATGCTACTTTTAATGCCAACAAAGAGATCCCGCAGCAACACGCGGGGTATCATCTAGTTAGTCTAAACAACTCCACGTCCAAAAGATAACAAAAACATTCACTTTGCCCAATGTCAAGAAACGGCTAGGAAAGATGTGAAGATAGCCTTCGGTGTGCTTCAGAAGCTCTTTGCAATTGTTTGTGGCCCCACCAAGTACTGGAGCTTCAAGGTTCTATGGCAGATCACGACTTGTTGCACCTAACAGCATCTCTAGTTGATCTCTTGTCCTAAAAGTCCAAAATGTGACCCTTATTTAAGAAAAAAATATATAATTTTTACAGTTTAATATTTTCTACATCTAGTTGATTCCCTGCAACTTAATCCCCCCAAAGAATTGAACACAACTCTTTGTACACAAACTCACTTCAAACGCAAATTTAAACTAGTTCATTGAATAATTCAACAACATAGCACATTAACATCATAATATATATAGCATGATTAAACAACCCATTGACACTACATCGATATCGAACTAGGTTAATGATCGATATAAAACATAACTAAAACTACACAGTACATAGGTCTACTTGTCATCGCCCTTAACGTAATCCGAGAAGTCTTAGTCAAAGGAGGTAACGGGCCTCATTGAGGTTGGGGCTGTCCGACTGCACGACACATCTCGTCCTTGTCCTCCTACTCATCGCTGAGCTCATTGAACATCTTCTTGGCTTGGAGACAGTCAAGCGGTTGACTGTGCGCTCGTCCGCCACTGACTCGAAGAAGGCTTGGTTCTCGGCTAGGAGGTTTGAGTCCTCCTCGATGAGCTTGGCCAGCAAGTCGGCATCAGTGCGCTTGGTCGTGCATTGCGCCTCGACATTCCGATGCTCCTTCTCCTCGGCCCGGTAGACGATACGAATGGTTGGAGGGGCGTGATCGGCCACAACCGCCACATTGGCGGGGAGGATAATTAATTTTCGCTCGCGGCCCGAAGAAGTGACACACGACGGCGGTGTAAGCGCATGATGCCTCCTCTAGGGTGGTAAATGTGCCTAGCCACACACGGCTCGTGAAGGCGTCGCGGATCTCCGCCGCAAACCTGCCCCACGGCCGGCAACAGACATCGTGGTACTTGGACGATAATGACAGTGCTGATGGCTGCGAAAATGGCGACAAAGCTCAGGGAAACGGCACAGGGGATCGAAGCTATGGTGGCAAACAAACAACACCTAGGGCGGCGACGTAGTCGGGGGAGATGGTTCGGGGACGGCTCGGGAAGGTGGTGGTGGGGTAAAGAGGGTGGTCGGGTCAGCGTGCGGAGCGGTGGCAATGTCGGAGAGGCGGCACGAGATCTACTGGAGGCGATGCGAGGTTCGGGAGGGGACGGAGCTCGACCGGCGGCCGCAACCTTGAGCTCAAGGAAGGCGGTGACGACCTGATTTGGCAGCAGGAGAAGCTTAAATTGGGAGCGACGACTGCGAAAATGGGTTTGCGGTGGGATGGGCTAGGTTTCGGGGCGGCAGCCCTGGGCTTTTAGCTGGCCTGAGAATGCCCTCTCTTAGAGTAAAAATAGGTTAGAGAGCAAACTTTTAAAGGATACAAACCTATATTTGTTCTTTAAGAACTACACATTTGAGTGATCCGCTAGATATCACTTAATCCCTCAAACCGAAAATTTCTCTCTTAAATAACTTTTGAGAGATCTACTAGAGATGATCTAATAGATTTGATGGTAGTTAATTTCAAAGAGTTCAGTACTCCCTCCAATCCATATTATACTTGTCGCAACTTTAGTACAAATTTGTACTAAAGCTGCGACAAGTAATATGGACCGGAGGCAGTAGTTTAGTTTTTTCATATAGAGCACCGTTCCGGTCATAGACTTTTCCAGCCATGTCAACGTGAAGTCTCGCAGATATTTGTACAGATCAAACCTAGTCTGACACAAAACTGTTGGTTGAAACAACCCTCCGAAGAAAAACAATCCAATGGAAAATTGTCCTTGGTGCCCCTAAAGTTGATTTTTTTTTAGTCGTCCTAAAATTGATGGTTAGATTTCTGAGTTAGACTGCTATTCCTCAACCAGCAGTATAAGGTACCATAAAAAAAACATCAAACCTGTGAGAAATTAGAGATTAAGGTGGTGACAAAAACAATTTTAAAAATCATAAAAGTACTTGCGGGAAAAAGCTGCACGAAGACATGATCTTATTATAATACTCAGGGAGACGGCACAAACTGCACGAAGACGTGATCTTAGTATATAAGAAGTGTTATCAGCAGCCGATGGCAACCGTTTTAAGATGTGAATATAGGGGTTATATACAATTTTCATGAGCAAATAGACTTTAGAGGAGCTATACCCATCTATGCAGATACCAGCGTAAAACTACCCAAGTCGATGCCATGTCTGGCGATCTAGAATGAGTAGGTGATGTGTCCAACACTGTAAAAAGGAAGAAAAAACCATTTCGATTCTCAAACTACAGCTTGAGCCAATATCCCTTCAAGTGGAAGAAGAAAGTAATGATCAGTTCCACACCTTGTACGTGTCAGATAGGACTGGTGTATAAAGCATGATCAAAGCTCAAAACTTGGTGCCAGGAACTAGCTTTCTAAGCATAATATTAACACTGCTTAGTGTTTTCCTTACGTAACATCTGAATTTTTGCACATTTGGCTAAAAGAAAGTTCCTCAGAATTTTGGGTTTTGAGTACATGTTCTTATCTGTACCTAAATGTTTTCAACTATAATGATGAAATAATCTGACATATGTGATATGTGTTCCAGAGAACTGGAACAACAGATGCACAAAAATGTCCACCAAATATAGTTTCCTACGTATCCAAAAAAAGTAGAGCATACCATACAAAAACTACGCACATCAATTATATTAAAAAAAACTGACTGGATACTAAGATAAGGTACAAAATACAAAATGTCAGAGCTCCAAAGTATCTCCCTTATTTACACTCTTTTTGATCCTATTCTGTCGGAGTTAGTATGACTAAGCTCTTCTGCAAGATGTGTTAACAGCACACTTCAGAGTTCCTTCCTACATTGATAGCCAGGTTGAAATTGCCAACAGTATGCCCATAGTTCCCAGGCCATACATCACAACAACATCAGAATTCTTGCCTTCCAGCTGTTCTAGCAGGGCCTCTGTCCATCCATGCGACCTTAATTGTGCTTCCTGGATGTTGAAATTAACAAAGTATTAGTCTCAGAATTTTATTTTATTTTGCAAAATTTACTAAAACTCACTTTCGTCTCTTCTATGTTTGATCTTCTTGCACTAGCCTCATTCTGTAGCATGACATCGTCAACTATATCATTTCCGATAGGAAGGGGGGTTTCTGCATTATGTGCAGCTAAGAAGCCTGTGTAGGCTGAATCAGTATGGATAGTCTTCATGACTGATCCAAAGAAATTTGTCACTGGGACCTGGTCAAAGCAAAATAGAAGGGGGGAAAAAGCAAAATAGTCATGGACAGCAGAGCAGCCATTAGAGATAGATATTATCTTGCCATTACCTCGTTTAAGGCACGCTTGTAAAGATCCATTCGATAATATGCAGTAGACAGCAGCATGGAAGGATCATATGAATTGAAAAGACTGGAACATAAAAGGCAAGGTTAACACAAAATTATGAAGATCGAATGCTAATGTGGAGAACCACCCAGGTACTTGTTTTTGGAAATATAAGATTGAATCTAGTTGAGTGCCATTGTACGTAATTTAGAATAGAGGAAACAGCTGATATTAATTCTTAAGTGTACACAGAAAACAGTCAGCATTGAATTTAAAGTTCACTACAATCTTATTAGCCTGCAGTTACAAGCCATGAATTTCGATTATTTTATGCAAGTTCAAAAGAAAGCACCCACATGATGCAGACCTCCCTTTCACGTCATATCACATAGAAGTTTGAAAATCAAACAAGAACATCAACTATATCTTAATATAGAAACAGTGAAGCAAATTGTACAGCACACTTAAATCATCACCTTCACCTGGCATAACACAAAGTTCAACACCCAACACAAAAAAAATAAATGGCTATTTTTTTCAGTAACTACATCACAATAAGACATAACACAAAGTTCAACACCTTGTCATGCAGATAAATTGATGAACTTTCAACCGTATACATAATCCAAGAGAATAACATGCAAAGTATTATTACCTGTTCAATGAAGCATTGCTATACATGTTCAGCTTCTCAAAGAAAGCAAGTGTATGGAAGGTAAACCTATCCACAACAGAAACACCAATCTGCCACCAGAAATGTTTAACATTAACCAGCTTCATGACAAGTAATAAGGTAATAACAAGTTTGCAATTATTATGTTCTCACGTCTGAGTCAAGATGGTGAGAGTAAGAATTTTCCCCTTTCATGCTGCTGCCAATCGCCAAAACGCCAGGTGATTGAAGCTGTATATATTAAACATATCAGGTACAGCCTTTAGACACAATTTTCAGATATAGAAAAGCCGAAAGGGTGAAGTCTACTCAAGCAGAACAGATCCTTGTCTGAATCTATAACTATGTGAACTACTCCCTCCGTCTCATAATATAAGACGTTTTCGCAAACTAATATGGCTTGCAAAAACGTCTTATATTGTGGGACGGAGAGAGTATTATTCAAATTATGAAACGCAGGTGGTTAGCATACAATTTGCACAAAAGCCTGCCATATGCAGCATTTGCCACTACTATATGCCAAACAGCTACTTCTTCCGTCCCATAATATAAGAGCGTTTTTAACACTACACCAGTGTCAAAAACGCTCTTATATTATGGGACGGGGAGTATTTCATAACAAAAAGGTAATGTACAGCGACAACTAATGTTACAAAGTGTATATGGTCATATGGAGAACAAATTCAGAAAGATGAACCTGGAATTAGTTGGGCCAAAAATAAATAGATAAATTGTGAAGAAAATGCATAGATGTACAACATGCTATAGTTTGCACACTTGCCAACAAATATATGAACGTCTGTGAACTGTACCCAAAAAGTTAAAAACATTGGACAGTTACAAAATGAAATGGATAATATGTATATCCATGATTCAGTATGTGTCAAGACGACGAACTTGTGGCAACTAGCAACAAACCTGTGAAAACAGAGTAGCAGCCTGGCAGGTATCTACCATAATCAACAACTCTTTAAATCTGAAAGGAAGACCAAGGTGAAATGGTCAGAACCAATGAAGCCAGAAATGAAGGGGCGCAAGCCAACATCCAAATGTTGATAATTAACCAAGTCAACCTATGTTTCTCCTTCATTTGCTTTACTGCATCTGCTAAATCATGGCTCTGAAGTTCTTCATTATCTTGGAACTTCAGAAATTCATCCCCACCATGCCCAGTCATGTACAAAAGAATATGGCTTCCTTCATCACTTAAGAGACGCTTTGATCTTGGTACAGCACTCTCATGTCTTCCAGTCAAAACTCGCAAAAAGTTTTCAACTGTAACCTCGTAACCTCGGTAATCAACCTGTCATTAGAAAACCAAAAGAGTAACATCAGCATACCAAGATCAGATATTACTTTTTTTAATACAAATATCAGATTGCATAGCATTATGAGTGGACAACTTGGAGAATTTTCAGCTGCCACCTTCCGTAAATGACCTAACTGGCCATATTGAACTGTGTAGAGTGCCTTAAGTATCCATCGTTTTGCAAAATTTGACCATCTTTTAGGAGGCATTGTTTCATGATATTATCAATGAGAAAATCAAGATTGTAGGTATTGCAATAAATCAATCATATGCCTATGGGCGTCTACTTGTTGAAAAAGAGGTCAAGTAGTCGTAGTGTGTCATTTACTGTGGGCATGCATGCTTAGATATCATCAACTATTTCGTAGCTTTGGTACCTCATTGGTATCAATGATACATGCACACCATGGGCTTGGGAAAATATTGCACCCTAGGGGCTATCAAACTACAATGTTATGAATTCAGCAGCAATATTTTCAGAGTAAAAGAGATTCACCTCAACATTGTCACCATAAAGATTAAGCTGGTGGTTCTCATTGTTGAACACTTGGGCAGGATAATTGTTCCGAGGATTACAAGCCATATCATCCGCCAACATAAGTATTATCCGCTCATCAGGTATTCCTAATCTCTTAACAGTCCTGGAAAAAATGCTATATTCAGTAATAAGAAATAACCTTACATAGGACATTGATATAATGGCATAACTATATTAAGTATACTACCTGTACAAAGACAGCGTGTTGGCCATATGTCTATAATTAAACCTGCATAACATTTCAATAATAAGTCAGAATTAAGTGACAACAGGGATAAGCAGCAGAACCCAACATCAACAAGACAACATAAAAGCATAAGCCACATATTCAAATGTTATAGGCAGATGGGAACTAAACATACATCTCAAAGGCAGAACTTCTAAAACATTGGCTGGTATTAACACAACTACAATTGTGCATATGCGCCTTCTTGCATTCTTCTTCTGCGTATTCGAGGAAAAACTACAATTGTGCATGTGTTCATACCAAAATGTCTGTCGAAAGACACTTGTGCTCGCTGGACTTACATCATTACAGTCTAGACATTTTAAGTCATCATCATTATTATTACACACCCACAGAGAGAACGAATAAACTCTGTTCAATAATTAGTTGTAAAACCACTGAGATCTCCGGTCATACTGATAATCAATGACGGAGCCACCTCCTGGCGACCCTGGGCGGCTTGCCCAGGTTCATCCTGGAACCTTTGTTCAATCTATAGCAGGGCAGGAGAATTCGATAGGGAGCTTCATTGGCAAATGTTCATCAGCACGGCTCCACCACTGATGACAATATTAAACTATACGCAATCAGAAGAATAAAGCACTACAGATGGATCTCAGCCAATGAGAAAAATCAAATCGCTCCGTACAGTGACATCGATATAATACTTAGCAAACAGGGATGCATAAACTCATGAATACACAGGCGAATGCAATCTACACCAATTGGATCCAGATCCTTGTATGAACCGCGCGCACTTGTCAGCACTTGCAGCAACGCCCTTGTTTCTCTAGACCTCTCACTGCTACATTTGGCACACTGAACCTGAACCCACTACAGTTGCATTGATCCACGACAAACGGACGCACAGCTAGGAAGCAACGAACGGCGTGGTGTCGGTATGACGCAGACAATGATAGAGGGGGTCTCACCAGAAGCGGGATGTGCAGACGAGCACGGCCCAGTTGTTGTTGTGCACAGCCGCGGGAGACGACGCCGCCGGGGGCGCGGCGGAGGAGAAGGTGAGGAGCACGAGCAGCGGTAGCGTCTTGAGGAGGAAGAAGAGAACGGGCCGTGAGGGCCCGGGGACCCATCTGGCGAACGCCATTCTCGCCGCCGGAGCAGCGCGCGGGATCAGGAGCTGCCCTGAGCTGACGGCCGGAGGTGGGGCGGAGCAGAGGTGGCGGGGGCGTCGGCGTCGGCGTCGGGTGGGGAAGAGGCGGTAGGTGTCGGTGGTGCCGTAGAGGTCGCGGGGCGGCACGGTGCTACCGGCGGCGACGCGACGCAGGCTACCCGATGCCGGGATCCATGGGGCGGTGGCGGCGGCAGATCCGCTAACGTGGTGAAGCAAAGTCACTCGGCCACAGTTCCCTGACTTTGTTTCACAACCGTTAGATCAGAAATGAAAGGAGGAGATTGCCTGTGGCATTAAATCTGAGTCCGAAGGTGTGGGCGAATCCGTACTCCCGTCGTGTGGAGTAACGCCGTTTGTTACCCTGTACCCATTTTCGGTGGTTGTATAGAAAAATCGAGTTAGGCTGAGTGGAGACTGCTTGAGGAAATACATCATAAAATATGATGTTTGCGTGTTGTTTGGTCGCCTGCATATATTGTCTCTGTATCGTGAAAGATATTTTTACCTGATATTTGGTTGCTCGCATGCATTGTCAGGGACTAGCGCATGTGCCCATGCGTTGCAACGGGAGAAAAATTAGTATGCATTTCAAGTTAGTGAGAATTATATGTGCAAGCAAAACCCTGAGGAACATTTAGCTTCTCGGTTTCGCCGGGTGTGAAGTAATCAATCCGCTATTTTTTCATTCATTGATGGAGGGCATTTAAGAGTTTTGTTACATCAACGTATCCCAGAGAAGGCCCATGAATTATTGAATCTACTTTTCTTTTTAATTGAGGAGATTTTAAAGTATGAAGTTTCTGAATATTTGTAGGGAACATGCACCCCTTTTCAATCCTAACCAGTTTTTGAGAATTATGTACACTTTCAAAAAAACGTGAACAAAAATTGAAACATGAACATCTTTTAAAATTCACAATTTTTTTTAAAACATCAATTTTTTTTATACAAACATGAACATTATTTGAACTTGTAAACATTTTTTTAGATCGGGAACATATGTTGAAAATTCATAACATTTTTTGACAATGTATATCTTTTAACATTATTTTGAATTGTGAAAATTTTACTAAAACAAGAATATTTTTCAAATATGAAGCATTCTAAAATTGTTATTTTCTTTTTATAAATCTCGAACAATTTTGAAAAACAAAAAAAATTCAAAACAATGGGAAACTTTTTTCAAGTTCCGAATATTTTTTAAATAGCAACAAATTTTGGAATTCTAAACATTTTCTATAATTTGATTTTTGAAATTCTAAATGCTTTTCGAGAATTTTGAATTTATGAAATAAATTCTATAAGAAAAATAAACTTGGAAGTGACAAAAGAGATAGGGAAGGAGAATAAAAAGAGAAATAAAACACAGAAACAAAGAAAAATGGGCCAACCCATTAATGGTTGCCCTGTGCGAAGCTTCGACTATTTGTCGCCTTGCGCGGAAAATAGAATTTTTCACGGCCGCGTGGGCAAAAAAATAAGTGGGCTGGCTTCGCTGGGCCACAGTGCATGGCCCATGTACGATATTCTGGAAAGCCTTTTTTTAGCAGACGAACGCATAAGAATTTAGTACCATCTCGGATAGAAAGAAAATCTTTTCTTGGTGAACGGATGAAAAAATTGGCGAAACACACCTTGATTTATTAGTAGGTATAGATAGATATAGATGTATAGATATAGATAGATTTTTTCTGGCCTGATGATGTACACCATTTCCTATAGATACTACTCAATGAGGGGTTGAGGACTTCACGGCTTGGCACTTTGATGGCGGAGGAAATCATTCAGTCAAGAGTGCACATAAGCTTCAAGTACAAATCGAGAAAGGGTCAAAAAATGGAACCTCTTGATGGAGGTAACGAAGGAAATGTGCCCTAAAGACAATAATAAAGTTGTTATTTACATTTCCTTATATCATGATAAATGTTTATTATTCATGCTAGAATTGTATTAACCGAAAACTTAGTACATGTGTGAATACATAGACAAACAGAGTGTACCTAGTATGCCTCTACTTGACTAGCTCATTTATCAAAGATTGTTATGTTTACTAGCTATAGACATGTGTTGTCATTTGATGAACGGGGTCACATCATTTGAGAATGATGTGATGGACAAGACCCATCCGTTAGCTTAGCACTATGATCGTTTAGTTTGTTGCTATTGCTTTCATCATGACTTGTACATGTTCCTCTGACTATGAGATTATGCAACTCCCGAATACTGGAGGAACACTTAGTGTGCTATCGAACGTCACAACATAACTGGGTGATTATAAAGATGCTCTACAGGTGTCTCCGATGGTGTTTGTTGAGTTGGCATAGATCGAGATTAGGATTTGTCACTCCGATTGTCGGAGAGGTATCTCTGGGCCCTCTCGGTAATGCACATCACTATAAGCCTTGCAAGCAATCTGAGTAATGAGTTAGTTGCAGGATGATGCATTACGGAACGAGTAAAGAGACTTGCCGGTAACGAGATTGAACTAGGTATGGTGATACCGACGATCGAATCTCAGGCAAGTAACATACCGATGACAAAGGGAACAACGTATGTTGTTGTGTGGTTTGACCGATAACGATCTTCATAGAATATGTAGGAGCCAATATGAGCATCCAGGTTCCGCTATTGGTTTTTGACCGGAGAGGTGTCTCGGTCATGTCTACATAGTTCTCGAACCCGTAGGCTCCGCACGCTTAACGTTCGATGACGATCGGTATTATGAGTTTATGTGTTTTGATGAACCGAAGGTAGTTCAGAGTCCCGGATGAGATCACGGACATGATGAGGAGTCTCAAAATGGTCGAGACATAAAGGTTGATATATTGGAAGGTTATATTCGGACACCGGGATGGTTCCGAAGTGTATCGGGTATTTTCCGGAGTACCGGGGGGTTACCGGAACCCCAGGGGGGTTAATGGGCCTTCATGGGCCCTCGTGGAAGAGAGAAGGCAGCAGTTAGGGAGGCGCCCCCTGCCAAGCCTAAACCGAATTGGACTAGGGGTTGGGGGCGCGGCCCCCTTTTCCTTTCTCTCCTCCTCCTCTTTCCCCCTTCTCCTTGTGGAAGTAGGAAAGGGGGGGGGGGCGAATCCTACTTGGAGTAGGACTCCCCCCCCCTTGGGCACGCCTCCTCTTGGCCGGCCTCCTCCTCCCTCCCTCCTTTATATACGTGGGAGGGGGCACCCCATAGACACACAAGTTGATCTTTAGCTATGTGGGGTGCCCCCTCCACAGTTTTACACCTCGGTCATATCGTCATAGTGCTTAGGCGAAGCCCTGCGCCGGTAACTTCATCATCACCGTCACCACGCCGTCGTGCTAACGAAACTCTTCCTTGGCCTCAACTGGATCAAGAGTTCGAGGGACGTCACCGAGTTGAATGTGTGCAGATCGCGGAGGTGCTGTGCGTTCGGTACTTGGATCGGTTGGATCGCGAAGACGTTCGACTACATCAACCGCGTTACTAAATGCTTCCGCTTTCGGTCTACGAGGGTACGTGGACACACTCTCCCCGCTCGTTGCTATGCTTCTCCTAGATAGATCTTGCGTGATCGTAGGAATTTTTTGAAATACTACGTTTCCCAACAGTGGCATCCGAGCCAGGTCTATGCGTAGATGTTATATGCAAGAGTAGAACACAAAGAGTTGTGGGTGATAATAGTCATACTGCTTACCAGCATGTCATACTTTGATTCGGCGGTATTGTTGGATGAAGCGGCCCAGACCGACATTACATGACCGCGTTCATGAGACTAGTTCTACCGCCGTGCTTCACACACAGGTGGCTAGTGGGTGTCTGTTTCTCCAACTGTAGTTGAATCGAGTGTGACTATGCCCAGTCCTTGTTGAAGGTTAAAACATCACACTTGATGAAAAATCGTTGTGGTTTTGATGCGTAGGTAAGAACGGTTCTTGCTAGAAGCCCGTAGCAGCCACGTAAAACTTGCAACAACAAAGTAGAGGATGTCTAACTTGTTTTTGCAGGGCTTGCTGTGATGTGATATGGTCCAGGCGTGATGCTATATAAATTGTTGTATGAGATGATCATGTTTTGTAACAGTTATCGGCAACTAGCATGAGCCATATGGTTTTCGCTTTATTGTATGAAATGCAATCGCCATGTAATTGCTTTACTTTATCACTAAGCAGTAGCGATAGTTGTAGAAAAAATAGTTGGCGAGACGACAACGATGCTTCAATGGAGATCAAGGTGTCAAGCCGGTGACGATGGTGATCATGACGGTGCTTTGGAGATAGAGATCTAAGGCACAAGATGATGATGACCATATCATATCACTTATTTGATTGCATGTGATGTTTATCTTTTTATGCATCTTATCTTGCTTAGTACGGCGGTGGCATTATAAGATGATCTCTCACTAAATTTCAAGGTATAAGTGTTCTCCCTGAGTATGCACCGTTGCGACAGTTCGTCGTGCCGAGATACCACGTGATGATCAGGTGTGATAAGCTCTACGTTCACATACAACGGGTGCAAGCCAGTTTTGCACACGCAGAATACTCGGGTTAAACTTGATGAGCCTAGTATATGCAGATATGGCCTCGAAACACTGAGACCGAAAGGTCGAGCGTTAATCATATAGTATATATGATCAACATAGTGATGTTCACCATTGAAACTACTCCATCTCACGTGATGATCAAACATGTTTAGTTGATTTGGATCACGTGATCATTTAGATGACTAGAGGGATGTCTATCTAAGTGGGAGTTCTTAAAGTAATATGATTAATTGAACTTTAATTTATCATGAACTTAGTCCTGATAGTATTTGCATATCAATGTTGTAGATCAATAGCTCGCGATGTAGTTCCCGTTTTATTTTTTGATATGTTCCTAGAGAAAAATAAGTTGAAAGATGTTAGTAGCAATGATGCGGACTAGCTCCGTGATCTGAGGATTATCCTCATTGCTGCACAGAAGTATTATGTCCTTGATGCACCGCTAGGTGACAGAACTATTGCAGGAGCAGATGCAGACGTTATGAACATTTGACAAGCTTGGTATGATGACTACTTAATAGTTTAGTGCACCATGCTTTACGGCTTAGAACCGGGACTTCAAAAATGTTTTGAATGACATGGAGCATATGAGATGTTTCAAAGAGTTGAAATTGGTATTTCAGACTCATGCCCGTGTTAAGAGGTATGAGACCTCTGACAAAGTACTTTGCCTACAAGATGGAGGAGAATAACTCAGCTAGTGAGCATGTGCTCAAAATGTCTGAGTACTACAATCACGTGAATCAAATGGGAGTTAATCTTTCAGATAAGATAGTGATTGATAAAGTTCTCTAGTCACTATCACCAAGTTATTAGAACTTCGTGATGAACTATAATATGCAAGGGATAACGAAAACGATTCCCAAGCTCTTCGCGATGCTAAAATCGGCGAAGGTTGAAATCAAGAAAAAGCATCAAGTGTTGATGGTTGACAAGACCACTAGTTTCAAGTAAAAGGGCAAGGGAAAGAAAGGGAACTTCAAGAAGAATGGCAAGCAAGTTGCCACTCCCATGAAGAATCCCAAAACTAGACCCAAGCCTGAAACTGAGTGCTTCTACTGCAAAACAAATGGTCACTCAAAGTGGAACTGCCCTAGATACTTAGCGGATAAGAAGGATGGCAAAGTGAACAAAGGTATATTTGATATACATGTTATTGATGTGTACTTTACTAGTGTTTATAGCAACCCCTCGGTATTTGATACTGGTTCAGTTGCTAAGAGTAGTAACTCGAAACAGGAGTTGCAAATAAACAGAGACTAGTTAAGGGCGAGGTGATGATGTGAGTTGGAAATGATTCCAAGGTTGATAAGATCACCATCGCACACTCCATTTACCTTCGGGATTAGTGTTGAACCTAAAATAAATGCTATTTGGTGCTTGCGTTGAGCATGAATATGATTGGATCATGTTTATTGCAATACGGTTATTCATTTAAGTCAAAGAATAATTGTTGTTCTATTTACATGAATAAAACCTTTTATGGTCATACACTCAATATAAATGGTTTATTGAATCTCGATCGTAGTGATACACATATTCATAATATTGAAACCAAAGGATGCAAAGTTAATAATGATAGTGCAACTTATATGTGGCACTGTCGATTAGGTCATATTGGTGTAAAGCGCATGAAGAAACTCCATGCTGATGGACTTTTGGAATCACTTGATTATGAATCACATGATGCTTGCGAACCATGCCTCATGGGCAAGATGACTAAGACTCCGTTCTCCGAAACAATGGAGCAAGCAACAAACTTGTTGGAAATAATACATACTGATGTATGCGGTCCGATGAGTGTTGAGGCTCGCGGCGGGTATCGTTATTTTATGACCTTCACAGATGATTTGAGCAGATATGGGTATATCTACTTAATGAAACACAAGTCTGAAACATTTGAAAAGTTCAAATAATTTCAGAGTGAAGTGGAGAATCATCGTAACAAGAAAATAAAGTTTCTACGATCTGATCGCGGAGGTGAATATTTGAGTTACGAGTTTGTACTTCATTTAAAAACAATGTGGAATAGTTTCACAACTCACGCCACCTGAAACACCACAGCGTAATGGTGTGTCCGAACGTTGTAACCGTACTTTATTAGATATGGTGCGATCTATGATGTCTCTTACCGATTTACCACTCTCATTTTGGGGTTATGCATTAGAGACAACTGCATTCACATTAAATAGGGCATCATCTAAATCCGTTGAGATGACACCGTATGAATTGTGGTTTGGCAAGAAACCTAAGATGTCGTTTCTTAAAGTTTGGGGTTGCGATGCTTATGTGAAAAAGCTTCAACCTGATAAGCTCAAACTCAAATCGGAGAAATGTGTCTTCATAGGATACCCAAAGGAGACTGTTGGGTACACCTTCTATCACAAATCCGAAGGCAAGATATTCGTTGCTAAGAAAAGATCATTTCTAAAGAAGGAGTTTCTCTCGAAAGAAGTGAGTGGGAGGAAGGTAGAACTTGATGAGGTAATTATACCTTCTCCCGAATTGGAAAGTAGTGAAGGAAATATGCCCTAGAGGCAATAATAAAGTTATTATTTATTTCCTCATATCATGATAAATATTTATTATTCATGCTAGAATTGTATTAACCGGAAACATAATACATGCGTGAATACATAGACAAACATAGTGTCACTAGTATGCCTCTACTTGACTAGCTCGTTAATCGAAGATGGTTGAGTTTCCTAGCCATAGACATGAGTTATCATTTGATTAACGGGATCACATCATTAGGAGAATGATGTGATTGACTTGACCCATTCCGTTAGCTTAGCACTTGATCGTTTGATACGTTGCTATTGCTTTCTTCATGACTTATACATGTTCCTATGACTATGAGATTATGCAACTCCCGTTTACCGGAGGAACTCTTTGTGTGCTACCAAACGTCACAACGTAACTGGGTGATTATAAAGGTGCTCTACAGGTGTCTCCAAAGGTACTTGTTGAGTTGGCGTATTTCGAGATTAGGATTTGCCACTCCGATTGTCGGAGAGGTATCTCTGGGCCCTCTCGGTAATGCACATCACTATAAGCCTTGCACACAGTGTGACTAATGAGTTAGTTGCGGGATGATGCATTACATAACGAGTAAAGAGACTTGCCGGTAACGAGATTGAACTAGGTATTGAGATACCGACGATCGAATCTCGGGCAAGTAACATACCGATGACAAAGGGACCAACGTATGCTGTTATGCGGTTTGACCGATAAAGATCTTCGTAGAATATGTGGGAGCCAATATGAGCATCCAGGTTCCGCTATTGGTTATTGACCGGAGAGGTGTCTCGGTCATGTCTACATAGTTCTCGAACCCGTAGGGTCCGCACGCTTAAAGTTTGGTGACGATCGGTATTATGAGTTTTTGTGTTTTGATGTAACGAAGGTAGTTCGGAGTCCCGGATATGAACACGGAGATGACGAGGAGTCTCGAAATGGTCGAGACATAAAGATCGATATATTGGATGACTATGTTCGGACCCCGGAAGTGTTTCGGGAGGTTTCGGACATTTACCGGAGTACCGGGGGGTTACCGGAACCCCCCGGGGAGTATATTGGGCCTAATGGGCCTTAGTGGGAGAAGAGGCGGGGCGGCCAGGGCAGCTGCGCGCCCCCTCCTCCTCTAGTCCGAATTGGACAAGGAAGGGGGGGCGGCGCCCCCCTTTTTCCTTCTCCTCCTCTCTCCCTTCCTTCCCTTCTCCTACTCCAACAAGGAAAGGAGGAGTCCTACTCCCGGTGGGAGTAGGACTTGTTGGGGAACGTAGCAGAAATTCAAAATTTTCCTACGTGTCACCAAGATCAATCTAGGAGAAGCTAGCAACGAGAGGGGAGGAGTGCATCTACATACCCTTGTAGATCGCGAGCGGAAGCATTCAAGAGAACGGGGTTGATGGAGTCGTACTCGTCGTGATCCAAATCACCGATGATCCTAGCGCCGAATGGACGGCACCTCCGCGTTCCACACACGTACGGAGTGGGGACGTCTCCTCCTTCTTGATCCAGCAAGGGGGGAGGAGAAGTTGATCGAGATCCAGCAGCACGACGGCGTGGTGGTGGAAGTAGCGAGATCCCGGCAGGGCTTCGCCAAGCGCAAGCGGGGAGGAAGAGGTGTCACGGGAGGGAGGGAGGCGCCAGGGCTTGGGGTTGATGCTCCCATGCGCCTCCCCACTATATATAGGGGCGGAGGGGGCTGGTTTCTTGCCCTCCAAGTCCATTGCGGCGTTGGCAAAGGTGGGGGAAAGAAATCCCATCATTTCCCTTCCCCACCGATTGTTATCCCCCTTTTTTAGGGATCTTGATCTTATCCCTTCGGGATATGATCTTATTCCTTCTAAGGTGGGATCTTGGTGCGCCTTGACCAGGGGTGTGGGGCCTTGCCCCCACTACCCACGTTCATGTGGGTCCCCCCATGCAGGTGGGCCCCACTTCAGAACCTTCTAGAACCTTCCCGGTACAATACCGAAAAATCCCGAACATTTTCTGGTGGCCAAAATAGGACTTCCCATATAAAAATCTTTACCTCCGGACCATTCCGGAACTCCTCGTGACGTCCGGGATCTCATCCGGGACTCCGAACAACTTTCGGTTAACCGCATACTAATATCTCTACAACTCTAGCGTCACCGAACCTTAAGTGTGTAGACCCTACGGGTTCGGGAGACATGCAGACATGACCGAGACGACTCTCCGGTCAATAACCAACAGCGGGATCTGGATACCCATGTTGGCTCCCACATGTTCCACGATGATCTCATCGGATGAACCACGATGTCGAGGATTCAATCAATCCCGTATACAATTCCCTTTGTCAATCGGTACGTTACTTGCCCGAGATTCGATCGTCGGTATCCCAATACCTTGTTCAATCTCGTTACCGGCAAGTCACTTTACTCGTACCGTAACGCATGATCCCGTGGCTAACTCCTTAGTCACATTGAGCTCATTATGATGATGCATTACCGAGTGGGCCCAGAGATACCTCTCCGTCATACGGAGTGACAAATCCTAGTCTCGATTCGTGCCAACCCAACAGACACTTTCGGAGATACCTGTAGTGCACCTTTATAGCCGCCCAGTTACGTTGTGACGTTTGGTACACCCAAAGCATTCCTACGGTATCCGGGAGTTGCACAATCTCATGGTCTAAGGAAATGATACTTGACATTAGAAAATCTCTAGCAAACGAACTACACGATCTTGTGCTATGCTTAGGATTGGGTCTTGTCCATCACATCATTCTCCTAATGATGTGATCCCGTTATCAATGACATCCAATGTCCATGGTCAGGAAACCATAACCATCTATTGATCAACGAGCTAGTCAACTAGAGGCTTACTAGGGACATGTTGTGGTCTATGTATTCACACATGTATTACGGTTTCCAGTTAATACAATTATAGCATGAACAACAGACAATTATCATGAACAAGGAAATACAATAATAACCATTTTATTATTGCCTCTAGGGCATATTTCCAACAGTCTCCCACTTGCACTAGAGTCAATAATCTAGTTCACATCACCATGTGATTAACACTCAAAGTTCACATCGCCATGTGACTAATACCCAAGAGTTTACTAGAGTCAATAATCTAGTTCACATCACCATGTGATTAACACTCAATGAGTTCTAGGGTTTGATCATGTTATGCTTACGAGAGAGGTTTTAGTCAACGGGTCTGCAACATTCAGATCCGTGTGTGCTTTACAAATCTCTATGTCATCTTGTAGATGCAGCTACCACGCGCTACTTGGAGCTATTCCAAATAACTTCTCTACTATACGAAACCGGTTCACTATTCAGAGTCATCCGGATTAGTGTCAAAGTTTGCATCGACGTAACCCTTTACGACGAACCCCCTTTCCACCTCCATATCGAGAAAATTCCTTAGTCCACTAGATACTAAGGATAAGTTCGACCGCTGTCATGTGATCCCTTCCTTGATCACTATTGTACCCCTTGACTAACTCATGGCAAGGCACACTTCAGGTGCGGTACACATCATAGCATATTGTAGAGCATGCGTCTAAAGCATAGGGGACGACCTTCGTCCTTTCTCTTTCTTCTGCCGTGGTCAGGTCTTGAGTCTTACTCAATACTCACACCTTGTAACACAGCCAAGAACTCCTTCTTTGTTGATCTATTTTGAACTCCTTCAAAATCTTGTCACGGTATGTATTCATTTGAAAGTACTATTAAGCGTTTTTGATCTATCCTTATAGATCTTGATGCTCAATGTTCAAGTAGCTTAATCCAGGTTTTCCATTAAAAACACTTTTCAAATAACCCTGGATGCTTTCCAGAAATTCTACATCATTTCTGATCAACAATATGTCAACAACATATACTCATCAAAAATTCTATAGTGCTCCCACTCACTTCTTTGGAAATACAAGTTTCTCATGAACTTTGTATAAACCCAAAATCTTTGATCATCTCATCAAAGCGTTCATTCCAACTCTGAGATGCTTACTCCAATCCTTACAAGGATTGCTGGAGCTTTGCGTACTTGTTAGCATCTTTCAGGATTGACAAAACCTTCTGGTTGTATCACATACAACCTTTTCTCAAGAAATCGTGGAAACAATGTTTTGACATCCTATCTGCAAGATTTCATAAATAATGCAGTAACTGCTAATATAATTCTAACAGACTCTTAGCATCGCTACGAGTGAGAAAGTCTCATCGCAGTCAACTCCTTGAACTTGCCGGAAAACATCTTAACGACAAGTTGAGCTTTCTTAATGGTGACACTTAACATCATTGTCTGTCTTCCCTTTAAAATCCATCTGTACCCAACAGCCTTACGACCATCAAGTAGTTCTTTCAAAGTCTATACTTTGTTTTCATACATGGATCCTCTCGGATTTTATGGCCTCAAGCCATTCGTCGGAATCCGGGCCCACCATCGCTTCTCCATAGCTCGTAGGTTCATTGTTGTCTAGCAACATGACTTCCAAGACAGGATTACGTACCACTCTGAAGTAGTACGCATCCTTGTCGTCCTATGAGGTTTGGTAGTGACTTGATCTGAAGTTTCATGATCACTATCATAAGCTTCCACTTCAATTGGTGTAGGTGCCACAGGAACAACTTCCTGTGCCCTGCTACACATTAGTTGAAGTGACGGTTCAATGACCTCATCAAGTCTCCACCATCCTCCCACTCAATTCTTTCGAGAGAAACTTTTCCTCGAGAAAGGACCCGTTTCTAGAAACAATCACTTTTGCTTCCAGATCTGAAATAGGAGGTATACCCAACTATTTTGGGTATTCTATGAAGATGCATTTATTCACTTTGGGTTCGAGCTTATCAGCCTGAAACTTTTTCACATAAGCGTCGCAGCCCCAAACTTTTAAGAGACGATAGCTTAGGTTTCTCTAAACCATAGTTCATACGGTGTCGTCTCAACGGAATTGCGTGGTGCCCTATTTAAAGTGAATGCGGTTGTCTCTAATGCCTAACCCATAAATAGTTGTAATTCGATAAGAGACATCATGGTATGCACCATATCCAATAGGGTGCAGTTATGATGTTCGGACACACCATCACAATATGGTGTTCCAGGTGGTATTAGTCGTGAAACAATTTCCACAATTTCTTAATTGTGTGCCAAACTCGTAACTCAGATATTCATCTCTATGATCATATCACAGACATTTTATCCTCTTGTCACGACGATCTTCAACTTCACTCTGAAATTACTTGAACCTTTCAATAATTCAGACTTGTGTTTCATCAAGTAAATATTCTCAGCATCTACTCAAATCATCTGTGAAGTAAGAACATAACGATATCCACTGCGTGCCTCAGCACTCATTGGACTGCACACATCAAATGTATTACTTCCAACAAGTTGCTCTCTTGTTCCATCTTACTGAAAACGAGGCCTTTCAGTCATCTTGCCCATGTGGTATGATTTGCATGTCTCAAGTGATTCAAAATCAAGTGAGTCCAAATGATCCATCTGTATGGACTTTCTTCATGCATATATACTAATAGACATGGTTCGCATGTCTCAATCTTTTCAAAAATGAGTGAGTCCAAAGATCCATCAACATGGAGCTTCTTCATGCGTTTTATACCAATATGACTCAAGTGGCAGTGCCACAAGTATGTGGTACTATCATTACTATCTTATATCTTTTGGCATGAACATGTGTATCACTACGATCAAGATTCAATAAACCATTCATTTTAGGTGCAAGACCATTGAAGGTATTATTCAAATAGACAGAGTAACCATTATCCTCCTTTAATGAATAACCGTATTGCGATAAACATAATCCAATCATGTCTATGCTCAACGCAAACACCAAATAATTATTATTCAGGTTTAACCCCAATCTCGATGGTAGAGGGAGCATGTGATGCTTGATCACACCAACCTTGGAAACACTTCCAACACATATCGTCATCTCACTTTTAGCTAGTCTCCGTTTATTCCGCAGCTTTTATTTCGAGTTACTAACACTTAGCAACCGAACCGGTATCTAATACCCTGGTGCTACTAGGAGTACTAGTAAAGTACACATTAATATAATGTATATCCAATATACTTCTGTCGACCTTGCCAGCCTTCTCATGTACGAAGTATCTAGGGTAGTTCTGCTTCAGTGACCGTTCCCCTCATTTCAGAAGCACTTAGTCTCGGGTTTGGGTTCAACCTTGGGTTTCTTCACTAGAGCAGCAACTGATTTGCCGTTTCATGAAGTATCCCTTCTTGCCCTTGCCCTTCTAGAAACTAGTGGTTTTACTAACCATCAACAATTGATGCTCCTACTTGATTTCTACTTTCGCGGTGTCAAACATCGCGAGTTGCTCAAGGATCATCATGTCTATCCCTGATATGTTATAGTTCATCATGAAGCTCTAATAGCTTGGTGGCAGTGACTATGGAGAACCATCACTATCTCATCTGGAAGATTAACTCCCACTTGATTCAAGTGATTGTAGTACTCAGACAATCTGAGCACATGCTCAATGATTGAGATTTTCTCCCCTAGTTTGCAGGCTTAAGAAACTTGTCAGAGGTCTCATACCTCTTGACGTGGGCACTAGTCTGAAATCCCAATTTCAGTCTTTGGAACATCTCATATGTTCTGCGACGTTTCAAAACCGTCTTTGGTGCCACAATTTTAAACCGTTCAACATTACGCACTGAACTATCACATAGTCATCAAAACGTGTATGTCAGATGTTCGCAACATCCACAAACAACGCTCGAGGTTCAGCACACCGAGCGGTGCATTAAGGACATAAGCCTTCTGCGCAGCAATGAGGACAATCCTCAGTTTACGGACCCAGTCCGCATAATTGCTACTATCAACTTTCAACTAAGTTTCTCTAGGAACATATCTTAGTAGAACTAAAGCGTAAGCTATGACATAATTTGCAAAGACCTTTTGACTATGTTCATGATAATTAAGTTCATCTAATCAAATTATTTAATGAACTCCCACTTAGATAGACATCCCTCTAGTCATCTAAGTGATACATGATCCAAATCGACTAGGCCGTGTCCGATCATCACGTGAGACGGACTAGTCATCATCGGTGAACATCTCCATGTTGATCGTATCAACTATACGACTCATGTTCGACCTTTCGGTCTCTTGTGTTCCGAGGCCATGTCTGTACATGCTAAGCTCGTCAAGTCAACCTAAGTGTTTTGCTTGTGTTCCGAGGCCATGTCTGTACATGCTAGGCTCGTCAACACCCGTTGTATGCGAACGTTAGAATCTATCACACCCGATCATCATGTGGTGCTTCGAAACAACGAACCTTCGCAACGGTGCACAGTTAGGGGGAACACATCTCTTGAAATTTTAGTGAGGGATCATCTTATTTATGCTACCGTCGTTCTAAGCAAATAAGATGTAAACATGACAAACATCACATGCAAATCATAAAGTGACATGATATGGCCAATATCATCTTGCGCCTTTTGATCTCCATCTTTGAGGCGCGGCATGATCACCTTCGTCACCGGCATGACACCATGATCTCCATCATCGTGTCTTCATGAAGTTGTCTCGCCAACTATTACTTCTACTACTATGGCTAACGGTTAGCAATAAAGTAAAGTAATTACATGGCGTTTTTCATTGACACGCAGGTCATACAATAAATTAAGACAACTCCTATGGCTCCTGCCGGTTGTCATACTCATAGACATGCAAGTCGTGATTCCTATTACAAGAACATGATCAATCTCATACATCACATATATAATTCATCACATCCTTTTGGCCATATCACATCACATAGCATACCCTGCAAAAACAAGTTAGACGTCCTCTAATTGTTGTTGCATGTTTTACGTGGCTGCTATGGGTTTCTAGCAAGAACGTTTCTTACCTACGCAAAAGCCACAACGGTGATATGCCGATTGCTATTTACCCTTCATAAGGACCCTTTTCATCGAATCCGATCCGACTAAAGTGGGAGAGACAGACACCCGCTAGCCACCTTATGCATCAAGTGCATGTCAGTCGGTGGAACCTGTCTCACGTAAGAGTACGTGTAAGGTCGGTCCGGGCCGCTTCATCCCACAATGCCGCCGAATCAAGATAAGACTAGTAACGGTAAGAAAATTGAACAAATCATCGCCCACAACTACTTTGTGTTCTACTCGTGCATAGAATCTACGCATAGACCTAGCTCATGATGCCACTGTTGGGGAACGTAGCAGAAATTCAAAATTTTCCTACGTGTCACCAAGATCAATCTAGGAGAAGCTAGAAACGAGAGGGGAGGAGTGCATCTACATACCCTTGTAGATCACGAGCGGAAGCATTCAAGAGAACGGGGTTGATGGAGTCGTACTCGTCGTGATCCAAATCACCGATGATCCTAGCGCCGAACGGACGGCACCTCCGTGTTCAACACACGTACGGAGCAGGGACGTCTCCTCCTTCTTGATCCAGCAAGGGGGGAGGAGAAGTTGATGGAGATCCAGCAGCACGACAGCGTGGTGGTGGAAGTAGCGAGATCCCGGCAGGGCTTCACCAAGCGCAAGCGGGGAGGAAGAGGTGTCACGGGAGGGAGGGAGGCGCCAGGGCTTGGGGTTGATGCTCCCATGCGCCTCCCCACTATATATAGGGGCAGAGGGGGCTGGTTTCTTGCCCTCCAAGTCCATTGGGGCGTTGGCAAAGGTGGGGGAAAGAAATCCCATCATTTCCCTTCCCCACCGATTGTTATCCCCCTTTTTTAGGGATCTTGATCTTATCCCTTCGGGATATGATCTTATTCCTTCTAAGGTGGGATCTTGGTGCGCCTTGACCAGGGGTGTGGGGCCTTGCCCCCACTACCCACGTTCATGTGGGTCCCCCCATGCAGGTGGGCCCCACTTCAGAACCTTCTAGAACCTTCCCGGTACAATACCGAAAAATCCCGAACATTTTCTGGTGGCCAAAATAGGACTTCCCATATAAAAATCTTTACCTCCGGACCATTCCGGAACTCCTCGTGACGTCCGGGATCTCATCCGGGACTCCGAACAACTTTCAGTTAACCGCATACTAATATCTCTACAACTCTAGCGTCACCGAACCTTAAGTGTGTAGACCCTACGGGTTCGGGAGACATGCAGACATGACCGAGACGACTCTCCGGTCAATAACCAACAGCGGGATCTGGATACCCATGTTGGCTCCCACATGTTCCACGATGATCTCATCGGATGAACCACGATGTCGAGGATTCAATCAATCCCGTATACAATTCCCTTTGTCAATCGGTACGTTACTTGCCCGAGATTCGATCGTCGGTATCCCAATACCTTGTTCAATCTCGTTACCGGCAAGTCACTTTACTCGTACCGTAACGCATGATCCCGTGGCTAACTCCTTAGTCACATTGAGCTCATTATGATGATGCATTACCGAGTGGGCCCAGAGATACCTCTCCGTCATACGGAGTGACAAATCCTAGTCTCGATTCGTGCCAACCCAACAGACACTTTCGGAGATACCTGTAGTGCACCTTTATAGCCGCCCAGTTACGTTGTGACATTTGGTACACCCAAAGCATTCCTACGGTATCCGGGAGTTGCACAATCTCATGGTCTAAGGAAATGATACTTGACATTAGAAAATCTCTAGCAAACGAACTACACGATCTTGTGCTATGCTTAGGATTGGGTCTTGTCCATCACATCATTCTCCTAATGATGTGATCCCGTTATCAATGACATCCAATGTCCATGGTCAGGAAACCATAACCATCTATTGATCAACGAGCTAGTCAACTAGAGGCTTACTAGGGACATGTTGTGGTCTATGTATTCACACATGTATTACGGTTTCCAGTTAATACAATTATAGCATGAACAACAGACAATTATCATGAACAAGGAAATACAATAATAACCATTTTATTATTGCCTCTAGGGCATATTTCCAACAGGACTCCCCCTTGGCGCGCCCTCCTTGGCCGGCCGCCTCTCCCCCCTTGCTCCTTTATATACGGGGGCAGGGGGGCACCTCTAGACACACAAGTTGATCTGTTGATATCTCCCAGCCGTGTGTCGTGCCCCCTCCACCGTATTCCACCTCGGTCATATCGTAGCGGTGCTTAGGCGAAGCCCTGCGTCGGTAGCAACATCATCACTGTCATCACGCCGTCGTGCTGACGGAACTCTCCCGTGAAGCTCTGCTGGATCGGAGTTCGCGGGATGTCATCGAGTTGAACGTGTGCTGAACTCGGAGGTGCCGTACGTTCGGTACTTGGATCGGTCGGATCATGAAGACGTACGACTACATCAACCGCATTGTGCCAACACTTTCGCTTTCGGTCTACGACGGTACGTGGACAACACTCTCCCCTCTCGTTGCTATGCATCACCATGATCTTGCGTGTGCGTAGGAATATTTTCGAAATTACGACGTTCCCCAACAATGGTATCCGAGCCAGGTTTATGCGTAGATGTTATATGCACGAGTAGAACACAAGTGAGTTGTGGGCGACACAAGTCATACTGCTTACCATCATGTCATACTTTGGTTCAGCGGTATTGTTGGATGAAGCGGCCCGGACCGACATTATGCGTACGCTTACGCGAGACTGGTTCTACCGACGTGCTTTGCACACAGGTGGCTGGCGGGTGTCAGTTTCTCCAACTTTAGTTGAATCGAGTGTGACTACGCCCGGTCCTTGAGAAGGTTAAAACATCACTAACTTGACGAGCTATCGTTGTGGTTTTGATGCGTAGGTAAGGACGGTTCTTGCTCAACTCGTAGCAGCCACGTAAAACTTGCAACAACAAAGTAGAGGACATCTAACTTATTTTTGCAGGGCATGATGTGATGTGATATGGTCAAGGCATGATGCGATATTTTATTGTATGAGATGATCATGTTATGTAACCGAGTTATCGGCAACTGGCAGGAGCCATATGGTTGTCGCTTTATTGTCTGCAATGCAATTGCCCTGTAATTGCTTTACTTTATCACTAAGCGGTAGTGATAGTCGTAGAAGCAATAGTTGGCGAAAGGACAATGATGCTACGATGGAGATAAAGGTGTCACGCCGGTAATGATGGTGATCATGATGGTGCTTCAGAGATGGAGATCACAAGCACAAGATGATGATGGCCATATCATATCACTTATATTGATTGCATGTGATGTTTATCCTTTATGCATCTTATTTTGCTTTGATTGACGGTAGCATTATAAGATGTTCTCTCACTAAATTTCAAGATAAAAGTGTTCTCCCTGAGTATGCACCGTTGGCAAAGTTCATCGTGCCGAGACACCACGTGATGATCGGGTGTGATAAGCTCTACGTTCATCTACAATGGGTGCAAGCCAGTTTTGCACACGCAGAATACTCGGGTTAAACTTGACGAGCCTAGCATATGCCGATATGGCCTCGGAACACTGAGACCAAAAGGTCAAGCGTGAATCATATAGTAGATATGATCAACATAGTGATGTTCACCATTGAAAACTACTCCATCTCACGTGATGATCGGACATGGTTTAGTTGATTTGGATCACGTGATCACTTAGATGATTAGAGGGATGTCTATCTAAGTGGGAGTTCTTTAGTAATATGATTAATTGAACTTAAATTTATCATGAACTTAGTACCTATAGTATTTTGCTTGTCTATGTTGTAGATAGATGGCCCGTGCTGTTGTTCCGTTGAATTTTAATGCGTTCCTTGAGAAAGCAAAGTTGAAAGATGATGGTAGCAATTACACGGACTGGGTCTGTAACTTGAGGATTATCCTCATTGCTGCACAGAAGAATTACGTCCTGGAAGCACCGCTGGGTGCCAGGCTTGCTGCAGATGCAACTGACGACGTTAAGAACATCTGGCAGAGCAAAGCTGATGACTACTCAATAGTTCAGTGTGCCATGCTTTACGGCTTAGAACCGGGACTTCAACGATGTTTTGAACGTCATGGAGCATATGAGATGTTCCAGGAGTTGAAGTTAATATTTCAAGCAAATGCCCGGATTGAGAAATATGAAGTCTCCAATAAGTTCTATAGCTGCAAGATGGAGGAGAATAGTTCTGTCAGTGAACATATACTCAAAATGTCTGGGTATAACAATCACTTGATTCAACTGGGAGTTAATCTTCCGGATGATAGTGTCATTGACAGAATTCTTCAATCACTGCCACCAAGCTACAAGAGCTTCGTGATGAACTATAATATGCAGGGGATGGATAAGACAATTCCCGGGCTCTTCGCAATGCTAAAGGCTGCGGAGGTAGAAATCAAGAAGGAGCATCAAGTTTTGATGGTCAACAAGACCACCAGTTTCAAGAAAAAGGGTAAAGGGAAGAAGAAGGGGAACTTCAAGAAGAACGACAAACAAGTTGCTGCTCAAGAGAAGAAACCCAAGTCTGGACCTAAGCCTGAGACTGAGTGCTTCTACTGCAAGCAGACTGGTCACTGGAAGCGGAACTGCCCCAAGTATTTGGCGGATAAAAAGGATGGCAAGGTGAACAAAGGTATATGTGATATACATGTTATTGATGTGTACCCTACTAGAGCTCGAAGTAGCACATGGGTATTTGATACTAGTTCTGTTGCTAATATTTGCAACTCGAAATAGGGACTACGGATTAAGCGAAGACTGGCTAAGGACGAGGTGACGATGCGTGTGGGAAATGGTTCCAAAGTCGATGTGGTCGTCCTTGGAACGCTACCTCTACATCTACCTTCGGGATTAGTTTTAGACCTAAATAATTGTTATTTGGTGCCAGCGTTGAGCATGAACATTATATCTGGATCTTGTTTGATGCGAGACGGTTATTCATTTAAATTTGAGAATAATGGTTGTTCTATTTATATGAGTAATATCTTTTATGGTCATGCACCCTTGAAGAGTGGTCTATTTTTGTTGAATCTCGATAGTAGTGATACACATATTCATAATGTTGAAGCCAAAAGATGCAGAGTTGATAATGATAGTGCAACTTATTTGTGGCACTGCCGTTTGGGTCATATTGGTGTAAAGCGCATGAAGAAACTCCATACTGATGGAATTTTGGAATCACTTGATTATGAATCACTTGGTACTTGCGAACCATGCCTTATGGGCAAGAAGACTAAAACGCCGTTCTCCGGAACAATGGAGCGAGCAACAAATTTGTTGGAGATCATACATACTGATGTATGTGGTTTGATGAATATTGAGGCTCGCGGCGGGTATCGTTATTTTCTCACCTTCACAGATGATTTGAGCAGATATGGGTATATCTACTTAATGAAACATAAGTCTGAAACATTTGAAAAGTTCAAAGAATTTCAGAGTGAAGTGGAAAATCATCGTAACAAGAAAATAAAGTTTCTACGATCTGATTGTGGAGGAGAATATTTGAGTTACGAGTTTGGTCTACATTTGAAACAATGCGGAATAGTTTCGCAACTCATGCCACCCGGAACACCACAGCGTAATGGTGTGTCCGGACGTCGTAATCGTACTTTACTAGATATGGTGCGATCTATGATGTCTCTTACTGATTTACCGCTATCGTTTTAGGGTTATGCTTTAGAGACGGCTGCATTCACATTAAATAGGGCACCATCGAAATCCGTTGAGACGACGCCTTATGAACTGTGGTTTGGCAAGAAACCAAAGTTGTCGTTTCTTAAAGTTTGGGGCTGCGATGCTTATGTGAAAAAGCTTCAACCTGATAAGCTTGAACCCAAATCGGAGAAATGTGTCTTCATAGGATACCCAAAGGAAACTGTTGGGTACACCTTCTATCACAGATCCGGAGGCAAGACATTCATTGCTAAGAATGGATCCTTTCTAGAGAAGGAGTTTCTCTCGAAAGAAGTGAGTGGGAGGAAAGTAGAACTTGATGAGGTAACTGTACCTGCTCCCTTATTGGAAAGTAGTTCATCACAGAAATCTGTTTCTGTGACTCCTACACCAATTAGTGAGGAAGCTAATGATGATGATCATATAACTTCAGATCAAGTTACTACCAAACCTCGTAGGTCAACCAGAGTAAGATCCACACAAGAGTGGTACGATAATCCTATTCTGGAGGTCATGTTACTTGACCAAGGCGAACCTACAAACTATGAAGAAGCGATGGTGAGCCCAGATTCCGCAAAATGGCTTGAGGCCATGAAATCTGAGATGGGATCCATGTATGAGAACAAAGTGTGGACTTTGGTTGACTTGCCCAATAATCGGCAAGCCATAGAGAATAAATGGATCTTCAAGAAGAAGACTGACGCTGACGGTAATGTTACTGTCTACAAAGCTCGACTTGTTGCAAAAGGTTTTCGACAAGTTCAAGGAGTTGACTACGATGAGACTTTCTCACCCGTAGCAATGCTTAAGTCTGTCCGAATCATGTTAGCAATTGCCGCATTTTATGATTATGAAATTTGGCAAATGGATGTCAAAACTGCATTCCTGAATGGATTTTTGGAAGAAGAGTTGTATATGATGCAACTGGAAGGTTTTGTCGATCCAAAGGGAGCTAACAAAGTGTTCAAGCTCCAGCGATCCATTTATGGACTGGTGCAAGCCTCTCGGAGTTAGAATAAACGTTTTGATAGTGTGATCAAAGCACATGGTTTTATACAGACTTTTGGAGAAGCCTGTATTTACAAGAAAGTGAGTGGGAGCTCTGTAGCATTTCTAATATTATATGTGGATGACATATTACTGATTGGAAATGATATAGAATTTCTGGATAGCATAAAAGGATACTTGAATAAGAGTTTATCAATGAAAGACCTCGGTGAAGCTGCTTACATATTGGGCATCAAGATCTATAGAGATAGATCAAGACGCTTGATAGGACTTTCACAAAGCACATACCTTGACAAAGTTTCGAAAAAGTTCAAAATGGATCAAGCAAAGAAAGGGTTCTTGCCTGTATTACTGAAGGAAATATGCCCTAGAGGCAATAATAAAGTTATTATTTATTTCCTTATATCATGATAAATGTTTATTATTCATGCCAGAATTGTATTAACTGGAAACTTGATACATGTGTGAATACATAGACAAACAGAGTGTCACTAGTATGCCTCTACTTGACTAGCTCGTTGATCAAAGATGGTTATGTTTCCTAGCCATAGACATGAGTTGTCATTTGATTAACGGGATCACATCATTAGGAGAATGATGTGATTGACTTGACCCATTCCGTTAGCTTAGCACTCGATCGTTTAGTATGTTGCTATTGCTTTCTTCATGACTTATACATGTTCCTATGACTATGAGATCATGCAACTCCCGTTTACCGGAGGAACACTTTGTGTGCTACCAAACGTCACAACATAACTGGGTGATTATAAAGGTGCTCTACAGGTGCTTCCAAATGTACTTGTTGGGTTGGTGTATTTCGAGATTAGGATTTGTCACTCCGATTGTCGGAGAGGTATCTCTGGGCCCACTCAGTAATGCACATCACTATTAGCCTTGCAAGCATTGTAACTAATGAGTTAGTTGCGGGATGATGTATTACAGAACGAGTAAAGAGACTTGCCGGTAACGAGATTGAACTAGGTATTAAGATACCGACGATCGAATCTCGGGCAAGTAACATACCGATGACAAAGGGAACAATGTATGTTGTTATGCGGTCTGACCGATAAAGATCTTCCTAGAATATGTGGGAGCCAATATGAGCATCCAGGTTCCGCTATTGGTTATTGACCGGAGACGTGTCTCGGTCATGTCTACATAGTTCTCGAACCCGTAGGGTCCGCACGCTTAAAGTTAGATGACGGTTATATTATGAGTTTATGTGTTTTGGTTTACCGAAGGAGTTCGGAGTCCCGGATGAGATCAGGGACTTGACGAGGAGTCTCGAAATGGTCGAGACGTAAAGATCGATATATAGGACGACTATATTCGGACATCGGAAAGGTTCCGAGTGATTCGGGTATTTTTCGGAGTACCGGAGAGTTACGGGAATTCGTATTGGGCCTTAATGGGCCATACGGGAAAGGGGAGAAAGGCCCCAAAGGGTGGCCGCACCCCTCCCCATGGACTAGTCTGAATTGGAGGGGGCGCCCCCTTCCTTCTTTCTCCTTCTCCCTTCCCTTTTCCTACTCCAACAAGGAAAGGAGGAGTCCTACTCCCGGTGGGAGTAGGACTCCCCCCTTGGCGCGCCCTCCTCCTAGGCCGGCCGCTCCTTTATATACGGGGGAAGGGGGCACCCCATAGACACAATATTTGATCTATTGATCTCTTAGCCGTGTGCGGTGCCCCCCTCCACCATATTACACCTCGATAATATCGTAGCGGTGCTTAGGCGAAGCCCTGCGTCGGTAGAACATCATCATCGTGACCACGCCGTCGTGCTGACGGAACTCTCCCTCAACACTCGGCTGGATCGGAGTTCAAGGGACGTCATCGAGCTGAACGTGTGCTGAACTCGGAGGTGCCGTGCGTTCGGTACTTGATCGGTCGAATCGTGAAGATGTACGACTACATCAACCGCGTTGTGTTAACGCTTCCGCTTTCGGTCTACGAGGGTACGTGGACAACAGTCTCCCCTCTCGTTGCTATGCATCACCATGATCTTGCGTGTGTGTAGAATTTTTTTGAAATTACTACATTCCACAACAGTGGCATCCGAGCCTGGTTTTATGCGTTGATGTTATATGCACGAGTAGAACACAAGTGAGTTGTCGGTGATATAAGTCATACTGCTTACCAGCATGTCATACTTTGGTTCGGCGGTATTGTCAGATGAAGCGGCCCGGACCGACATTACGCGTACGCTTACGCGAGACTGGTTTCACCGTTGCGAGCACTCGTTGCTTAAAGGTGACTGGCGGGTGTCTGTCTCTCTCACTTTAGTTGAACCGAGTGTGGCTAAGCCCGGTCCTTGCGAAGGTTAAAACATCACCAACTTGACAAACTATCGTTGTGGTTTTGATGCGTAGGTAAGAACGGTTCTTGCTAAGCCAGTAGCAGCCACGTAAAACTTGCAACAACAAAGTAGAGGATGTCTAACTTGTTTTTGCAGGGCATGTTATGATGTGATATGGTCAAGACATGATGCTGAATTTTATTGTATGAGATGATCATGTTTTGTAACCAAGTTATCGGCAACTGGCAGGAGCCATATGGTTGTCGCTTTATTGTATGCAATGCAATCGCCATGTAATTGTTTTACTTTATCACTAAGCGGTAGCGATAGTCGTAGAAGAAATAGTTGGCGAGACGACAACGATGCTACGATGGAGATCAAGGTGTCGCGCCGGTGACGATGGTGATCATGACGGTGCTTCGGAGATGGAGATCACAAGCACAAGATGATGATGGCCATATCATATCACTTATATTTGATTGCATGTGATGTTTATCTTTTATGCATCTTATCTTGCTTTGATTGACGGTAGCATTATAAGATGATCTCTCACTAAATTTCAAGATAAAAGTGTTCTCCCTGAGTATGCACCGTTGCCAAAGTTCGTCGTGCCCAGACACCATGTGATGATCGGGTGTGATAAGCTCTACGTCCATCTACAACGGGTGCAAGCCAGTTTTGCACACGCAGAATACTCAGGTTAAACTTGACGAGCCTAGCATATGCAGATATGGCCTCGGAACACTGAGACCGAAAGGTCGAGCGTGAATCATATAGTAGATATGATCAACATAGTGATGTTCACCATTGAAAGCTACTCCATTTCACGTGATGATCGGTTATGGTTTAGTTGATATGGATCACGTGATCACTTAGAGGATTAGAGGGATGTCTATCTAAGTGGGAGTTCTTAAGTAATATGATTAATTGAACTTAAATTTATCATGAACTTAGTCCTGATAGTATTTTGCAAATTATGTTGTAGATCAATAGCTCGCGTTGTTGCTTCCATGTGTTTATTTTTGATATGTTCCTAGAGAAAATTTATGTTGAAAGATGTTAGTAGCAAAGATGCGGATTGGATTCGTGATCTGAGGATTATCCTCATTGCTGCACAGAAGGATTATGTCCTTGATGCACCGCTAGGTGACAGACCTATTACAGGAGCATATGCAGACGTTATGAACGTTTGGCTAGCTCAATATGATGACTACTTGATAGTTTAGTGCACCATGCTTAACGGCTTAGAATCGGGACTTCAAAGACGTTTTGAACGTCATGGACCATATGAGATGTTCCAGGAGTTGAAGTTAATATTTCAAGAAAATACCCGAGTTGAGAGATATGAAGTCTCCAACAAGTTCTATAGCTAAAAGATGGAGGAGAATAGCTCAAGCAGTGAGCATGTGCTCAGATTGTCTGGGTACTACAATCGCTTGAATCAAGTGGGAGTTAATCTTCCAGATAAAATAGTGATTGACAGAATTCTCTAGTCACCATCACCAAGTTAGTAGAACTTCGTGATGAACTATAGTATGCAAGGGATGACGAAAGTAATTCCCGAGCTCTTCGTGATGCTGAAATCAACGAAGGTAGAAATCAAGAAAAACATCAAGTGTTGATGGTTGACGAGACCACTAGTTTCAAGAAAAGGGCAAAGGGAAGAAGGGGAACTTCAAGAAGAACGGCAAGCAAGTTGCTGCTCAAGTGAAGAAGCCTAAGTCTGGTCCTAAGCCTGAGACTAAGTGCTTCTACTACAAAGGGACTGGTCACTAGAAGCGGAACTACCCCAACTATTTGGTGGATAAGAAGGATGGCAAAGTGAACAAAGGTATATTGGATATACATGTTATTGATGTGTACTTTACTAGTGTTTATAGCAACCCCTCGGTATTTGATAATGGTTCAGTTGCTAAGAGTAGTAACTCGAAACGGGAGTTGCAGAATAAACAGAGACTAGTAAAAGGCGAGGTGACGATGTGTGTTGGAAGTAGTTCCAAGATTGATATGATCATCATCGCACACTCCCTATACTTTCGGGATTAGTGTTGAAACTAAATAAGTGTTATTTGGTGTTTGCGTTGAGCATGAATATGATTTGATCATGTTTGTTGCAATATGGTTATTCATTTAAATTAGAGAATAATTGTTGTTCTGTTTACATGAATAAAACCTTCTATGGTCATACACCCAATAAAATGGTTTGTTGGATCTCGATCGTAATGATACACATATTCATAATAATGAAGCCAAAAGATGCAAAGTTAATAATGATAGTGCAACTTATTTGTGGCACTGCCGTTTAGGTCATATTGGTGTAAAGCGCATGAAGAAACTCCATACTGATGGGATTTTGGAATCACTTGATGCTTGCGAACCGTGCCTCATGGGCAAGATGACTAAAACGCCGTTCTCCGGAACTATGGAGAGAGCAACAGATTTGTTGGAAATCATACATACAGATGTATGTGGTCCGATGAATATTGAGGCTCGTAGCAGGTATCATTATTTTCTTACCTTCACAGATGATTTGAGCAGATATGGGTATATCTACTTAATGAAACAGAAGTCTGAAACATTTGAAAAGTTCATATAATTTCAGAGTGAAGCGGAAAATCATCGTAACAAGAAAATAAAGTTTCTACGATCTGATCGTGGAGAAGACTATTTGAGTTATGAGTTTGGCCTTCAGTTAAAACAATGTGAAATAGTTTCACTACTCACGCCACCTGGAATACCACGGTGTAATGGTGTGTCCGAACATCGTAACCGTACTTTATTAGATATGGTGCGATATATGATGTCTCTTACCGATCTACCACAATCGTTTTGGGGTTATGCATTAGAGACAGCTGCATTCACGTTAAATAGGGTACCATCTAAATCCGTTGAGACGACATCTTATGAACTGTGGTTTGGCAAGAAACCAAAGTTGTCGTTTCTTAAAGTTTGGGGTTGTGATGCTTATGTGAAAAGGTTTCATCCTGATAAGCTCCAACCCAAATCGGAGAAATGTGTCTTCATAGGATACCCAAAGGAGACAGTTGGGTACACCTTCTATCACAGATTCGAAGGCAAGACATTCGTTGCTAAGAATAGATCCTTTCTAGAGAAGGAGTTTCTCTCGAAAGAAGTGAGTGGGAGGAAAGTAGAACTTGATCAGGTAATTGTACCTCATCGCTTATTGGAAAGTAGTTCATCACAGAAACCGGTTCCTGTGACACCTACACCAATTAGTGAGGAAGTTAATGATGATGTGTTGGGTAACGTAGTAGAAATTCAAAATTTTCTACGCATCACCAAGATCAATCTATGGAGTTTACTAGCAATGAGAGGGAAGGAGTGCATCTACATACCCTTGTAGATCGCGAGCGGAAGCGTTCAAGAGAACGGGGTTGATGGAGTCGTACTCGTCGTGATCCAAATCACCGATGATCCTAGCGCCGAACGGACGGCACCTTCGCGTTCAACACACGTACGGAGCAGCGACGTCTCCTCCTTCTTGATCCAGCAAGGGGGGAGGAGAGGTTGATGGAGATCCAGCAGCACGACGGCGTGGCGGTGGAAGTAGCGGGATCCCGGCAGGGCTTCGCCAAGCGCAAGCGGGGAGGAAGAGGTGTCACGGGAGGGAGAGGGAGGCGCCAGGGCTTAGGTATTGCTGCCCTCCCTCTCCCCCACTATATATAGGGCCAAGGGAGAGGGGGGGGCGCAGCCTTGGCCCTTCCTCCAAGGAAGGGTGCGGCCAGGGAGGAGTCCTTCCTCCCCAAGGCACCTCGGAGGTGCCTTCCCCCTTTAGGACTCTCCCTTTTTCTTATCTCTTGGCGCATGGGCCTCTTGGGGCTGGTGCCCTTGGCCCATATAGGCCAAGGCACCCCCTACAGCCCATGTGCCCCCCCGGGGCTGGTGGACCCTCGGACCCCTTTCGGCACTCCCGGTACAATACCGATAAAGTGCGAAACTTTTCTGGCGACCAAAATAAGACTTCCCATATATAAATCTTTACCTCCGGACCATTCTGGAACTCCTCGTGACGTCCGGGATCTCATCCAGAACTTCGAACAACTTTCGGGTTACCGCATACTAATATCTCTATAACCCTAGCGTCACCGAACCTTAAGTGTGTAGACCCTACGGGTTCGGGAGACAGGCAGATATGACCGAGACGACTCTCCGGTCAATAACCAACAGCGGGATCTGGATACCCATGTTGGCTCCCACATGCTCCTTGATGATCTCATCGGATGAACCACGATGTCGAGGATTCAATCAATCCCGTATACAATTCCCTTTGTCTATCGATATGTTACTTGCCCGAGATTTGATCGTCGGTATCCCTATACCTTGTTCAATCTCGTTACCGGCAAGTCTCTTTACTCGTTCCGTAACTCACATCATCCCGTGATCAACTCCTTGGTCACATTATGCACATTATGATGATGTCCTACCGAGTGGGCCCGGAGATACCTCTCCGTTTACACGGAGTGACAAATCCCAGTCTCGATTCGTGCCAACCCAACAGACACTTTCGGAGATACCTGTAGTGCACCTTTATAGCCACCCAGTTACGTTGTGACGTTTGGTACACCCAAAGCATTCCTACGGTATCCGGGAGTTGCACAATCTCATGGTCTAAGGAAATGATACTTGACATTAGAAAAGCTCTGAGCAAACGAACTACACGATCTTGTGCTAGGCTTAGGATTGGGTCTTGTCCATCACATCATTCTCCTAATGATGTGATCCCGTTATCAACGAAATCCAATGTCCATGGTCAGGAAACCGCAACCATCTATTGATCAACGAGCTAGTCAACTAGAGGCTTACTAGGGACATGGTGTTGTCTATGTATCCACACATGTATCTGAGTTTCCTATCAATACAATTCTAGCATGGATAATAAACAATTATCATGAACAAGGAAATATAATAATAACCTATTTATTATTGCCTCTAGGGCATATTTCCAACATGATGATCATGAAACTTCAGATCAAGTTGTTACTGAACCTCGTAGGTCAACCAGAGTCAGATCCACACCAGAGTGGTACGGTAATCCTGTTCTGGAGGTTATGTTAATAGACCATGACGAACCTACAAACTATGAAGAAGCGATGGTGAGCCCAGATTCCGCAAAATGGCTTGAGGCCATGAAATCTGAGATGGGATCCATGTATGAGAACAAAGTATGGACTTTGATTGACTTACCCAATGATCGGCGAGCCATAAAAAATAAATGGATCTTCAAGAGGAAGACGGACGCTGATAGTAGTGTTACTATCTACAAAGCTAGACTTGTCGGAAAAAGGTTTTTGACAAAGTTCAAAGTGTTGAATACGATGAGATTTTCTCACTCGCAGCGATGCTTAAGTCTGTCCGAATCATGTTAGCAATTGCCACATTTTATGAAATCTGGCAAATGGATAAACAAAACTTCATTCCTTAATGGATTCATTAAAGAAGAGTTGTATATGATGCAACCAGAAGGTTTTGTCAATCCTAAAGGTGCTAACAAAATATGCAAACTCCAGCGATCCATCCATGGACTGGTGCAAGCATCTCGGAGTTGGAATATACGCTTTGATAAGTTGATCCAAGCATATAGTTTTATACAGACTTGCGGTGAAGCCTGTATTTACAAGAAAGTGAGTGGGAGCACTACAGCATTTCTGATAAGTATATGTGAATGACATATTGTTGATCGGAAATAATGTAGAATTATTCTGCAAAGCATAAAGGAGTGTTTGAAAGGAGTTTTTCAAAGAAAGACCTCGGTGAAGCTGCTTACATATTGACCATCAAGATCTATAGAGATAGATCAAGACGCTTGATAAGTTTTTTCAATGAGTACATACCTTAATAAGATTTCAAAGTAGTTCAAAATGGAACAGTCAAAGAAAGAGTTTCTTGCCTGTGTTACACGGTGTGAAATTGAGTAAGACTCAAAGCCCGACCACGGCAGAAGATAGAAAAAGAATGAAAGTCATTCCCTATGCCTCGGCCATAGGTTCTATAAAGTATGCCATGCTGTGTACCAGATCTATTGTATACCCTACACTGATTTTGGCAAGGGAGTACAATAGTGATCTAGGAGTAGATCACTGGACAGCGGTCAAAAATTATCCTTACTGGAATAAGGATATGTTTCTCGATTATGGAAGTGACAAAAGGTTCGTCGTAAAGGGTTACGTCGATGCAAGTTTTTGACACTAATCTAGATGACTCTAAGTCTCGGTCTAGATACATATTGAAAGTGGGAGCAATTAGCTAGAGTAGCTCCGTGCAGAGCATTGTAGACATAGAAATTTGCAAAATACTTACGGATCTGAATGTGACAGACCCGTTGACTAAAATTATCTCACAAGCAAAACATGATCACACCTTAGTACTCTTTGGGTGTTAATCACATAAGCGATGTGAACTAGATTACTGACTCTAGTAAACCCTTTGGGTGTTGGTCACATGACGATGTGAACTATGGGTGTTAATCACATGGTGATGTGAAGTATTGATGTTAAATCACATGGCGATGTGAACTAGATTATTGACTCTAGTGCAAGTGGGAGACTGAAAGAAATATGCCCTAGAGGCAATAATAAAGTTATTATTTATTTCCTTATATCATGGTAAATGTTTATTATTCATGCTAGAATTGTATTAACTGGAAACTTGATACATGTGTGAATACATAGACAAACAGAGTGTCACTAGTATGCCTCTACTTGACTAGCTCGTTGATCAAAGATGGTTATGTTTCCTAGCCATAGACATGAGTTGTCATTTGCTTAACGGGATCACATCATTAGGAGAATGATGTGATTGACTTGACCCATTCCGTTAGCTTAGCATTCGATCGTTTAGTATGTTGCTATTGCTTTCTTCGTGACTTATACATGTTCCTATGACTATGAGATTATGCAACTCCCGTTTACCCGAGGAACACTTTGTGTGCTACCAAACGTCACAACGTAACTGGGTGATTATAAAGGTGCTCTACAGGTGCTTCCAAAGGTAATTGTTGGGTTGGCGTATTTCGAGATTAGGATTTGTCACTCTGATTGTCGGAGAGGTATCTCTGGGCCCACTCAGTAATGCACATCACTATAAGCCTTGCAAGCATTGTAACTAATGAGTTAGTTGCGGGATGATGTATTACGGAACGAGTAAAGAGACTTGCCGGTAACGAGATTGAACTAGGTATTAAGATACCGACGATCGAATCTCGGGCAAGTAACATACCGATGACAAAGGGAACAACATATGTTGTTATGCGGTCTAACCGATAAAGATCTTCGTAGAATATGTGGGAGCCAATATGAGCATCCAGGTTCCGCTATTGGTTATTGACCGGAGACGTGTCTCGGTCATGTCTACATAGTTCTCGAACCCGTAGGGTCCGCATGCTTAAAGTTAGATGACGGTTATATTATGAGTTTATGTGTTTTGATTTACCAAAGGAGTTCTGAGTCCTGGATGAGATCAGGGACTTGACGAGGAGTCTCAAAATGGTCGAGACGTAAAGATCGATATATTGGACGACTATATTCGAACATCGAAAAGGTTCCGAGTGATTCGGGTATTTTTCGGAGTACCGGAGAGTTACGGGAATTCGTATTGGGCCTTAATGGGCCATACGGGAAAGGAGAGAAAGGCCCCAAAGGGTGGCCGCACCCCTCCCCATGGACTAGTCCGAATTGGAGGGGGCGCCCCCTTCCTTCTTTCTCCTTCTCCCTTCCCTTTTCCTACTCCAACAAGGAAAGGAGGAGTCCTACTCCCGGTGGGAGTAGGACTCCCCCCTTGGCGCGCCCTCCTCCTAGGCCGGCCGCCTCCCCCTTGCTCCTTTATATACGGGGGCAGGGGGCACCCCATAGACACAACAATTGATCTATTGATCTCTTAGCCGTGTGCGGTGCCCCCCTCCACCATATTACACCTCGATAATATCGTAGCGGTGCTTAGGCGAAGCCCTGCGTCGGTAGAACATCATCATCGTCACCACGCCGTCATGCTGACGGAACTCTCCCTCAACACTCGGCTGGATCGGAGTTCGAGGGACGTCATCGAGCTGAACGTGTGCTGAACTCGGAGGTGCCGTGCGTTCGGTACTTGATCGGTCGAATCGTGAAGACGTACGACTACATCAACCGCGTTGTGTTAACGCTTCGGCTTTCGGTCTACGAGGGTACGTGGACAACCCTCTCCCCTCTCGTTGCTATGCATCACCATGATCTTGCGTGTGCGTAGAATTTTTTTGAAATTACTACGTTCCCCAACAATTACAAGGTGTGAAGTTGAGTCAGATTCAATGCCCGACCACTGCAGAAGATAGAGAGAAAATGAAAAATGTTCCCTCTGCTTCAGCCATAGGCTCTATCATGTATGCAATGCTGTGTACCAAACCTGATGTGTGCCTTGCTATTAGCTTAGCAGGGAGGTACCAAAGTAATCCAGGAGTGGATCACTGGAAAGCAGTCAAGAACATCCTGAAATACCTGAAAAGGACTAAGGATATGTTTCTCGTTTATGGAGGTGACAAAGAGCTAGTCGTAAATGGTTACGTCGATGCAAGCTTTTACACTGATCCGGACGATTCTAAATCGCAAACCGGATACGTGTTTACATTGAACGGTGGAGCTGTCAGTGGCGCAGTTCTAAACAAAGCATTGTGGCGGGATCTATGTGTGAAGCGGAGTACATAGCTGCTTCGGAAGCAGCTAATGAAGGAGTCTGGATGAAGGAGTTCATATCCGATCTAGGTGTCATACCTAGTGCACCGGGTCCAATGAAAATCTTTTGTGACAATACTGGTGCAATTGCCTTGGCAAAGGAATCCAGATTTCACAAGAGAACCAAGCACATCAAGAGACGCTTCAATTCCATCCGGGACCAAGTCCAGGTGGGAAACATAGAGATTTGCAACATACATACGGATCTGAATGTTGCAGACCCGTTGACTAAGCCTCTTCCCCGAGCAAAACATGATCAGCACCAAAACTCCATGGGTGTTAGAATCATTATTGTGTAATCTAGATTATTGACTCTAGTGCAAGTGGGAGACTGAAGGAAATATGCCCTAGAGGCAATAATAAAGTTATTATTTATTTCCTCATATCATGATAAATGTTTATTATTCATGCTAGAATTGTATTAACCGGAAACATAATACATGTGTGAATACATAGACAAACATAGTGTCACTAGTATGCCTCTACTTGACTAGCTCGTTAATCGAAGATGGTTGAGTTTCCTAGCCATAGACATGAGTTCTCATTTGATTAACGGGATCACATCATTAGGAGAATGATGTGACTGACTTTACCCATTCCGTTAGCTTAGCACTTGATCGTTTAATATGTTGCTATTGCTTTCTTCATGACTTATACATGTTCCTATGACTATGAGATTATGCAACTCCCGTTTACCGGAGGAACACTTTGTGTGCTACCAAACGTCACAACGTAACTGGGTGATTATAAAGGTGCTCTACAGGTGTCTCCAAAGGTACTTGTTGAGTTGGCGTATTTCGAGATTAGGATTTGTCACTCCGATTGTCGGAGAGGTATCTCTGGGCCCTCTCGGTAATGCACATCACTATAAGCCTTGCAAGCAATCTGACTAATGAGTTAGTTGCGGGTTGATGCATTACGGAACGAGTAAAGAGACTTGCCGGTAACGAGATTGAACTAGGTATGGTGATACCGACGATCGAATCTCGGGCAAGTAACATACCGATGACAAAGGGAACAACGTATGTTGTTGTGCGGTTTGACCGATACGAAGATGTAGGAGCCAATATGAGCATCCAGGTTCCGCTATTGGTTATTGACCGGAGAGGTGTCTCGGTCATGTCTACATAGTTCTCGAACCCGTAGGCTCCGCACACTTAACGTTCGATGACGATCGGTATTATGAGTTAAAGTGTTTTGATGAACCGAAGGTAGTTCGGAGTCCCGGATGAGATCACGGACATGACGACGAGTCTCGAAATGGTCGAGACATAAAAATTGATATATTGGAAGGTTATATTCGGACACCGGAATGGTTCCGGAGTGTATCGGGTATTTTCCGGAGTACCGGGGGGTTACCGGAACCCACCGGGGGGTTAATGGGCCTTCATGGGCCCTTGTGGAATAGAGGAGGCAGCAGCCAGGGAGGCGTCCCCCCAAGCCCAAACCGAATTGGACTAGGGGTTGGGGCGCGGCCCCCCTTTCCTTTCTCTCCTCCTCCTCTTTCCCCCTTCTCCTTGTGGAAGTAGGAAAGGGGGGCCGAATCCTACTTGGAGTAGGACTCCCCCCCCTTGGGCGCGCCTCCTCTTGGCAGGCCTCCTCCTGTTGGAAATATGCCCTAGAGGCAATAATAAAATGGTTATTATTATATCTCCTTGTTCGTGATAATTGTCTATTGTTCATGCTATAATTGTGTTATCCGGAAATCGTAATACATGTGTGAATACACAGACCACAACATGTCCCTAGTGAGCCTCTAGTTGACTAGCTCGTTGATCAACAGATAGTCATGGTTTCTTGACTATGGACATTGGATGTCATTGATAACGGGATCACATCATTAGGAGAATGATGTGATGGACAAGACCCAATCCTAAGCATAGCACAAAGATCGTGTAGTTCGTTTGCTAGAGCTTTTCCAATGTCAAGTATCATTTTCTTAGACCATGAGATCGTGCAACTCCCGGATGCCGTAGGAGTGCTTTGGGTGTACCAAACGTCACAACGTAACTGGGTGACTATAAAGGTGCACTACGGGTATCTCCGAAAGTGTCTGTTGGGTTGGCACGGATCGAGACTGGGATTTGTCACTCCGTATGACGGAGAGGTATCTCTGGGCCCACTCGGTAATGCATCATCATAATGAGCTCAATGTGACCAAGTGTCTGGTCACGGGATCATGCATTACGGTACGAGTAAAGTGACTTGCCGGTAACGAGATTGAAGGAGGTATTGGGATACCGACGATCGAATCTCGGGCAAGTCACGTACCGATTGACAAAGGGAATTGTATACGGGATTGATTGAATCCTCGACATCGTGGTTCATCCGATGAGATCATCGTGGAACATGTGGGAGCCAACATGGGTATCCAGATCCCGTTGTTGGTTATTGGCCGGAGAGTCGTCTCGGTCATGTCTGCATGTCACCCGAACCCGTAGGGTCTACACACTTAAGGTTCGGTGACGCTAGGGTTGTAGAGATATTAGTATGCGGAAACCCGAAAGTTGTTCGGAGTCCCGGATGAGATCCCGGACGTCTCGAGGAGTTCCGGAATGGTCCGGAGGTGAAGAATTATATATAGGAAGTCCAGTTTCGGCCACCGGGAAAGTTTCGGGGGTTATCGGTATTGTACCGGGACCACCGGAAGGGTCTCGGGGGTCCACCGGGTGGGGCCACATGTCCCGAAGGGCCCCATGGGCTGAATTGGGGACGGGAACCAGCCACTGGTGGGCTGGTGCGCCCCCCTTGGGCCTCCCCTGCGCCTAGGGTTGGAAACCCTGGGGGTGGGGGGGCGCTCCACTTGGCTTGGGGGGCAAGTTTCCCCACTTGGCCGCCGCCCCCCCCCCCATGTAGATGGGATCCCAGGGCCGGCGCCCCCCCAGGGGGCCTATATATAGTGGGGGGAGGGAGGGCAGCAGTACCCTAGCCCCTGGCGCCTCCCTCTCCCTCCTGTGACACCTCTCCCTGCCGCTTGCGCTTGGCGAAGCCCTGCCGAGATCCCCTCTACTTCCACCACCACACCGTCGTGCTGCTGGATCTCCATCAACCTCTCCTTCCCCCTTGCTGGATCAAGAAGGAGGAGACGTCGCTGCTCCGTACGTGTGTTGAACGCGGAGGTGCCGTCCGTTCGGCGCTTGGTCATCGGTGATTTGGATCACGACGAGTACGACTCCATCAACCCCGTTCACTTGAACGCTTCTGCTCGCGATCTACAAGTGTATGTAGATGCACTCCTTCCTTCTCGTTGCTAGTAAACTCCATAGATGGATCTTGGTGATGCGTAGAAAATTTTAAAATTCTGCAACGATCCCCAACAGTGGCATCATGAGCCAGGCCTATGCGTAGTTTCTATGCACGAGTAGAACACAAAGCAGTTCTGGGCGTAGATGTTGTCAATTTTTCTTGCCACTACTAGTCTTATCTTGTTTCGGCGGTATTGTGGGATGAAGCGGCCCGGACCGACCTTACACGTACGCTTACGTGAGACAGGTTCCACCGACTGACATGCACTAGTTGCATAAGGTGGCTAGCGGGTGTCTGTCTCTCCCACTTTAGTCGGAACGGATTCGATGAAAAGGGTCCTTATGAAGGGTAAATAGAAATTGGCATATCACGTTGTGGTTTTACGTAGGTAAGAAACGTTCTTGCTAGAAACCTATAGAAGCCACGTAAAAACATGCAACAACAATTAGAGGACGTCTAACTTGTTTTTGCAGCATGTGCCTTGTGATGTGATATGGTCAAAAGGATGTGATGAATGAGATATATGTGATGTATGAGATTGATCATGTTCATGTAATAGGAATCACGACTTGCATGTCGATGAGTATGACAACCGGCAGGAGCCATAGGAGTTGTCTTTATTTTTGTATGACCTGCGTGTCATTGAATAACGCCATGTAAATTACTTTACTTTATTGCTAAACACGTTAGCCATAGAAGTAGAAGTAATCGTTGGTGTGACAACTTCATGAAGACACGATGATGGAGATCATGGTGTCATGCCGGTGACGAAGATGATCATGGCGCCCCGAAGATGGAGATCAAAGGAGCAAAATGATATTGGCCATATCATGTCACTATTTGATTGCATGTGATGTTTATCATGTTTTACATCTTATTTGCTTAGAACAACGGTAGTAAGTAAGATGATCCCTTATAATAATTTCAAGAAAGTGTTCCCCCTAACTGTGCACCGTTGCGAAGGTTCGTTGTTTCGAAGCACCACGTGATGATCGGGTGTGATAGATTCTAACGTTCACATACAACGGGTGTTGACGAGCCTAGCATGTACAGACATGGCCTCGGAACACACGCAATACACTTAGGTTGACTTGACGAGCCTAGCATGTACAGACATGGCCTCGGAACACGGAAGGCCGAAAGGTCGAGCATGAGTCGTATAGAAGATACGATCAACATGAAGATGTTCACCGATGTTGACTAGTTCGTCTCACGTGATGATCGGACACGGCCTAGTTAACTCGGATCATGTTTCACTCAGATGACTAGAGGGATGTCTATCTGAGTGGGAGTTCATTGAATAATTTGATTAGATGAAATTAATTATCATGAACTTAGTCTAAAATCTTTTCAATATGTCTTGTAGATCAAATGGCCCACGCTAATGTTGCCCTCAACTTCAACGCGTTCCTAGAGAAAACCAAGCTGAAAGATGATGGCAGCAACTATACGGACTGAGTCCGAAACCTGAGGATCATCCTCATAGCTGCCAAGAAAGATTATGTCCTAGAAGCACCGCTAGGTGAAGCACCCATCCCAGAGAACCAAGACGTTATGAACGCTTGGCAATCACGTGCTGATGATTACTCGCTCGTTCAGTGCGGCATGCTTTACAGCTTAGAACCGGGGCTCCAAAAGCGTTTTGAGAAACACGGAGCATATGAGATGTTCGAAGAGCTGAAAATGGTTTTCCAAGCTCATGCCCGAGTCGAGAGATATGAAGTCTACGACAAGTTCTTTAGTTGTAAAATGGAGGAAAATAGTTCTGTCAGTGAGCACATACTCAAAATGTCTGGGTTACACAACCGCTTGTCTCAGCTGGGAGTTAATCTCCCGGATGACGCGGTGATTGACAGAATCCTTCAGTCGCTTCCACCAAGCTACAAGAGCTTTGTGATGAACTTCAATATGCAGGGGATGGAAAAGACCATCCCTAAGGTATATTCAATGCTGAAATCAGCGGAGGTGGAGATCAAAAAGGAACATCAAGTGTTGATGGTGAATAAAACCACTAAGTTCAAGAAAGGCAAGGGTAAGAAGAACTTCAAGAAAGACGGCAAGGGAGTTGCCGCGCCCGGTAAGCCAGTTGCCGGGAAGAAGCCAAGGAATGGACCCAAGCCTGAAATTGAGTGCTTTTATTGCAAGGGAAGTGGTCACTGGATGCGGAACTGCCCCAAATACTTAGCGGACAAGAAGGCCGGCAACACCAAAGGTATATGTGATATACATGTAATTGATGTGTACCTTACCAGTACTCGTAGTAGCTCCTAGGTATTTGATACCGGTGTGGTTGCTCATATTTGTAACTCAAAACAGGAGCTGCGGAATAAGCGGAGACTGGCGAAGGACGAGGTGACGATGCGCGTCGGGAATGGTTCCAAGGTCGATGTGATCGCCGTCGGCACGCTACCTCTACATTTACTTACGGGATTAGTTTTAAACCTCAATAATTGTTATTTAGTGCCAGCTTTGAGCATGAACATTGTATCTGGATCTTGTTTAATTCGAGATGGCTACTCATTTAAATCCGAGAATAATGGTTGTTCTATTTATATGAGAGATATGTTTTATGGTCATGCCCCGCTGGTCAATGGTTTATTCTTAATGAATCTCGAACGTGATGTTACACATATTCATAGTGTGAATACCAAAAGATGTAAAGTTGATAACGATAGTCCCACATACTTGTGGCACTGCCGCCTTGGTCACATTGGTGTCAAACGCATAAAGAAGCTCCATGCAGATGGACTTTTGGAGTCTCTTGATTACGAATCATTTGACACGTGCGAACCATGCCTCATGGTTAAGATGACCAAGACTCCGTTCTCCGGAACAATGGAGCGAGCAACCAACTTATTGGAAATCATACATACTGATGTGTGCGGTCCAATGAGTGTTGAGGCTCGCGGTGGCTATCGTTATGTTCTCACTCTCACTGATGACTTGAGTAGATATGGGTATGTCTACCTAATGAAACACAAGTCTGAGACCTTTGAAAAGTTCAAGGAATTTCAGAGTGAGGTTGAGAATCAACGTGACAGGAAAATAAAGTTCTTACGATCAGATCGTGGAGGAGAATACTTGAGTCACGAATTTGGCACACTCTTAAGGAAATGTGGAATCGTTTCACAACTAATGCCGCCTGGAACACCTCAGCGAAATGGTGTGTCTGAACGTCGTAATCGCACTCTATTGGATATGGTGCGATCTATGATGTCTCTTACCGACCTACCGCTCTCATTTTGGGGCTATGCTTTAGAGACTGCCGCATTCACTTTAAATAGGGCTCCGTCGAAATCCGTTGAGACGACACCGTATGAGTTATGGTTTGGGAAGAAACCTAAGCTGTCATTTCTAAAAGTTTGGGGATGCGATGCTTATGTCAAGAAACTTCAACCTGAAAAGCTCGAACCCAAGTCGGAAAAATGCGTCTTCATAGGATACCCTAAGGAAACCATTGGGTATACCTTCTACCTCAGATCCGAAGGCAAAATCTTTGTTGCCAAGAACGGGTCCTTTCTGGAGAAAGAGTTTCTCTCGAAAGAAGTGAGTGGGAGGAAAGTGGAACTTGATGAGGTGATAGTCACCCCTTCCGAACCGGAAAGTAGCGCAGCGCGGGAAGATGTTCCTGTGGTGCCTACACCGACTGGGGAGGAAGTTAATGATGATGATCATGAAGCTTCGGATCAAGTTACTGCTGAACTTCGTAGGTCCACAAGGACACGTTCCGCACCAGAGTGGTATGGCAACCCTGTCCTGGAAATCATGTTGTTAGACAACGGTGAACCTTCGAACTATGAAGAAGCGATGGCGGGCCCGGATTCCAACAAATGGCTTGAAGCCATGTAATCTGAGATAGGATCCATGTATGAAAACGAAGTATGGACTTTGACTGACTTGCCCGATGATCGGCGAGCCATAGAAAATAAATGGATCTTTAAGAAGAAGACAGACGCGGATGGTAATGTGACCATCTATAAGGCTCGACTTGTCTCTAAGGGTTATCGACAAGTTCAAGGGGTTGACTACGATGAGACTTTCTCACCCGTAGCGAAGCTGAAGTCCGTCCGAATCATGTTAGCAATTGCCGCATTCTATGATTATGAGATATGGCAAATGGACGTCAAAACGGCATTCCTTAACGGCTTTCTTAAGGAAGAATTGTATATGATGCAGCCGGAAGGTTTTGTCGATCCTAAGAATGCTAACAAGGTATGCAAGCTCCAGCGCTCCATCTATGGGCTGGTGCAAGCATCTCGGAGTTGGAACATTCGATTTGATGAGATGATCAAAGCGTTTGGGTTTACACAGACTTATGGAGAAGCCTGTGTTTACAAGAAAGTGAGTGGGAGCTCTGTAGCATTTCTCATATTGTATGTGGATGACATACTATTGATGGGAAATGATATAGAATTCTTGGAAAGTGTAAAGGCCTACTTGAATAAGTGTTTTTCAATGAAGGACCTTGGAGAAGCTGCTTATATATTAGGCATCAAGATCTATAGAGATAGATCAAGACGCCTCATTGGTCTTTCACAGAGTACGTACCTTGACAAGATATTGAAGAAGTTCAATATGGATCAGTCCAAGAATGGGTTCTTGCCTGTATTGCAAGGTGTGCAATTGAGCACGGCTCAATGCCCGACCATGGCAGAAGATAGAGAAAACATGACTGTCATCCCCTATGCCTCGGCCATAGGGTCTATTATGTATGCCATGTTGTGTACCAGACCTGATGTAAACCTTGCCATAAGTTTGGTAGGAAGGTACCAAAGTAATCCCGGCATGGAACACTGGACAGCGGTCAAGAATATCCTGAAGTACCTGAAGAGGACTAAGGATATGTTTCTCGTTTATGGAGGTGACGAAGAGCTCGTCGTAAAGGGTTACGTCGATGCTAGCTTGGACACAGATCTGGATGACTCGAAGTCACAAACCGGATACGTGTATATTTTGAATGGAGAGGCAGTAAGCTAGTGCAGTTGCAAGCAAAGCGTCGTGGCAGGATCTACATGTGAAGCGGAGTACATGGCGGCCTCAGAGGCAGCGCAAGAAGCAATCTGGATGAAGGAGTTCATTACCGACCTAGGGTGATTCCCAATGCGTCGGGCCCGATGACTCTCTTCTGTGACAACACTGGAGCTATTGCCCTTGCCAAGGAGCCCAGGTTTCACAGGAAGACCAGGCATATCAAGCGTCGCTTCAACTCCATTCGTGAAAGTGTTCAAAATGGAGACATAGATATTTGTAAAGTACATACGGACCTGAATGGAGCAGATCCGTTGACTAAACCTCTCCCTAGAGCAAAACATGATCAACACCAGAACTCTATGGGTGTTCGATTCATCACAATGTAACTAGAATATTGACTCTAGTGCAAGTGGGAGACTGTTGGAAATATGCCCTAGAGGCAATAATAAAATGGTTATTATTATATCTCCTTGTTCGTGATAATTGTCTATTGTTCATGCTATAATTGTGTTATCCGGAAATCGTAATACATGTGTGAATACATAGACCACAACATGTCCCTAGTGAGCCTCTAGTTGACTAGCTTGTTGATCAACAGATAGTCATGGTTTCTTGACTATGGACATTGGATGTCATTGATAACGGGATCACATCATTAGGAGAATGATGTGATGGACAAGACCCAATCCTAAGCATAGCACAAAGATCGTGTAGTTCGTTTGCTAGAGCTTTTCCAATGTCAAGTATCATTTTCTTAGACCATGAGATCGTGCAACTCCCGGATGCCGTAGGAGTGCTTTGGGTGTACCAAACGTCACAACGTAACTGGGTGACTATAAAGGTGCACTACAGGTATCTCCGAAAGTGTCTGTTGGGTTGGCACGGATCGAGACTGGGATTTGTCACTCCGTATGACGGAGAGGTATCTCTGGGCCCACTCGGTAATGCATCATCATAATGAGCTCAATGTGACCAAGTGTCTGGTCACGGGATCATGCATTACGGTACGAGTAAAGTGACTTGCCGGTAACGAGATTGAACGAGGTATTGGGATACCGACGATCGAATCTTGGGCAAGTAACGTACCGATTGACAAAGGGAATTGTATACAGGATTGATTGAATCCTCGACATCGTGGTTCATCCGATGAGATCATCGTGGAACATGTGGGAGCCAACATGGGTATCCAGATCCCGCTGTTGGTTATTGACCGGAGAGTCGTCTCGGTCATGTCTGCATGTCTCCCGAACCCGTAGGGTCTACACACTTAAGGTTCGGTGACGCTAGGGTTATAGAGATATTAGTATGCGGAAACCCGAAAGTTGTTCGGAGTCCCGGATGAGATCCCGGCATCATGAGGAGTTCCGGAATGGTCCGGAGGTGAAGAATTATATATAGGAAGTCCAGTTTCGGCCACCGGGAAAGTTTCGGGGGTTATCGGTATTGTACCGGGACCACCCGAAGGGTCCCGGGGGTCCACCGGATGGGGCCACCTGCCCCGGAGGGCCCCATGGGCTGAAGTGGGGAGGGGAACCAGCCACTGGTGGGCTGGTGCGCCCCCTTGGGCCTCCCCTGCGCCTAGGGTTGGAAACCCTAGGGGTGGGGGGGCGCCCCACTTGGCTTGGGGGGCAAGTTTCCCCCCTTGGCCGCCGCCCCCCATGTAGATGGGATCCCAGGGCCGGCGCCCCCCCAGGGGGCCTATATATAGTGGGGGGGAGGGAGGGCAGCAGTACCCTAGCCCCTGACGCCTCCCTCTCCCTCCTGTGACACCTCTCTGTCCCGCTTGCGCTTGGCGAAGCCCTGCCGGGATCCCCGCTACTTCCACCACCACGCCGTCGTGCTGCTGGATCTCCATCAACCTCTCCTTCCCCCTTTCTGGATCAAGAAGGAGGAGACGTCGCTGCTCCGTACGTGTGTTGAACGCGGAGGTGACGTCCGTTCGGCGCTCGGTCATCGGTGATTTGGATCACGACAAGTACGACTCCATCAACCCCGTTCACTTGAACGCTTCCGCTCGCGATCTACAAGGGTATGTAGATGCACTCCTTCCTTCTCGTTGCTAGTTGTTGGGGAACGTAGTAATTTCAAAAAATTCCTACGCACACGCAAGATCATGGTGATGCATAGCAACGAGAGGGGAGAGTGTTGTCTACGTACCCTCATAGACCGAAAGCGGAAGCGTTAACACAACGCGGTTGATGTAGTCGTACGTCTTCACGATCCGACCGATCAAGTACCGAACGCACGGCACCTCCGAGTTCAGCACACGTTCAGCTCGATGACGTCCCTCGAACTCCGATCCAGCCGAGTGTTGAGGGAGAGTTTTGTCAGCACGACGGCGTGGTGACGATGATGATGTTCTACCGACGCAGGGCTTCGCCTAAGCACCGCTACGATATTATCGAGGTGTAATATGGTGGAGGGGGGCACCGCACACGGCTAAGAGATCAATGATCAATTGTGTGTCCATGGGGTGCCCCCCTGCCCCCGTATATAAAGGAGCAAGGGGGGAGGCGGCCGGCCTAGGAGGATGGCGCGCCAAGGGGGGAGTCCTACTCCCACCGGGAGTAGGACTCCTCCTTTCCTTGTTGGAATAGGAAAAGGGAAGGGAGAAGGAGAAAGAAGGAAGGGGGCGCCCCCCCCCCCTCCCTAGTCCAATTCGGACTAGTCCATGGGGAGGGGTGCGGCCACCCTTTGTGGCCTTTCTCTCCTTTCCCGTATGGCCCATTAAGGCCCAATACGAATTCCCGTAACTCTCCGGTACTCCGAAAAATACCCGAATCACTCGGAACCTTTCCGATGTCCGAATATAGTCGTCCAATATATCGATCTTTACGTCTCGACCATTTCGAGACTCCTCGTCAAGTCCCTGATCTCATCCGGGACTCCGAACTCCTTCGGTACATCAAAACATATAAACTCATAATATAACTGTCATCGTAACGTTAAGCGTGCGGACCCTACGGGTTCGAGAACTATTTAGACATGACCGAGACACCTCTCCGGTCAATAACCAATAGCGAAACCTGGATGCTCATATTGGCTCCCACATATTCTACGAAGATCTTTATCGGTCAAACCGCATAACCACATACGTTGTTCCCTTTGTCACCGGTATGTTACTTGCCCGAGATTCGATCGTCGGTATCTCAATACCTAGTTCAATCTCGTTACCGGCAAGTCTCTTTACTCGTTCCGTAATACATCATCCCGCAACTAACTCATTAGTTACAATGCTTGCAAGGCTTATAGTGATGTGCATTACTGAGTGGGCCCAGAGATAACTCTCCGACAATCGGAGTGACAAATCCTAATCTCGAAATACGCCAACCCAACAAGTACCTTCGGAGACACCTGTTGAGCACCTTTATAATCACCCAGTTACGTTGTGACGTTTGGTAGCACACAAAGTGTTCCTCCGGTAAACGGGAGTTGCATAATCTCATAGTCATAGGAACATGTATAAGCCATGAAGAAAGCAATAGCAACATACTAAACGATCGAGTGCTAAGCTAACGGAATGGGTCAAGTCAATCACATCATTGTCCTAATGATGTGATCCCGTTGATCAAATGACAACTCATCTCTATGGCTAGGAAACATAACGATCTTTGATCAACGAGCTAGTCAAGTAGAGGTATACTAGTGACACTCTGTTTGTCTATGTATTCACACATGTATCAAGTTTCCGGTTAATACAATTCTAGCATGAATAATAAACATTTATCATGATATAAGGAAATAAATAATAACTTTATTATTGCCTCTAGGGCATATTTCCTTCAGTCTCCCACTTGCACTAGAGTCAATAATCTTGTTCACATCGTCATGTGATTTAACATCAATAGTTCACATCACCATGTGATTAACACCCATAGTTCACATCGTCATGTGACCAACACCCAAAGGGTTTACTAGAGTCAGTAATCTAGTTCACATCGCTTATGTGATTAACACCCAAAGAGTACTAAGGTGTGATCGTGTTTTGCTTGTGAGATAATTTTAGTCAACGGGTCTGTCACATTCAGATCCGTAAGTATTTTGCAAATTTCTATGTCTACAATGCTCTGCACGGAGCTACTCTAGCTAATTGCTCCCTCTTTCAATATGTATCTAGACCGAGACTTAGAGTCATCTAGATTAGTGTCAAAACTTGCATCGACGTAACCCTTTATGACGAACCTTTTGTCACTTCCATAATCGAGAAACATATCCTTATTCCAGTAAGGATAATTTTGACCGCTGTCAAGTGATCTACTCCTAGATCACTTATTGTACTCCCTTGCCAAAATCAGTGTAGGGTATACAATAGATCTGGTACACAGCATGGCATACTTTATAGAACCTATGGCCGAGGCATAGGGAATGACTTTCATTCTTTTTCTATCTTCTGCCGTGGTCGGGCTTTGAGTCTTACTCAATTTCACACCTTGTAACACAGGCTAGAAACTCTTTCTTTGACTGTTCCATTTTGAACCACTTCAAAATCTTGTGAAGGTATGTACTCATTGAAAAAACTTATCAAGCGTCTTGATCTATCTCTATAGATCTTGATGCTCAATATGTAAGCAGCTTCACCGAGGTCTTTCTTTGAAAAACTCCTTTCAAACACTCCTTTATGCTTTGCAGAATAATTCTACATTATTTCCGATCAACAATATGTCATTCACATATACTTATCAGAAATGTTGTAGTGCTCCCACTCACTTTCTTGTAAATACAGGCTTCACCGCAAGTCTGTATAAAACTATATGCTTGGATCAACTTATCAAAGCGTATATTCCAACTCCGAGAGGCTTGCACCAGTCCATAAATGGATCGCTGGAGCTTGCATATTTTGTTAGCACCTTTAGGATTGACAAAACCTTCTGGTTGCATCATATACAACTCTTCTTTAATAAATCCATTAAGGAATGCAGTTTTGTTTATCCATTTGCCAGATTTCATAAAATGCGGCAATTGCTAACATGATTCGGACAGACTTAAGCATAGATACGAGTGAGAAACTCTCATCGTAGTCAACACCTTAAACTTTGCAGATAATAACACTACTATCAGCGTCCGTCTTCCTCTTGAAGATCCATTTTAATCTCAATGGCTCGCCAATCATTGGGCAAGTCAATCAAAGTCCATACTATGTTCTCATACATGGATCTCATCTCAGATTTCATGGCCTCAAGCCATTTTGTGGAATCTGGGCTCACCATTGCTTCTTCATAGTTCGTAGGTTCGTCATGGTCAAGTAACATGACCTCCAAAACAGGATTACCGTACCACTCTGGTGCGGATCTCACTCTGGTTGACCTACGAGGTTCGGTAGTAACTTGATCTGAAGCTTCATGATCATCATCATTAACTTCCTCACTAATTGGTGTAAGCATCACTGGAACTGATTTCAGTGATGAACTACTTTCCAATTTGGGAGAAGGTACAGTTACCTCATCAAGTTCTACTTTCCTCCCACTCATTTCTTTCGAGAGAAACTCCTTCTCTAGAAAGGATCCATTCTTAGCAACGAATATCTTGCCTTCGGATCTGTGATAGAAGGTATACCCAACAGTAACTTTTGGGTATCCTATGAAGACGCACTTTTCCGATTTGGGTTTGAGCTTATCAGGATGAAACTTTTCACATAAGAATCGCAACCCCAAACTTTAAGAAACGACAACTTTGGTTTCTTGCCAAACCACAGTTCATATGGTGTCGTCTCAAACGGATTTAGATGGTGCCCCTTTTTTTACGTGAATGCAGCTGTCTCTAATGCATAACCCCAAAACTATAGTGGTAAATCGGTAAGAAACATCATAGATTGCACTATATCCAATAAAGTACGGTTATGACATTCGGACACACCATTATGTTGTGGTGTTCCAGGTGGCACGAATTTGTGAAACTATTCCACATTGTTTTAATTGAAGACCAAACTCGTAACTCAAATATTTGTCTCCGCGATCAGATCGTAGAAACCTTATTTTCTTGTCACGATGATTTTCCACTTTACTCTGAAATTCTTTGAACTTTTCAAATGTTTCAGACTTATGTTTCATCAAGTAGATATACCCATATCTGCTCAAATCATTTGTGAAGGTCAAAAAATAACGATACTTGCCGTGAGCCTTAACACTCATCGGACCGCATACATCAGTATGTATTATTTCCAATAAGTCAGTTGCTCGCTCCATTGTTCCGGAGAACGGAGTCTTAGTCATCTTGCCCATGAGGCATGGTTCGCAAGTATCAAGTGATTCCAAAATCCCATCAGTATGGAGTTTCTTCATGCGCTTTACACCAATATGACCTAAACGGCAGTGCCACAAATAAGTTGCACTATCATTATTAACTTTGCATCTTTTGGCTTCATTATTATGAATATGTGTATCACTACGATCGAGATCCAACAAACCATTTTATTGGGTGTATGACCATAGAAGGTTTTATTCATGTAAACAGAACAACAATTATTCTCTAATTTAAATGAATAACCGTATTGCAACAAACATGATCAAATCATATTCATGCTCAACGCAAGCACCAAATAACACTTATTTAGTTTCAACACTAATCCCGAAAGTATAGGGAGTGTGCGATGATGATCATATCAATCTTGGAATTACTTCCAACACACATCGTCACCTCGCCTTTTACTAGTCTCTGTTTATTCTGCAACTCCCGTTTCGAGTTACTACTCTTAGCAACTGAACCAGTATCAAATGCCGAGGGGTTGCTATAAACACTAAAAAAGTACACATCAATAACATGTATATCCAATATACCTTTGTTCACTTTGCCATCCTTCTTATCCACCAAATACTTGGGGTAGTTCCACTTCCAGTGACCAGTCCCTTTGCAGTAGAAGCACTTAGTCTCAGGCTTAGGACCAGACTCAGGCTTCTTCACTTGAGCAGCAACTTGCTTGCCGTTCTTCTTGAAGTTCCCCTTCTTCCCTTTGCCCTTTTCTTGAAACTAGTGGTCTTGTCAACCATCAACACTTGATGTTTTTCTTGATTTCTACCTTCGTCGATTTCAACATCACGAAGAGCTCGGGAATTACTTTCGTCATCCCTTGCATACTATAGTTCATCACGAAGTTCTACTAACTTGGTGATGGTGACTAGAGAATTCTGTCAATCACTATTTTATCTGGAAGGTTAACTCCCACTTGATACAAGCGATTGTAGTACTCAGACAATCTGAGCACATGCTCACTGCTTGAGCTATTCTCCTCCATCTTTTAGCTATAGAACTTGTTTGGAGACTTCATATCTCTCAACTCGGGTATTTGCTTGAAATATTAACTTCAACTCCTGGAACATCTCATATGGTCCATGACGTTCAAAACGTCTTTGAAGTCCCGATTCTAAGCCGTTAAGCATGGTGCACTAAACTATCAAGTAGTCATCATATTAAGCTAGCCAAACGTTCATAACGTCTGCATCTGCTCCTGCAATAGGTCTGTCGTCTAGCGGTGCATCAAGGACATAATTCTTCTGTGCAGCAATGAGGATAATCCTCAGATCACGGATCCAATCCGCTTCTTTGCTACTAACATCTTTCAACACAATTTTTCTCTAGGAACATATCAAGAATAAACACAGGGAAGCAACAACGCAAGCTATTGATCTACAACATAATTTGCAAAATACTATCAGGACTAAGTTCATGATAAATTCAAGTTCAATTAATCATATTACTTAAGAACTCCCACTTAGATAGACATCCCTCTAATCCTCTAAGTGATCACGTGATCCATATCAACTAAACCATGTCCGATCATCACGTGAGATGAAGTAGTTTCAATGGTGAACATCACTATGTTGATCATATCTACTATATGATTCACGCTCGACCTTTCGGTCTCCGTGTTCCGAGGCCATATCTGCATATGCTAGGCTCGTCAAGTTTAACCTGAGTATTCCGCGTGTGCAACTGTTTTGCACCCGTTGTATTTGAACGTAGAGCCTATCACAACCGATCATCACGTGGTGTCTCAGCACGAAGAACTTTCGCAACGGTGCATACTCAGGGAGAACACTTTTATCTTGAAATTTTAGTGAGTGATCATCTTATAATGCTACCGTCAATCAAAGCAAGATAAGATGCATAAAAGATAAACATCACATGCAATCAATATAAGTGAAATGATATGGCCATCATCATCTTGTGCTTGTGATCCCCATCTCCGAAGCACCGTCATGATCACCATCGTCACCGGCGTGACACCTTGATCTCCATCGTAGCATCGTTGTCGTCTCGCCAATCTTATGCTTCTACGACTATCGCTACCGCTTAGTGATAAAGTAAAGCATTACAGGGCGATTGCATTGCATACAATAAAGCGACAACCATATGGCTCCTGCCAGTTGCCGATAACTCGGTTACAAAACATGATCATCTCATACAATAAATTTAGCATCATGCTTTGACCATATCACATCACAACATGCCCTGCAAAAACAAGTTAGACGTCCTCTACTTTGTTGTTGCAAGTTTTACGTGGCTTCTACGGGCTTAGCAAGAACCGTTCTTACCTACGCATCAAAACCACAACGATAGTTTGTCAAGTTGGTGTTGTTTTAACCTTCGCAAGGACCGGGCGTAGCCACACTCGGTTCAACTAAAGTGAGAGAGACAGACACCCGCCAGTCACCTTTAAGCATCGAGTGCTCGCAACGGTGAAACCAGTCTCGCGTAAGCGTACGCGTAATGTCGGTCCGGGCCGCTTCATCTCACAATACCGCCGAACCAAAGTATGACATGCTGGTAAGCAGTATGACTTATATCGCCCACAACTCACTTGTGTTCTACTCGTGCATATAACATCAACGCATAAAACCAGGCTCGGATGCCACTGTTGGGGAACGTAGTAATTTCAAAAAAATTCCTACGCACACGCAAGATCATGGTGATGCATAGCAACGAGAGGGGAGAGTGTTGTCTACGTACCCTCGTAGACCGAAAGCAGAAGCATTAACACAACGCGGTTGATGTAGTCGTACGCCTTCACGATCCGACCGATCAAGTACCGAACGCACGGCACCTCCGAGTTCAGCACACGTTCAGCTCGATGACGTCCCTCGAACTCCGATCCAGCCGAGTATTGAGGGAGAGTTTTGTCAGCACGACGGCGTGGTGACGATGATGATGTTCTACCGACGCAGGGCTTCGCCTAAGCACCGCTACGATATTATCGAGGTGTAATATGGTGGAGGGGGGCACCGCACACGGCTAAGAGATCAATGATCAATTGTGTGTCCATGGGGTGCCCCCCTGCCCCCGTATATAAAGGAGCAAGGGGGGAGGCGGCCGGCCTAGGAGGAGGGCGCGCCAAGGGGGGAGTCCTACTCCCACCGGGAGTAGGACTCCTCCTTTCCTTGTTGGAGTAGGAAAAGGGAAGGGAGAAGGAGAAAGAAGGAAGGGGGCGCCCCCCCTCCCTAGTCCAATTCGGACTAGTCCATGGGGAGGGGTGCGGCCACCCTTTGGGGCCTTTCTCTCCTTTCCCGTATGGCCCATTAAGGCCCAATACGAATTCCCGTAACTCTCCGGTACTCCGAAAAATACCCGAATCACTCGGAACCTTTCCGATGTCCGAATATAGTCGTCCAATATATCGATCTTTACGTCTCGACCATTTCAAGACTCCTCGTCAAGTCCCTGATCTCATCCGGGACTCCGAACTCCTTCGGTACATCAAAACATATAAACTCATAATATAACTGTCATCGTAACGTTAAGCGTGCGGACCCTACGGGTTCGAGAACTATGTAGACATGACCGAGACACCTCTCCGGTCAATAACCAATAGCGGAACCTGGATGCTCATATTGGCTCCCACATATTCTACGAAGATCTTTATCGGTCAAACCGCATAACAACATACGTTGTTCCCTTTGTCACCGGTATGTTACTTGCCCGAGATTCGATCGTCGGTATCTCAATACCTAGTTCAATCTCGTTACCAGCAAGTCTCTTTACTCGTTCCGTAATACATCATCCCGCAACTAACTCATTAGTTACAATGCTTGTAAGGCTTATAGTGATGTGCATTACTGAGTGGGCCCAGAGATACCTCTCCGACAATCGGAGTGACAAATCCTAATCTCGAAATACGCCAACCCAACAAGTACCTTCAGAGACACCTGTAGAACACCTTTATAATCACCCAGTTACGTTGTGACGTTTGATAGCACACAAAGTGTTCCTCCGGTAAACGGGAGTTGCATAATCTCATAGTCATAGGAACATGTATAAGTCATGAAGAAAGCAATAGCAACATACTAAACGATCGAGTGCTAAGCTAACGGAATGGGTCAAGTCAATCACATCATTCTCCTAATGATGTGATCCCGTTAATCAAATGACAACTCATGTCTATGGCTAGGAAACATAACCATCTTTGATCAACGAGCTAGTCAAGTAGAGGCATACTAGTGACACTCTGTTTGTCTATGTATTCACACATGTATCAAGTTTCCGGTTAATACAATTCTAGCATGAATAATAAACATTTATCATGATATAAGGAAATAAATAATAACTTTATTATTGCCTCTAGGGCATATTTCCTTCACTAGTAAACTCCATAGATGGATCTTGGTGATGCGTAGAAAATTTTAAAATTCTGCAACGATTCCCAACACCTCCTCCCTCCCTCCTTTATATACGTGGGAGGGGGCACCCCATAGACACACAAGTTGATCTTTAGCCATGTGCGGTGCCCCCCTCCACAGTTTTACACCTCGGTCATATCGTCGTAATGCTTAGGCGAAGCCCTGTGTCGGTAACTTCATCATCACCGTCACCATGCCGTCCTACTGACGAAACTCTCCCTCGGCCTCAACTGGATCAAGAGTTCGAGGGACGTCACCGAGCTGAACGTGTGCAGATCGCGGAGGTGCCGTGCGTTCGGTACTTGGATCGATTGGATCGCGAAGACGATCGACTACATCAGCCGTGTTACTATACGCTTCCACTTTCGGTCTATGAGGGTACGTGGACACACTCTCCCTGCTCGTTGCTATGCTTCCCCTAGATAGATCTTGGGTGATCGTAAGATTTTTTTTAAATACTACGTTTCCCAACAGGTAAAACCCTACGTCCTGCTTGAATATATTGAAGTGTATAGGATGATTACAAAGTTGATCTACCACGAGATCAAAGGAACTAAACCCTAGGCAAGTAGGATGATGGTTGTTGTTCTAGCCTCTACAGACTAAATCCTCTGGTTTACATAGACACCAGGGATACTAGGGTTACATATGGTCGGTTAAAACAAGGGGATAGGCATGCCGAATCTTCTATCTTGACTTGGAGGACACACCAAGACTCCGAGGGTTTCCTGTCTGGACACGGAGTTGCCTTATAGCTCAGTTTTTTGGTAATCATACAATGGTCCACCTGTTCGGCCCATAAGAGGTAGGCCGGCAGCCCGAGGACCCCCTAGTCCAGGACTCCCTCACCTGGGTAGGAGCACTTTTGCTCTCCGACGGAGCGATTCCACCAAGGAAACTTTCCTCCGGGAGGGGAAAATTAAAGCTATCGACATCACCAACGATCCTCTCATCGTGGGAGGACCAATCTTTGTCAACATGTTCACCAACACTATCTCATCTCAAACCCTAATTCATATCTTGTATTAATCTCTGTATCAAAACATCAGAATTGTACCTGTGGGTTGCTAGTAGTGTTGATTACATCATGTAGTTGATGCTAGTTGGTTTATTTGGTGGAATATTATATGGTCAAATCCTTAATGATATTCAATACTCCTCTGATCTTGAACATGAAAATGATTTGTGAGTAGTTACTTCTATTCTTGAGGACATGGGAGAAGTCTTGTTATAAGTAATCATGTGAATTTGTTATTTGTTTGATATTTTCATGATATGTATATTGTTCTTCCTTTAGTGGTGCCATGTGAATATCGACTACACGACACTTCACCATACTTGGGCCTAAGGGAAGGCATTGTGGAGTAATAAGTAGATGATGAGTTGCTAGAGTGATAGAAGTTTAAACCCTAGTTTATGCGTTATTCCATAATGGGCTGATTTGGGTCCATATGTTTAATGATATGGTTAGATTTATCTTAATTCTTCTTTTGTAGTTGCGGATGCTTGCGAGAGGGGGTAATCGTAATTAGGATGTTTGTTCAATCAAGAACAACACTCAAGCACCGGTCCACCCACGTATCAAATCATCAAAGTAGCGAACGTGAATCAACTAAACATAATGAAAGTGACTAGACGATAATTCTCATGTGTCCTCGAGAACGCTTTGCTTTATATAAGAGAAAATTCTGGCTTGTCCTTTGTTATAAAAAGGATTGGGCCACCTTGCTGCACCTTTCTCACTATTGCTACTTGTTACTTGTTACGAATTATGTTGCTATCAAACTACCTGTTACCGCTATTTTCAGTACTTGCAAAGAATACCTTGTTGAAAACCGCTTATCATTTTGTTATGTTCCTCGTTGGGTTCGACACTCTTACTTATCGAAATTTCCGATCGAGGTGTATGTGCGCTGCTTGGTCAATATAGCCAAGGAGGTGTATGTGCGTTGCTTTGTCAATACAACCAAGGAGGCGTACCAGACAGGGCTCGGTAGGAGTACATGCATGGCGAAAATTGGACAATTTGAGACGAGGCTTGGTACTAAGAGGCCGTTTGTATCGCTGCCCTCAACTGCCAAGCCAAAATATTGTCGTTGACTGGGACTAGGGCGTCAGTTTGGATCGCTCCCGATTTTTTGGCACGCCTAGCTCGCCCACAGGGCGGGTGATTTGCTCGCCAATTTTTTGGTCGGCCTACGATTTGGCAAAGTGAACGTGGGCAACAACCAAACAGCCCCTAACATTTTGGGTGTGGTCTTCGTGAGGATGTAGTGACATTTATATATGGAGCTCTTTGTTACATGATGATTACTCATCGCAATCTTTTTCTAATTCGCACCGCCCTTTCTCTCTAAATTGCATCAAAGAACTACTAGGGCTTATCCCAAGAAAACCGTCACGCCCATCGTTTCTGTTGATTTTAATTTATCCTCCCTTGCATTTGCAGCAGGAGTCACCAAGGCAGGGTGGCAACAGTTTGATGGCAAGCCATGTTTATCATCAATAGACAAGCCCCACTACACATCATCAAAATTGTCCAGCCGCTGGATTTGCTAGCTTGTCCATTATCATCCGTCCGATCTAGACATGAGCCTCCCTATTACTACCATGCAGCATGCATTAGTGCGTTTCAAGTGGATTTTAAATCTGATCACAATTAATTAGTTATGAAATCTTCAACCTTTCAAGTTAATATTTTTGTTTTGTCGTACAAATCTTCGACATATTTCGTATCTTAAGAAATGAATTTATATTGCATACGACACTGAGAAATCAAATCTCCCATTCGTGGGAGGCAACGCATGGGGTATGGCTAGTTGATATCAAAAAGAAGAGGAGAGAAAACTTAGACGTACGAATGCCCTATATATTTTCCAGGGTATGATAGCCCTATATATTTTCAAAACAATCCATGCATACTGTAATCAAGCCCTATATATTTTCCAGGGTATCTATCTACAGTTTCATGGGCTCACGTAGGTAGGTACGTGTATCACATTACTTTGCACAATGCATGTCATGTAATGGAGAAGCCGGTGGTGGCGCAGTTTCCAACAAGGTCGGAGGAGGACGTGGACAATAACGAGGATCTCTTACCGTGCCTGCCGGCAGCGAGCGGCGCGACGGGCTGGTGGCCTGCGAAGAGGGAGACATGCCCGGCGAGCTTGTCCTTGCGGGAGAAGGTGGTGCCGCAGGAGCATATCCAGCGGTGGTCGCCGCAGTGCTTCTCGTGGGTGCGGAGGTCGGAGAGGACGGAGAAGTGCTTGCGGTTGCAGCGGTTGCAGACGTACATCTTGGGGCAGTGGCTGCGCTTGTAGTGGTTCTTGACGCAGATGACCGACTTGAGCGGCTGGAACTTGGCGTGCCTCCGGTTCCACCGGCACCCGTCGTGCGGGCACGAGTACTTGCTGTTCCTTGATCTCCCCGCGGCGTCGGCGGCGTCCTCGCCGGAGGTCGCGAACAGCCTGGTGGTCGGGTTGGCGAGCGCCGCCTTGCTCTTGTACTCGTCGCCGTGCGCGCGCATGTGCATGCGCAGGTTGGCGTCGCGCTTGAACCCCTTGCCGCACACCTGGCAGTAGTGCGTGTACTTGGCCAGCAGCTCGGCCGCGTCTAACTCGATGATCGTCGTGTCCACCGCCGAGGCCGTCGTCGCTTGCGTCGGAGATGACACGGCGGCCGCCTCCGCGGAGTTTCCGGGGATGTCGTGGCCGCCACCATGGTGCTGCTGCTGCCACTGCCGCATGGCATCCACCATGGCCTCCTGGTCATCATCCGCTGCGCCGTTCTTTGCATGGCCGTCGACCACACCCTCCCGCGTGGCCGCGTCATAACCGGATGTTGTCAACGCGCTGAGGCCGTAAGGGTGCTGTAGGGCGTACAGCATGGATGTGGCCACGGTGATGATCTCCTGGACGACGGCGCTGGCTCCGGGCAGCACGGGGTCGACGACGTGGCCGTGGCCGCGACCGACCGCGAGGCCGACGAGCGGCTCCAGCTGCTGCACCTTGTCCTTGAGCACGGACAGGTTGTACAGCAGGGCGCTGCGGTGGGTGTCGGGCACCGGCACCGCCAGCCCGCCGTCTCCGGCGAAGGCGGCGTCCGCTCCAATGCCATTGATTCCATGGAACAGCTGCTGCTGATTTTGTAGGAAGTATGGGCTTGCACCGGCATCTGGGAACATCTCGCTAACCCTATCCTATATTTAGCAACAGTATGCATATGATCTGCCCAGACGATTCAACAGGAATTTCAATAAGTAGCTAGGGAAGAAGACATGAATAGGGATCGATGGGGGGATTGGGATAGAACTAGAAGAGGGGAAAGGGCAAGTCAACTGGGGCTGCGCACTTGGCAACATCCCTACTTGAAGCCTCCCTCGAATGGAACCGGACCAGAACTCACACTGCACCACATATGTCATAGGTATAATATATACTAGTACTTAAGTTTATTTTTTGTGAAGAATATACTATCATCTCTGTTCCAAATTACAAGATGTTTTCGGATATTTTTATATGGAGTACAAACGGACTAAAACGAGTGAACAAACACACTAAAACATGTCTATATTCATTTGATTTGGAAAATCCGATTTAGAAAAAATTAGTAGATCTCATAATTTGGAAAAGAATAGTTATGTTTCTACCCCTCTGAACCGAAGTACTGCAGCTTCAATAGAAAAAGGGAAACATTTGGGGCCGGGGCACCGGCGGAAACATTGGGCCGGTCTCCCTCTTCCTCGCGCAGCTCGCAGCTCCCCCACATCTCGCGCAGCTCGCCGGGGCGCGCGCCGCCTTCTTCTTCTGCCCCCTCCTCCCCACCCCTTCCCCATCCCTTCCCCTCTTCCCGAGCTGCGACTGGGCCACCACGACCTCCATCGCCGGCGGCCAGGCTCCCCTCGCCGACTGCCATGGCTGCCTGCCGCCATGGCCAGATCCATCCCCTACCT